>NW_007577742.1:768073-781667 GCF_000690725.1 Stegastes partitus
TGCAATCCCCTTTTAAACCTTTAAATCTGTTTTAAATCTGCTTATAATCTCGGGCACAGAGCAGGTAAAAAATAATGCAGAAAGATAGCTTGGCAGATAATCACTTTTTTTGGCACAACATTGGTTAATTATTACTCTTACAGTTAAATGTGATATTTCAAGGTTAGACATGAAGTGGACTTTTGTAATCTGATGAGGTAAATAGATACCAACGACATCCTGCAAAGTTGATGTAGATTAAATAATTGTTTGCTTTGGAAAACAGAAAAGACAAGGACAGTCGTCCTCAAATGTATTCAAACCCTTCCATTAAAGAAAAGGCAAAATTCACAATAGTCACTCAAATAACTACAAACTGAAAAGAGTAATAACAAATAAAAATTAGCTAAATTATAATATAATGAAATAAGACATTGCTTTTGAATTGTGGTTGTCCTGGACAAATTAGAGCACTTTGCTGATGAGCAGTGGGCTAAAATCAAAATGCCTGTCAACAGGTGCAGAAGTCTGACTGAGAGTTACAGAAAACACTTGATTGCAGTGATTGGCTCAAAGGGTTGTTTAACAAAATATTAGTTTACAGGTCCCATCATGCTTGTTTGTTTTTTTTATATTTCAGTTGAACCACAATTCAAAAGCAATGTCATGATATTCATAAAATCTTCATTTATTATTACTTTTGTCAATTTAAACTTATTTCAGTGACAGATGTATTTCCGTCTTTAATGGGAGGGTATGAATACATTTGAGGACAACTGTATCCTGAAACCAACAGCTTGCGGTCCGTCGCCTGACTTTTATTTTGAAATGCACTCATGAAACGTGTCCGTTGTGCTCGCGGATGTTGTTATCGGCCAGTGTTCCGGTTCAACTGGTGATCCAGGTCAAGTGGCGGTGCTCGCTGTGTTTACGCTCCAGATGTTCCGTTCGCAGATTCGTCACAACCAGACCTGCCTGCCGGTGTGTCAAGATAAAGATGCTACATAAAGAAGAATTCGCCGATAAACATCATCATTTTTCTTTCACTTCTTCAAAAATACAATAAATAAAACTTCACTATTCACAGGCTGGTTTCTCATTCCCACTCAGCCGAAACACTGTATATCATCAGCACACAGGTTATACATATGGAGATCAGACTGTGGCTGTATGTTTGAGATTGTTTGATTTAATGGCATGCTCCTAGTCCTCCGTGGTCTACATAGAAATAAATGTCTTATTTGTCTTTGTATTCACAAACAAGCGGGTCTGGTTGTGACGAATCTGCGAAACGGAACATCTGGAGCGTAAACACAACAAACATCACCAGTTAACGTGGATCACCAGTTCAACCGGAACACCCGGTAGAGACTATAAAGCCTCTGAACTTGTTCAAATCTCCGCTTGAACAGACGAGAAAACAGTCGTCATGGCGTCCACGCTGCCCATCAAGGTAAATAACCTATAATTTACTGTCACATTTAAACTTTCACGTGTGCATTTGCAGAGTAATCGTTAGCGAAGATAATTTCCGGCCAGATGTGCCGCCGTTACAAACTGCCGGGGAAAAAAAAAGGCTCCGGTGTGTGTGTGTTAGCATCGTCTTAGCGAAGCTCATGTGTGTGAAGTGACGCTAACGTATGCGGGCTAACTGCGGGGTTTGTGTGTGAGCGAGGTACCGGTAAAGCGGGTAAAGGTCCCACCAGGGTCCCTCCATCCCAGGTGGAGCTGACGAGGCACATGGCCGGACACCGCAGCGTGACAGCGGCTTGTCAGACAACCAGTCAACTTACTTCTAATGTACATTTACAACGATGGGCCAAAGTGCCTCTTAGTACAATTTACCTGACTAATTCAAAAATGAAGGATTAAAACCCTGCAAAAATGTATAAAGAACCCTACAGTATGATTAAATATGGAGAGTAACCTAATTCATGTAAATATATGGAGAAGACCCTACAGGATGATTAAGGATTATAGAGTTTGACCTAACTAATAATAAATATAAGGCTAAGAGCACTTAACGTGACAATGATTATTATTATTATTATTATTATTAAGGCTAAGACCCAACAGTAATATTAAATATGGACAGTCACTAAATAAACGACTAAGACCCTACAGTAATATTAACTAAAGCTCGGCCAAGACCACTTAATGTGATTATGGTTATTATTATTATTCAGGTTAAAACCCCACGGTATTTTAGAGATCAATCTAACCAATTTTGAATAAAAGTTATGACCCTACAATAATATGCATGAAAACCAACAAATCCAAAGATTCACCTGTGAGCAAGTGTTTGTTTGTTTTTTTCTTTTTTCAGGTGTTTGTGTGTTTTATTTTTATATATCACATTTTCTCACTGGGGCTGCAAGGTGGATCAGTGGTGAGCACTGTTGCCTCGCAGCAAGAAAGTCGCTGCTGAGGACACCCAGGATCTTTCTGCGTGGAGTTTGCATGTTCTCCCCGTGCAGCGTGGGTTCTCTCCAGGTTCTCCGGCTTCCTCCCACACACCAAAAACATGTTGAGGTTAATTGGTGATTCTAAATTGTCCGTAGATGTGAATGTCAGTGTGCTTGGTTGTCTGTCTCTAAGTGTAGCCCTGTGATAGACTGGTGACCTGTCCAGGGTGTCCCCTGCCTTCACCCTAAGTCAGCTGGAATAGACTCCAGCCCCCCTGTGACCCTTGTGAGGAATAAGCGGTGTATAGATAATGGATGGATATTTTCTCACTGAAATTTCCTTCTGCACACTTTTGTTGCACATTATTTGCACTACACTTCAAATAGGACTTTTCTACTTATTACACTTTGTACATTTTACATTTTATATTTTCTTATTGTTTATTTTTTCAGTATTTATGGTGGTGGTAATTTTACTCTTTGTGCCGTTATAGCCAATTTTCCCCTTGGGCCTTAACAAAATATTTCTATTCTATTCTCTCTATTTTTTCATTTTTATTTCATTTGACAGTATTTTATTTTATGGTTTCTTGTTCATATTGGCGACAGTGGAGAGGAACAACTCAGTTTTAACACAAAGAGACCTCCAGCAGAACCAAAGACAAACAGACAGCAAACAAACAAAAAAAAACAGCAGAAACGCTGGACGAATCTGTGCGCTGGTGCTGCTCCAGAGCCAGAAATACCTGCAGAGAGAGGACAGACAGGACAAAGAACAAACTATGAGAGGGAAAGACACACAGTTAGTAATTATGAACAAAAATGCATGGATCAGGGATTTGAAACGCAGCCCATGAACAGAATAGCGAAGTCAAAGCCATGACTAGATTAGAAACAAGAAGGAGACTGAACCATAAAAGCAAAGAGGTAAGAGAGAAAAAATAAGCAAAATCAGGCCACCAATATAAGAAGAGAAGCTTCAGGAAGATTTTAAAGCAGCAAATGAAAATGTTCCATAACTACAAGTATTCGCAAAAGTAACTACAAAAGCCATGACCAGATTTCAGGGATTGTATCAAGCTGTTGTCGTGTAAAGGCTAGATGGAAATTTTGGTAGTCAGTTGAATGGTTGGAGAGGTAATGTTATGACATATATGCAGCAAATGTCACTGCTGCAAATATCCTGCTGTCAAATGGACAAATCTCCCAAATAATAATGAACATAATAGGATAGAAAAATATCTTGACTTCAGTAACTGATGATGCTGCAGGTAACAAACAAAGTTCCTGGTAACATTTAAAAACAAAACAACTCGTATTACATTAATTATAATCCGTTTCATCGCAGTAAAATTGTATGTTTACTGGCCTTTTTATTTCTTAATAGATGTGAAATTGTAGAACACAGTGAATGAAACAAAACTCAACAGACAGGAAAGGTGTGATATGATTGCTGGAGAGGCCTCTGTCAAGACAAACAGTGTCTTTTGAGTGTTTGTGGACAAACCACACAGCCGACCGACGTCACGTAATGCTGGTTTCATTTACATCAACTGAAACTATTTCCATGTTTGAAGTCGCCGCTGGTTATATGTTGTATTACTGTAGTTTGCTTATTATTGATGCATCCAGCGCTGTATCTGCTTGAACGTGGAACAAGTTTTCACAATTTAACACACGAGGTGGTTTGATCTTAAACTTTGAGTTAGGGCTGAACAGTTAACAAGATGGGCAAAGTGCAGAATGCAAATTGTAGCTACAATGTTTGATAAAGGTCAAATGTGTCACAAAATGCAAACTGAAGCATTGTTGTGCCACAGAGACGCCTGCAAATCTTACTCTCCAGCATTTCAGAGCTGCAGTGATTCTACTATTTGATCCCTCCTTTAACAGGAAGTTAATCTGCAGCTGTTTTTGATGAGGCAATAATAGCAGTAGAGGTCATTTTTAAGCATGTCAAGTCATGCCAAACATTTTTGTGTGCATCTTCTTACGTGAACGAAAAAAACAATGAAAAACACTTGATTACAGAACGTTGGCAAAGCTTTTAATTTTGTTTCACCTTTCTTTTTCACATTTTCAAAACATAATGATTTTCCGACAATGGAGTAAAATAATGATTAATTGGTAATAATTGTAGGTGAAGCCCTCTGCATATTTGCCTTTTAACTATAGTAAAGCTTCAGCATAAGTATATTAGTTTAGTAAATAGCTTTGCCTTCGAGCATCACTCTTAACGGACTGTAAACACATTAAGATGCTGATGTATAATTACACTACTTGAGTAAATACATTTACCTTCGAGCAATACCGTTAACTGGCTGTAAATAGCAAAGTAAACACGTACAAACAAACCCAATGATCTCTCGTAGCATCAGGTCTTGTCATCAGATTTTGGAAGTTTGTCAGTATGTCATACAGTTTGTAGAACTACTTATAATTCTCCAAACTCTAGGCAACACACAATCTGCAGAGTTTAATTTTATTAGAGTTTTTAAATTGGTGTACAGATGAAAGGTTTCTACAGATCTAGAAAATGCTTTAAATGAGTTACTTCAAAACAAGGCTTTAGGAGATATTAAAAAAGTCCTAAAATTAATTTACTAAAGGCTTTTATATATCCATCCATCCATCCATCTATCCATCCATCCATTATCTATACACTGCTTATTCCTCACTAGGGTCACAGGGGCCTGGAGCCTATCCCAGCTGATTTAGAGCGAAGGCAGGAGACACCCTGGACAGGTCGCCAGTCTATCACAGGGCTACACTTAGAGACAGACAACCAAGCACACTCACATTCACACCTGCGGACAATTTAGAATCACCAATTAACCTCAACATGTTTTTGGACTGTGTGGGAGGAAGCCGGAGAACCCGGAGAGAACCCACGCTGCACGGGGAGAACATGCAAACTCCACGCAGAAAGATCCCGGGTGTCCTCACCAGGACGCGAACTGGCGACCTTCTTGCTGCGAGGCAACAGTGCTAACCACTGCTCCACCTTGCAGCCTGGCTTTCATATATAAGTATATTAATAAGTATAAGATAAAATAGTAGGCTGTCTGAAGACATGGTTGCACCTGTTAAATAAAAATGATTGCTGAGGCAGTAAATCCTGCAAGCAAGAGACTGTTAAATCTTTTTTTGTTGGCATGCACAATATCAACATCATTACCAGTATCTCCTGGTTTTAAAATGAAATATCTCCATCGGCCCAAATGAAAAAATTGACAAGCAAAAAATATTACATGAAAAAGTTAGAAACAAAAAATAAATGCGTCCTGTTTTGTGTGTAAGATGAAGAAGTTGATGAATGTTTATATTTTGGAAGCATTTTTTGTGTCGTCTACACCTGCCAGTGGGCCATCACGATAAGAGTTGGCCTAATAATGTTCATTCTACAGAAAAGACTTGATGTTTTCTGTAAGTAGGTGGGAAAAAAAACATGTGCAGATGATGAATTAAGTTATGAATATTCTTAGCAATTATTGTTACTGATTGTTGGGAAGTATTAAACATACTATCTTATATTTAAAAAAAAAAAAAAAAAACAACCTTCCAAGTTGGGGAAACCCGGAAAAAACCAAGTTAAAAAATAAACGGAAAAGGAAAAGGTCAAAACTTTTCCCCCCCTCTAGATCGGAATAATTGGTGGTTCAGGTCTTGATGATCCAGATATCTTGGAGGGAAGAACCGAGCGCTACGTTGACACGCCATATGGAAAGGTTAGTTGAGTCTCCATCGACTGTCAAAACAGAGCAGTATAAAGAATAAGTTGTCCTTGAGCTTATTTGCATGTAAAATACTTCCTCACTGTAATGTTGTTGTGTAGAACTACATTATTGTGCTCTTCTTGAACAGCCATCAGATGCCCTGATACTGGGGAAGATAAAAAATGTAGAGTGTGTGCTCCTGGCAAGGTAAGGAACTGTGTTCTCTATGAGCACCATCTAGTGGACAAAGCTTGCATTTGTCAAACATAGAAACCCTGTATAAATGCAACCATGACTTTTGCTATTCCCAGACATGGGAGACAACACACCATAATGCCATCCAACGTGAACTACCAGGCCAACATCTGGGCACTCAGAGAAGAAGGGTGTACACATCTGCTGGTCACCACGGCCTGCGGCTCACTGCGGGAGGAGATTCAGCCAGGAGATATTGTCATCATAGATCAGTTCATTGACAGGTCAGTGGGATGGGACACCAGCACAGAAAGATTCAGATATTGGCTTTTGTTGTTTTTTTTTCTTTTTCACTTTGCTCCCAGGACTGAGCCACTCATTGCAGGGTAATTATGTCCTAAGACTGAGAGGAGAATAAAGATAAAGAGTAGTGGAGTAAAATGAGGGTCTCAGAGAATGTCACACAGTCATTTACGTATAGTGGGGAGGTTAAATGACTTTTGACTTCAGGTCATGATGCAAAGGGCCTCTTTGGCATGGAAGTACCTTAGGGCCATAGAAATAAATGCATCCTAAGACAATAGTGAGATCACATTTTGGCGGCTGTTTTTAAAAATGGCTGCTCACCATACTTGAGAGGCCCATATCTTTGCTTCTGTTATTGTTATAATGACAAACTTGATGTCAAAGAGTGCATTTTTGGGGTCAAGGAATCCAATAAAATAGGTTCCAAGACAAAACAAAACAAAAAACAATAATATTCTCCTAACTTGAGGGTAAAATATGCAATTTATTATTTTAAAAAATGCATGCCAAAAACACAGTCCATTCACAACTCAATAATAATTGAATAAATAAACAATTTAAAGTGTTGAATATGTGTATTATAAATGCAGAGAAGCTGAGTAGTGAGACAACAAGTTCATAACTATGGTCACAGTTTATAAGGAGGCAATGCCATACCTACAATGTTCTAGTGATGAAGACTAATAGTTTAGTGTAAATACATCAGTGAGATGATTTTCTATTTAGATGTGTGCCCCACTGTGGGAACATGAGCCATGACATCACCAGAGAGACATGCAAGGCAGCCTCTGCATGCACCATTTGCATGGTGCTGGAAAGTACCTGGTAAGGGGAAAAAAAAAAGTTATTGATTGGTCTACTGAAATCAGAGCTAATACAATGAAATGATCTGTACCTGAAGGAGCACCGTACACCAAAGGCAATCCAGAGTTTGCCGATCTTCTGTCCAAGGGCCACAAAGGTGGCAATGGCCAGCACTACAACATCACTGTCACTGCTTTGGACAATCATGACAATGTCCAGCAACAGTAGTAGCAGCCACATGCAGGAAAATCTGTGTATCAGTTTCCTCATGTGTGCATGGGGCCGGTGCATCAGTGTCAATGCTAGATGGTGAACTTCCACAGTCCTCAAGCACAGTGGCAAAGAGCTCCTTTTACTGGAACAAGAAAGATAGCATGTCTGAGTGTAACTGAGGATATGCCAGTAAAATCAGTTTTATCAGCTACAGCATGTAACAGAACAGTTCAAGACATACATTATTAGTTTCTACGCCAATACCTGTGGAAGTGTCATGAGCTTCAAGCTTTTGGCCAGCTCCATGAACAACTCCTGCTTGTTCAGATCCACTCGTAGGAAGGAAGCCCAGTTGCCAGGAACTTCTGATGACACAACTTTTTTTTTCTTATGTGAAATGTGCATATTTAACCCCAATTGTCATGGTAAGAGGAAAACTGTTGTTTTTTTTTAAAAAACTTGACTCTATTTTATTGGATTCCTTGATCCCAAAAATGTACACTTTGACACCAAATTTGTCATTATACCTTTAACAAAAGCAAAGATATGGGCTCTAGAGTATTTTCAGCGCATTGGCGACCATTTTTGAAAAAAACGTGTTTATTTCCGATACAAAGTGTGATCTCACTTGTGTCTTAGGATAAATGTATTTGTATGACACTAAGGTACCTTCATTTTCATACCAAAGGAGACCTTTGCATCATGCTAATATGTGTTTTGCTAGAGTTTAAAGTATAGCATTAAAGGTCAGTGTACCCTCAAACAGCTAGATTAGTGATGCATCGTCCACCACAGCAAAAAAGCTAAATCATACATACTTTTTTTTCTTTTGTCCTGCACCTGTATGGAAAGTAGAAAGAATCTGAAAAATGTCTGTTATGCAGTATGACACAATTAAATTGCCATAAATAGTTTTATAAAAAATGAAAAACCTGAAGTTGAATTGCTCACAGGTGCTACTGATACTTGAAGAAAATTTCACTACTTACGTTTTTAATTTCTTTCCGTTCTCATCTCCTGTCTGGTTTGTGTGAACACAGCTGGCAGTTTGTACAGGTTCAGCCAACCAAAACAAAAATAGATAATGTACTTGATTAATCTCTTGGGAATTTCAAGACAGCTGAGTGTGTCATGGGTTTATGTCGACTAAAGTGAATTTGATGAATTATGAGGATTTTAAACTTAGATTTAATCACAGAGTAGTTTCAGGAACACAGAAAAATTGGAAATCTGATGATTCAGATTTCTGGTTGTGATAAATAGTGTAAATTCCGCGATGTTTTTCTTTACGATCACATGCCTCTCAGGGCTCAGCAAGGTGACCTTTTTGCGATTCAATCTTGCAAACAGTCTTGAATTTATGTGAATAAAATGGCTACATTGTCTGCAGATTTTTTTTATTTATTTATTTATTTTTATAAAAGAAAGGCTGGTTTTGTGAACTGAATACATGTGTTTCTTTAAATAGACTTGAACATCTGTCAGAAGTTGTTGTTGTTGTTGGCTGCGTATGATTACTGCACCACAGGCGTAGCACCTTCCCACACGTCTCACTGGCAGGATTCGTGTTACTGAGTGACAAACGACGTCCAGATAGCTGAGTGAGAAAAGGGGAAGTTTAACATTATCTGTCAAAACTAATATTTGTTACTCTTCTGTTCTGTGAGAAAAAAAACAAACATTACCATCAGCTGGATATTTTGACTGACTCTCAAGTGTCACCGTTTCCTTCGGGCTTCAGTGACTATTGGAAATGTTGTAACTGGGACATTCCACCGGTGGCAACACCAGCATGACGGATTATCAAGTACACTTTGCTACAGAAATATTTCTGAAAACAGTTGTGGCTCCTTCCTGTATTTCTCTTGTCTTACTCGGTGTATTACTTTCTGTGAGTTTCAGCCTTGGGTTTACTCACTGCAGTCTGTTGCCACCTGCAAAGAGAGGCTGAATTTGTGGTGCAGATGTTTCTGTTATTTTTTTTTCCTCCACTCTATTTATATCATTGAGGGTATGTTAAACAACAGAAACCCCTCTTTGTTTAATGGAGTGCATATCAACAACATCCTTAAGAGTGACCCAGATACAGATTTGTCAAAACCTGTGGGAAACAGTTTCAACAAAAACTGAACATTCTCACCTCTGTGAAGGTAGGATTCATATTAAATGTTCTGCCATGACCACAAATTAACCAGGCTGCTTGACTGCTGTGCTTATTTAGATCTATAATAAATGCCCATATCTTTGTGTCCACTGCTAAACCACATGAAATCCACACCCATTCAACACGCTACAAATTTTGTCTCAGATTGTAATAACTTGCTGGTCAACCTGATCACATCTTTCAGCGTCATGGGAAATGGTACAGTTTCTGACCTCAGGGCTTGTACATATATATACTTCCTTTGTGGCGTACAAAGAGCATCACCCGTGGGAGTGTTGCACACGACTCTTGGCTGATTATACAAATTTCATTAAGTAACACAATATGTTTGCTGAGAGGTGCTGTTTCAGTAGAACGGCTTATTTATTACTCACGAGTTGGCATACAGCTGGTTGAATTGGAAACGAGTAGTAAACTGCTGTCTCACAGTCGTGTCAGTGTATCACCCTGTACACATGCACACGGCTGCATCACGTAGCCTGCAGCTTTGTTGCCTGTGCTGGTGAAGTCAATGAAGTACCAGTATCAAGCACAAACAAGACCTATTTATCTGAAATGAGGAACTTGCTTGTTGGGACTTGCTCAGACTTGTCCGACAGCATGTGACAGCATGCTTCTGAAGGCCTCACTTTATGTGTTGTGTTCACCTCTCCTTACTCGCTGTTGACAAACCAACCACTTGGTTGCCATTGAATGAGAGTCTGCTTTGTCAGATTTCAACCGTAATGTCTCAAACTGTCCTAAAATATATTTTGCAGTATGCTTCCAAATCAATACTTTTATCATTATTATAGATTATTTTCTTTTCATTTTCACTTGGCTTTTGACTGTAGCAGATCTTTACATGTGATAAAAATGCTAAATTTCCTTATACTGGCTAAATAGCATCTTAACATCAAAGTTTATGATGGGTTATGCATTTCAACAATAAAAATAAGTATTTAAAAAAATAAAACTAAATGACTGTCGGGCTAGAGCTTATTTTTGGCTTAAATATTACAGTGATTTGATGCACAACATATTAAATGGCATCAACAGAATCTAAATCAGAAACGCAGATTAAATCTAAAATGGATACATGATACACTTTCATACAAACTATGTTATTATTTGTATCATTCGTTCTAAAATCAGAATGGTGCTGTAAATTTCCAAAGCTTTTGGAGATATTTCACAGTATGTATGTAATGTAGAGTTGTCAGCAGCACATCTGTTTTGGAATCCAGGAATAATAGACATATTTGATAATTAGAGGGTGTGGGAGTCATTCTCTGCAATAATGACTCTAATGAAATGCCAGGCCAAGGTAACTCGATTTCTATTGCATAAGCAAGCATTGTATTCTGCTTGCGGTTATCTCACACACCAGTGTTGTTGGCTTGTAGCAGGGCAGAGCTGCAGCTTGCGGAAAAATATTTAAACACTGACTATAGTCTTCCACTGCCAGGGTTCTGAGTAAGAGAAAGGGTTGGGCATCAACTTGAAAGAACGCTGCTGAGACGTTCATATTTTAGATGTCTAAGATAATTACGTGATGACTCTGTAATCCGTGGGAAAACAAGAAAAACTAAGTTGCACCATGAATAAGCATTGCTGAAAAATCCTTTTGATTAGCCCATGATATAATGATCTACAGTCCCATCAAACGTATGGACACACCTACTCCTTTTTCATTCTTTTCAGATTCTTCTACATTGTAGAACAACAGTAAAGGCATCAAAACTATATAAACACAAAATGAACTGGAATGTATTTCATAGGCAACATAGTGTATACAGCTCAAAAGTATGTTTCAACTTTTAGATTGTTTTCAGTAGCAACCTTTTGCTAACAACTTGGCACATCCTTCATTCTCGAGATCGGCTTCATGCGATCATCTGCTGGAGCGTTTCCAACGCCTCTGATGAACATTTGTTGGCTACTCTTCCTTCACTTTACTGTCCACCTCATCTCAGATCATCTCAGCTGGGTTAAGGTTGATGATTGTGGAGGCCAGAGTTTGAAACGGCACTGGTTCTGAACCTAGATGTGTCCTGGGTCATCATTCTGCCAAAAAACAAATCTACACTATTGCAATACTAGTTTGCCATCAGTGTCACCTGCAGAGCGTCCTCACCACCATCACAGCTCCTCCATGCTTCACAATGGGAACCACCCGTACAGATAACATCCATTCAGCTTCCTTGCATCTCACAAAGACACAGCAGGTGAATCAAACATCAAAAAGTTGGACCCATTATACCAAAGTAAAGATTTCTCCTGATCTAATTTCCATTCCTTGTATTTGCTGGCCGAGCCTCAGTAGTGGTTGCAGCATTCTGTCTTGAAGGCCTGATTCACACAGTCTCCTCTTAAAATTGATCTTGGGATATGTCAGCTACTTGAACTCTGTGAAGCACTGATGTGGGCTGATGAGGCTGGCAACTCATAATGAAACCGTCTTCTGCTGCAGAGGGAACTGTTGGTCTTCAATTCTTGTGCAGTCTTTATGAGAGCCAGCTTTATCGGAGTGTTTGATGGTTTTTGAGTGTTCTTGATAGACTGGCTGACTTCCTTGTCTTAAAGCTAACGATGTGCTGTCGTTTGCCTTAGCTGACTGGTCTTTGCCGTATGGATTGCTACAGTCATTGAATAGGGCTATCAGCTGCATAGACCACAGGGAAACCCTCGTGTTCTCAGGTCACTGGGGGGAGTGAATCAGTCTCTTGTGTACTCTTGACCTGTCTCCATAGATTACCAATAGGAGACATGCTGGCGCTGTGCCTGTTGCACCTCCACTGACTCAGCAGAGCAGGACACAGCAGTTGTTGGGGTGAAGCCTGAGACCATTCTGCTGCTGATCTGTTAATATTTTTCTAATCTTGAGAGATGTGGAAACCATGTTTATTAGTTTAATCATCAAAACTCTGTCTGGTTTAGAAGAGTATGGTTGTGATGACACAGTAATTGTTGCTGACTTGCTGCTTGATATCATTTGAGTTTATGTCATCAGTATTTCTCATAATTATTTTGTCCAAGTGTTGCAATTATTACATAACTGCCAGATAAGAGCCCAGCAACTACGGTGAGTCACTTTTGGATTGGTGGCTGTTAAAGGTGCTAGTAGCACTGATCTAAAACTAATAGAGGCATACAGTGAACAGTAAGAAGACAAATGGTTAACTGCATTTATTTGTGTAAGTTAATCATCCACTATAATTTTGAGTCATGACAGCCTACCATTAAATCATTGCTCATGTTTTTGGATGTAATCAGTCTCTTTATATCTTTCCACTAAGTTTTTTCTTTTCATACTTTCTTTTTTCATAGCAAAACAAAAAAAGTATTTGTTTTATTGTCCAGTATCATAAGTTTGGCATTTGCCAAGTAAAGAAAATTCATTATTTCATTTGGGTATGGCTAAACAGTATCTGTAATTTGTCTGGGTTCCCTTAAAGATAACTTTTAATAAGCTTTATGTTCTTTTCTTTTTTTTTCCAGGACCACCAAGAGATCTCAAACGCTGTACGACGGGCAGCCCACCAGTCCCCCAGGTGTGTGTCACATCCCTATGGCTGAGCCTTTCTGCAACAGAACCAGAGAGGTAAGTCCACAAATGTACATGAAATGGGTTCACACATGTCGCTCCCTGTGTTCCTTAGGATTTGTCACAATTCTTTGTTTTACAAAAACAAATATTCATACTCCTCAGACCTCATGCAAGTTTGATTTTAACTTACTATTAGTGTTAGGCAGTTCATTTTGGAAAGCATTTTTGAAACTTAAAAATCCTAAAGGCACCCATAAACAAAACATATGCACAGGTTATGTGT
>NW_007577742.1:781899-812924 GCF_000690725.1 Stegastes partitus
TATATATATGGGGAATATGCCAGAGGTTAAAATAAACCTGAACTTTCCTCTAAATTTCCACTTTAAGTTGAAAACAATGATTGGTTAGTCACAAACATAATAAGTCCACAACCGCCCTCTTGTATTGAGGGTGGCAATTGTCTTTAAAATAAATATCACTTCTCCCTCCGTCTTCTCTCGTTTGCCTCATAAATATCGTTTCTAACTTGGTTTCTGTCTTGTGCAGGTTTTGGTGGAGGTGGCACGGAGTCTGGGGATAAAGTGCCATGTGCGAGGGACCATGCTGACTATTGAGGGGCCTCGCTTTTCCTCGCGGGCAGAAAGCCTGATGTTCCGCCAGTGGGGTGCTGATGTCATCAACATGACCACCGTGCCAGAGGTGGTCCTCGCCAAGGAGGCCGGCTTGTGCTATGCCAGCATCGCCATGGCAACAGACTACGACTGTTGGAAGGAACATGAGGAGGCGGTGAGTGGCGGGCTGGAGGTCCTAACTGCCGCTTTCATCACTTTGATGTTTCTAGTGTCCTTTATGTGCCTTGAGAGCCAGTGACAATGCATGATGCCCTCTTAATGCGCTGTGGTTGACATCATATCCTGCCCGATCTTTGTTCTATTGTACAGCAGTGAGTTCGGTGGAATTTTTATTTGTATCAGCCTCAAAATTATTTTTGTTTACCACCTTAATGTAGTTGTCAATATGTAGCCTTGAGCCTACCCCTTGTAGCCCTGAGCAACTTTTTGGGTAAAAGCGGTCGGCAGCTATCTGTTGCTACCGTTTGCCTCCAGGGCTAGAATGTTTGCTGTTGCCTGGCAGCAGTGTCAGCTGCTCTGGGCACTAATCTGATAATCGTAACCGTCCTGATGTTCGTTTGTACATATAAAACATGGTATTCTCAGAGCAGCCACAATGAGCAGTTTGGGAGGGTTAATACTGGGCCTATAAACTACTTGCATTACTGGATAATCTGGGCCGAGCATCAGTTCAGATCGACATTCCAGACAAATCTTGTCTGGAATGTACCAGACAAGAGGCGTGAAACAAGGGTGGATCGGCCTAAAACTCCTGTAGTGTTAGCTCCGCCTCCGCATATCAAATCTGCGGACTTCCCTGTTGTGGGTTAGTCAAGTTAATTTGTTGGTGTAGGACACTGCATAAACAGGTAACCTCAGTATGCTTTTCAATAATTTTAGAGATACATTTAAGAGGTGAGATGGGCAATACATAAAAATATTCCACAGCCACCTGTACGACACACACATACATGAAGTGCAATTCCTGGAACAGGAACACACACTCACTATTGAAAGCCTAAAAGAAACAAAAAGTTCACTTGTAAAGCTGCGGTTGCAGCAGAATTCAGGTCATCGGGCAGTTTTTTTTCTCTTCAAAAGCTTCCACGGCCGCAAAATGCACCTTAACCTGAGTTTTAGCTGCATTCAGGAAACTCATATTTGACGATCTTATTGCACTGTAGCTAGTGAGCTGGTCAGAACTAAGTGGCAGCAGAGGTGCCAGAGACCATGAAGAATACAAACCTTTCGTCATTCTCAAGACACTCGCCAGAAGCTCATAAAAAGCCCATCAACGATAAGATAGCTAGAAGCAGGCAGCCTTGGCCAGGGCACTTTATATCAGTGATAACCAAGGAAGGCCCCAGGAACATCTGATGGTCTGACATTCTTTGAAAATACTGCAAAAATAATTCCTTCAGATAAAATGATGTAGCTCCATTTGGGCCCTGTTGCCACTTGCATTTGTATGTCTTTTGGGTGATCTAATTACAAGTTGACAGGTCTAAGTACAGGTGTCAATGCATCCAAGAGGCATTTAGTGGAATCCAATAGCTCAGACCACAGTCAGAGGTGGTCTGGGCTGCATGTGGAAATGCAAATGTGTCCTGGATTCCAACGAAGAGCTACCTATTCTATTGACGCCCTCTGTGTACACAGAGCTACGTCCTTATTTATCCGGCAGTGGTGTCATGTAAAAGTGTGACAACAGACAAAACGGCCATTTCTCCTTTTTCTTTTCATTTCCAGGCAGGTTTCGGCTCTAGAGGCACGTTGCCACCTCGCGTTGGTTAAAAACAGCACCGCATTTGGTCTCTGCAAATGGAAATGTTGTGTGTTTGTTTGCATATAGAGTGTGGACGTGAGAGACACATTCAAATACCAGGCGTCAACTGACTTGTGATTGGATCACCCAAGACGCATGTTAATGCCAGGTGTGAACAAGATGCACAAATGTGGGCCACATGCGGTAATCAAACAATTATCGCATAATTATATCCAGACCTCCCAGGATGGCTCTGAGACAGTGGAAGGCCTGATGGGATTGTGACGCAGCTCATGTCATCTGTCGTCTCATACACAAACATGATGGCAGCCAGGTGGTCACATCTACAGTTTTGCAGAAGTGCAGGAACAAATAAACAAGTCTTGGCTTTTATAATGATAAAGGTTTTAATGACTTAAAATAAGATTTTGATGTTTCCGTTTTGTTAGAAGTTTAGCACAACACCAAAATATTGCATCATTAAGAGAATAAAAAGACCTCTAGACCAGCTTGTTTGCTCTGATGGGTTCTCCACAGAGCTCTTTACCATCTGTGCTCTGTAAGCAGACAAGAGTATCTGTGGCTTCGTACAGCTTCCGAGTGACCTCCCCTCTTTCAGGCGCTGTGGATAATTCAGTTGATAAACTGCGTGTGGGCGAGTTTTGGCTTATTTGTCACCAATCCAGCCCAGCTCAAACTCCACTTCCGAGTTCCTGCAGCTGACCTCTTCCCCCTCCTGTTGCAGAACGCTCGCCACATCCTTCCGCTCACCCACCCCACCACCCCGCTCCCTCCCAGCCTGATACTACCTCCTGGCCTCCTCCCCCCCCACCCCCCACCTCCCTCGGTCGGCTCGCCTGCCAGCCTCCGGTGGAAGCCCTGCCAGAGGAGGTTGAGTCACACTTGAGTCATCAGCTTCACTGTCTTCATCCTGGCAAACACCACAAAAACACGGACCTAGTCTTTGAGTGTGACATAAAAACAAAGCGCTCAAGGGAAGGGTTAATGAGGGTCACAGGAGGTAGACATGAACACAGGACGGAACTAATGTCGTAACTTACTGTACTGTGTACACTGTCTATCAGGCTGACTATGTTTTTTGGAAGGATTAAATATATACTCTAAACGCAGATATAGAACAATGTGTTATCTTGACCGTGTGACTGAGACCTCCATTTCAAATGTGATTAGAAAAGATAATTAGCCATGCTTATTGTGCTGTTTTGATTTCTATTTCTTCTCTTAGTGGTGTTAGTCAAGACTCAGGACCTCATTAATAACACATAATGAGTCACTGGTATAAAGAGCACAATTGGCTGTTACAAAAACAACATGCTGCTTCTCACATCTGCACTTAGACAGATTGTTTCTTTAAATTTGACAGCTTTTTCTGTGGCTTAGTCGCAGGATCTGTTATAACTCGAGGTTAAACTTTCTTTGACAGCTGCTCACTCTGCTGCCCAGGACTGAGCTTGAACTTGTCCTAGTGCACATGCATTATAGTGTGTTTGTAGAGTCTAAAATAGAACTTTAAAGGGTGATTATTTAGCAGTGGGTGTAACGGTACCCAAAATACACAATTGCGTAAATACATTTTTTCCCCATTTTTTTTTTTTTCAATAATTGAAGATACTGTGACGAATTGACCGTAATTCTTATTGTAGCATATGAGGCACACAAATGCAAAAGTAAGAAAGGACTCATTTTATTTCTATAAAGTATAAAATAATAAATGTCCACTTACGTAAGTGCAAGACAAGTATCGCTGCTTTTCTCTCTCTCTTTTGTTTTGTTCTTTTCTTTTCTGTCAACAGAGGAAACAGCCCCCTTGTTATTTTTCTATTAATTGGAACAGTACTGTGTTCAGTGTGAGTTCCAAATTATGGTCCATCAATTGACCTGTACAGTGTGTGCAGAGAATTCTCAGACTGTGGCTGCACAGAAAGGCGAATTAGGACATTAACTCAGGCAGTGTGAGTTAACACATCGTACAATAAAGTTGGTACAGAATCTGTGCAGCTTTTAAGGTTAACCCTGCTAACATGTATTAACGGATGGACAACAACGAGTGCGCAGCCGAAACATTTCAGATGAAGCTTGCGCTCCCTTTTTTTATTTTACAAGTATGTCGACATGAATAAACTTTGCACAGTAACGGTCCGACATGAATACATGTATTGTTCCTGTTATTCAGTAGCGTCAGTCTGTTTTCAGTGGAGTTGCCTTCTAACATCATGTTCTGTTTTTACTTGGTTTTGTTGTCTAAAAGTGTTGCCTAGCAAATTTGTATTAAAAACCAACACAATTTATAAAGTTATTTTACAATATTTGGTATCTTTAATGAGTTTTTTAAACTCTACATGCTTTAGCTCTTTCTTTACATATGACTCTGATATTCATTTTAATATTGCAGCCATTTAACGATATTGCTTGGACCTAATAATATTTTTTCTGGTGATAATAAACCAGTGCTATTAGGATATTCACATCAAGATTGCTGCTTCACCAGTGAGTTTCCCCTCCAGTTAAAGGAAAGGCTGCTGTTGTATTTTCATGTCAGAAAATCCTAAAAAGGGGCCAAACCATGTCTTCAAAATACGGTGTGCTTGAGACTACAGATGGCTTCAGCCATTGACAAAGTATTGACACAATAAACTGATTGTTTTTGTTTCAAATTGTTGAAAATAAGTGTAAACAATATCACCAAATTTATTCCAGAACTTAATTGAGAGCCCTCCTGCATGTAAAATCTGAAAATGATTTAATAGGTTGGTGTCTGTCTCTACATCCTGCACTGCTGCCAGAAAGTCAATCGAGGTGTTTTGGTTTCATGCACTCTTCTTCACAGTGCAGACATTTTCTGTAGAGCAAATAAGGATACATGTCAAGATCATTATTTGGGAAACACACAATTACTGTGACATTAACAGGATGTGAAATTTGCACCACTGTAACTGATTCCTCTCACATGGCTGTGTTTTTTTTTTTGTTTTGTTTCTTCCTCGTCCCAGGTCTGTGTTGACAATGTGCTGAAGACGATGAAGGAGAATGCCAACAAAGCTAGCAGTATCCTGCTCACTGCAATACCCCAGATTAGTCAGATGGACTGGGCTCAGACAATGAAGACCTTGAAAGTAAGCTGTCAACTTTATGATGATTCATTTCCACTCAGCAAGACTTTGGAGAAGTTATGAAAGAGGGTCTGTGTACCTTCTAGTTGACTATCTGGAAGTGACATCTCATTTATTATGTTTTCAGTTTCTTCTTAAATGTTGCTTCAAAAGAACAATCGTACCATATGGTGCATGATCCCTGGGAAAACACCACCTGTTTATAAAAGCGATTTCTACTATGAACCACTTCCATTTCCGAGGTTGACTCAGACGGTGTGACACATCGCACTGTGCTGCACCTAGACATGCACCATGACCGATACATGTGAAGGTTTTTTTGTAACTTCACGTTTGAAAAACACTGAATGGTGTACACGCACATTCTTCGCATCTATGTACAACAAGTTTTGAAGATGCTTGTGGTGCTTTGAATTTGCAGTAACGTAAATTGTTCAATTTCAATTCAAAATGTACCTTCCGTTTATTAGAAGTACCTCCTCTTGGGGGCGCCGTGATAGCTCAACTGGTTGAGCTGGCGACCTAACGTACAGAGGCTGTGGTCCCTGACGCAGCGGCCGTGGGTTTGAGTCCCGCTCATGGCCCTTTCCTTTAAGTCCCATTCTTCTCCCCCTCTTTCCTGTCTCTGTCTCGACTGTCCTCTATCTAATAAAGGCAAAAAGGTCAAGAAAATAACTTTAAAATAAAAAAAAAAACAAAAAAAACAAACCCTCCTCTTTGGAAAAAATGACAAATAACCTCCCTAGTCTTTCACTTATTTAATTTAAATTAAATTTTAATTATCATGATAAGCACTTCTGGTATGTCTCATGTTTTCCTCTCCGATTTGCTAAAGAAAATTGAGTTACCTCAGTGTCATGTTAAAAAAAACAGCTACACAACTTTGCCATTGCTAAACGTACTCGCTGTTGCTTTATACTGTTTGCACGACATCTATGGAAATAAAGCTGTTTTCTTCCTTCTGTTACAGTCAATGGCACAGTCTTCAGTAATGCTACCAAAGCACTAAGCGTGCTGAAAACAATCGAGTAGAAAAGGATAAGGATACCAGACACCGCCCGCACAAACTCCCGACACAGACAACGGACTCAGCTTTGCCTGTGGATTCGTCATCAGTGAATCACAAGAAAGTGCCTCACATAAATAATGCACACGCTGTGTTTTCAGCTGGATTTTCAGCGTTTTGTCTCGACTCAAAATACACATATAACTCCTCTTCATCCTGACTCACTTATTTTCTCTGGAAACTGTTACTGTCATCTTGTCACACGTTTGGGTAAAAACGATAACAAACAAAAAAAGATCAACAAAAGATTTTAAGTCGTAAGATTATAACTAGATATTTTGTGGCTTTATATTTTTTGTGGTCTGTAAAGATTTCAAATTTATATATTTGTTGCCTGTAAACCATTGGTGTCTTCACTTCTGTTATTACAGGATATAATAAAAAATAAATTTAAAATAAAAATGCTTTAGCACATGAATACTTTCTTACTGCCTTAGTTGCAACACCAACTTTTACTTTTTAAAGCTGATGTCTTGAACATATTTGAAGACGATATTGAAGTCAAACCTTTTAAATGCCTGTATACTCTTCTATAATAAGTCTTGTTAATAATGGGAATGTTTCTGTCTTTGCTTGCCGGGGCCCCTTTTTATATTTTGTGGAATGCTTTCATTTGTATTTCCACTTCCTGACTGTTGGGTTATTATAAACAGCATTTAATTTAGGATAGAATCTGCACTTGTACATGCAAACCCTTTTCCAGCTTTAATTAGATAATCTAACCAACAGCTTTTCAAAAACAGGTACTGACTGCATTTACTGACACACCTGGAAATGTTTGATATACTGTAAGATTTTGTCATGTTATGAAATGAGCATTTTTGTAAGTGTTTGGCCTTTTGTTACTACTCATGTTAGATCAGTATTCATTCCGTTCACCTTTTTTTGTTTCTGTCTGCATTTGCTGGACTTGAACGTCGTCACGACACACATTGCACAGAACATGTAGCCTCCTTGTATTGCATTTTCTTTCAACAATAATACATTATCGGAAATGCTCTCAAAAAAAAGTGTTCAATGAGTTGAGGTCATGCTTAGACAAGTTAATAAACAATAAAATCTGGAATAACTTGGACTGATTTAATGCATCTTATTTTGCAATTACAGATTTTAAAAAAAGTTTTGGTCACACTGAATGTTCCGTAAATTGCAGCGCAATTCAGAAGTACATTTCTGGACTTGATGCATGAGTGTTTGCAGGGAATCAATTTTGCATCGACTTTATGCTATGATTCTCTCTCCTCTTGACATATGATGAACTAAATTGATTGTTGGAAGAAGCAGCTGGCCGTGCTCGTGTTAAAATAGACCAATAAAGCTGAATTCCGGACCCAAGGGGGATTTTCTGTGCGCGATCAAACATCCCTTTAGAGCCACAAAACCTATTTATCTGAAACTGAACTGTTGTGAAACCAAAATGCATGGCCTACTTTGTTAAGCATGTTCATATTTTCAGAATGTTTTCTCTGTATTTAAAAAAAAAAGAAAAAAAAAAGAAAACAGCAACATGGCAAATAACTATGGCAGGCTGTTCAGTGGTACAAACGGGAAAAGGAATTTATAGACATATGTATACGACACAAAAGTCTAGCAGTGGACTCCCACCTTCAGACAAAATCAACACTTTTCACTGAACATGAATCATTAAATAAATTGACTGCATCAGCCTTGACCTTACTGCCGCGTTTAACAATGGAGTCGACTGAGCCTGTCATCTGCCACGTGCTGTTAGGAAAAACTATTTGGATGTATGCGATCTGTTTAAAAACCTGTTTAGAAAAAGCAAATCCAGGGAGAAGCCTTCCAAATAAAGTTGAAGTTGTTGCCCTGAGGTTATTGTACACATTGTTCACTTGGCGTTGCTACAGGCTTATTTTTCCAACACTCTTCTCTCAAATAACTGTATTCAAATGCCAAAGTCAAACCATTGCTTGATTCTCCAAAGTACGCCAACTTTCAGACAGAACATCAAGTACGGTCTCATCACCTTAAACACATAAACTTTCTGAAATGAAAGTTTATTAAAGTGCAAAATATCCCAGATCTGCATATCATTTTTGTACAAACAGGAAGTGGGACTCTGCAGCTGAGAGATAGAACGCTTACAGAATAGTGCATCAGTTAAACACTAATGTTCCAATGTGCAAAACATTTTCAATGGCTTTTACGTTATTTGGTTAAATATTGAACATGGATAGGCATTTAAAAAAAAAAAAGATCAGATTGTCACAAAAACCAAACAATCCTAATTGAAAAATACAACACAAACGCTCCTGTAAACTGTAACCTGCACCATGATTATTAGGTGGGAGTTAAAACTGCAGCAACAAAAAAAACGTCTATCAACAACAGCAATGGCGTTGTAGGATATTTGTCACACCAGCGTCCCTATACTCACCCACAACCCCGATTTCGTTAAGAATAAAAATAATGTTAGGAGTTCAGCAAACAACGGTCAAATAAATAAAAATGCATTTAACATCAAAACTACCAATGCGTAAATTTAGGCTGCAGGCCTCTCCAGGCCCCGCTCCTCTCCAGCGTCTCCACTCAGAACCAGCAGCAGCAAATAAAAATAAGACATATCACAGCCTTTTCTATTACTTTTTTTTTTTTTTTTTAAAGAGTCTCTAAGAAAGCGACAACATCTGTATGTCCGTTCTGTGCAGCCAAATCGATAGGCAGACGGCCTGCTTTGTCCCTGGCCTGCGGGTCAGCCATGAATTTCACCAGCAGACGCACGGTGTCCACAAAGCCCGTCCTGGACGCGTCGTGCAGCGGCGTGGAGCCGGTGGTGCCGTCCGCCACGTTGGGATCCGCTCCGTGCTCCAGCAACACCTGAGCCACCGGAGAGCTGCCCATCATCATCACCTTCACACCGGCAAGGAGCGTAAATTGAATTAGATGAGCACACTAAGGTGATTAAAAACACAATGTGTGAAACCCCCACGAACACAAAAATAAGCGCATTTGGGTAATTATCTTTGCTTTACATGCAGGTATTTGTTTTTCCTTTATCGGTGTTTAATTGCTTTATTATTATTTTTTGGGGGGGAAATATACAATTACAAGAAGAGCCTCGAGAGTCCGGCTGTGGGCCTGTCATCAGAAATACAGATATTTTTCCTTGGCGTGAATAAATGTGTTTGAGAGGAAACGAGCCGCTTGAAAGCTTCTATTCAGCTTCTAAACAAAAGAGCGTCTGCAAAAAAGCTCCACAAAAATAATTAGTTGAAATAAGACTAAACGAGAAAAGAAGACTGGATGTTTCTCCAAATGGCTTGACCACTAAGAGGTGACACAAAGGAAGCAGAAGTTCAGGCTTAAAGGCAAAATAAACAGAAAAATATGGATGTGATTACGCGCTGTGGACAGTCATCACATTTGGAGCTGCCGTGCCGTTCACCCTGCTGGAATATCTGTTTAAGTGATAAGGAGCATGTGTCATCTGGATATTTTATGGCGTTGTAGAGGGTAATTACTATATTACAAGATCATGTTCACTGTGTTTAATCTTTACTTTGCTTGATATGGTGTTATAAAGTAATAGAAACTAAGTAATCAGTATCCAACTCGGGCAGCCAAGGCTAATTACAATCTTACAGTTTCGTTTTATTTGCAGCTTAAACTATTACACAAATCCTAAATGAGATCTGCATTTTTTTCCCCCCTCAATAAAAACAGGCAGACTTAAAGTCCACGATGACTCGCGCGTCATTTGGAGAAGCGTTACTTTTTCAAAACTTGGGCCGAAAAAAACCCCAAACAAACCCAAAATAAAACAGGCCATCTTCAATTCCCCTGGTTGAGAAACTCTCTGCTGTGTGTGGGAAAAAAAAAAAGGCGCTCAGCAATCTCCCGCTGCTTGTCATCTGAACTTAACCCATTTCAAGTGTCGGTACGTTTCGTGGCTCCACTGACCTGCAGCGCGGTTCGCCCGAAACGGTTCACTCCGTTAACCGAAGCGCCTGCCAGCAGAAGATCCTCCACATCCGCCTTGTTTCCCTTGGCCGCTGCGGCTGTCAGATCATCCTGGAGAGACATCGCCGGCCGATGGATCCTCCGAGCCGGGCGCACTGCGCTGACAGGTAGCGCGGTGATGCTTAATTTCGAGGAGGAACAACAACAACCCGCCGCAGCGCTCCCGTCGAATAAACCTTTGAGTCTTTTGTGATTGTTCTCCGCCGTCTCCCCCCCACCGGGGCTGCTCACTGTGTCCGAGCCGCCGGCTTCTGCTCGGGTCGGGCGAGTGAACGGAGCATCGCCTGTCCAGCGGCTCAGTCGGTCGGTGTGTGTCTGGACTTGTTTTGAATGGGTGACGTCACGAGCGTTGCTGCAGTGGCGCGATTGTGCGCATGCGCAGCTCCAGCTGGATTATTATTTTTTTTGACAGAAGCAGAAGCGTCACATTTAGTTTCTGTTTCCTCGATCCTGCTTGCGGGATAAACGAGGCCAAAGTGTTGTCACGCGTTGTGAAGCCCCACGAAATCAAATCAGTTTTGTGGGCGGTTGAAGTTTTAAATTAAAAACGCGGCTGCCAGTGGATGAAAGCAACTAGGTAGGCTACATTTCCTACTTTTCTGTGGGGAGGCCGAGGCTGAGACATTTCTTTGAAAAGTTTTTTTTCTCCTCCACTACATTTTTGGATAACTTTTCACACAAACAAAATATAATCCACCAACGATTTATGATGTGTTAAAGGTGACAAAAAGGCTTCATTCATCCAGGAATGGAATTCACAAGCTTAGCAGCTGCATTTGTAGTAATTATTAGCTTCCCCAGCTGCAGCATTAAAGGATTGTTCTAAAAGTTCATTCTGGGTGAATGAGCAATCTCACCGTAGGGCTTTTAAACAGCAGTGTTGGAGCTTTTAATTATATCACATTATCGTCAATCAATAAAAGGAGTCCAGAAATGTACAGATTCCTCACTGTACTTGAATCCAACAAAAGGCATTAATGTGCCTACAAAAAGAAAAGGAAATTTGAGGATGTGTAGTTTTATGGCAACTGGTGAAGACCATGGGATGTGATCCAAAGGCCCACAGCAACTGTTAGGTGGATGTTAGAGTGAAGTTATTTTTTTGTGGAGCTTTTGTGTGACAGCTACCTGTAAAGAGATCAGTAGGCTTCCTGTTAAATGACTTTCATAGCCAAATGACAAGACAACAGAAATAACATCGTGGTACATACTGTAGGCAGCTGGGAGCATTTGCCTGGGACTTGGCTGGGCTTGTTGTCTGCCCCTGCACACACAACTCTGACAAATATGATGCAGTGACTGATTTAGGTTATCTGTGACAAACTGAAACAAACACAAGTATATATGAAGAGTTCATTTGCAAAAATAGATAACTCCATTTTTGTAGGTTTTCAGAAAACTTATTTATTTGTTGTTTGCTTGAGATAAAATCAATCAAACTGAAATTGAGTGGATTTGACTCAGTAGAAATGACAAAAATAGAGACAACTTAAGTTTGATTGATATTGTCTCACGTAGACGATGGAAAAGTGGGTTTTCTGAAGGTTTGTGAAGATGGAGTTATCTGTTTTTGCAAATGAACACTTTATACATATATAAGAAAATGGGTCAGTTTTTCCTGAGCAAGCTGATCTGATTTTTGTTAACGAGGCAATGGAAAAAAAAAAGAATCACCTCAACAGAGGCCTTCCACAAAATGACTGGGATGTCCATCTGTCTCCATGAAGTCAGACAGCAGTCAGTGTGTGTAAACAATAGCGGCTATATATGTTAAAATAAGCAACAAATGTGTGTCTTAGTAATGGCCGTTGTTGTCATAGTGAAACTATAATGTCCGTTGTTTAACCAGCTAAACCACGATGTCGAGCTCAAACGGTATTTTTAAAAATGTAATGGAAGATAGACGACCACACAATCGCTGTGTGCTCGGCATGTGTCAGGAATGTAACTGGTGAAAACTGGATAGAATGAATGGTATTTATTGAATAATGGTTGCTAGATATACCTCTGTAGTACAATAAAAGACATCACATCCTCCATAAGGTTGAAGCTGTGACACTGGGCTGAGACTGATTAAGTTTACTCTTGAAATGTGGTTCTTATTTTTCAATTAAACAGGATAACACACAGCTCAGGGTTCGTTTGCAGGTTTTTTTTTTAGAGGCAAACCTGCACTGGCCTGCGTATTTGTAGCCTGTGTGCCCTCAGCATGGGCAGTGTGTGTGTGCGGTGTGTACTTCTGTCAAGTCTCAAGCTGCTCATTATCTTATCTTAGCTGGGGTTTCTGAGGAAGAGGGCAAATTTTGAAACTGTCTTTCAAAGATACAGCAACTCTTGTGATTAAATGTACTTCTGATGAATAGTTTTTCGGGTGTTGATTAGTCAGAGCGGTTGCGAGCGGTCGTGGTTCCTGATTTTGTTTTCTGAATGAATAGAACACTTTTATAAAATAAAATCAGGAACCACGAATGTTCGCAACCACACTGACTAATCAACACTCGAAAACTATTCATCAGAGCAGTGCTGCATTCAGGGTGATTATATAGTGACGCAAATTAAAACTGAAAAATGTAAGTTATATTTTTAAGCTGAAGTAGTGACTCAGACTGTCGTCAAAGTCAGTGTCAGGTCAAGCACCGGCTATTTGTACAGCACATTGAAAACAACAGCCGTGTAAGCAGCTCCTCAGTAGACAAATAAGAAGTTTAAATATTAGGATTTAGACACTGCAGTGTTATTCGTAATGTTAATTTACCAGAGTAATTTAAATGTCATGGCTAAAACCCTACAAAATTATATAAAATACTAATTGTTGTGACTAAACTAAATGATAAGGTTAGGACACTACAGTATTATTAATAATAATTAGAATTACATACCTGCTCTCTGCCTCACCTGGTTGGGGTTAAAGAGGAGAGAAAAGGAAAGCAAAGACTGGATCGAATGGTGGGACTAGTACGGTCGTCCTCAAATGTATTCATACACTTCCATTAAAGAAAAGGCAAAATTCACAAGAGTCACTTAAATAACTAGAAACTGAAAAAGTAATAATGAATAATAATAAAAAAAAGCTAAACTGTAATTTAGTGAAATAAGACATTGCTTCTGAATTGTGGTTGAAAAGAATAATAAAAAAAAACTGTCCTGGATAAATTAGAGCACTTTGCTGATGAGCAGTGGACCAAAATCTAAATACCTGTCAACAGGTGCAGAAGTCTGACTGAGAGTTACAGAAAACACTTAATTGCAGTGATTGGCTCAAAGGGTTGTTCAATAAAATATTAGTTTGCTGGTCCCATCATGCTTGTTTGCTTTTTTTTAAATTTTTTTATTTATTTATTTACTATTTCTGTTGAACCACAATTCAAAAGCAATGTCATGATTTTCATTTTTTTTTTTTATTTATTATTACTTTTGTTAATTTCAGCTTATATCAGTGGCAAAATTTTTTTTTCTTCTATAATGGGAGGGTATGAATAAATTTAAGGACGACTGTAGCTGCAGAGCCAGAAATATAAGCAGTATGTAATTACTCAGTGTTAGGAAATATATCAATTTGAAATTTAAAAAAAAAGCAAAAAAAAAGCTTAGAAACATTTTCTTTAGGATTTGGTAGTTACTGTATTGCTTTGGTAAAAAGTAAAAAAAAAAGACTTATTTTAAGAGAACACATTAACCACATTAAACCATCAGTGAGGGAAGCAATAAAACAACCGTGTAGAAAAACTCAATTGCATGTAAACGTGATGCAGTCAAAATCATGCAAGAAGTACAGAAGTTACATCAGATACAGTTACTTGAAAGTGTCAAGTGTATTATTATTTTGCTGCAGAATGCCTTCGTCAAAGTTATGTTATATATTATTTTACATGCTGATGTTGTCGCTGGTCAAGAAGACCAGATGGAGCTTTTTTTTTTTTTTTTTTTTTAAATGCTGCTGGGTAATTCACAATAAATACAAATCTCATTTTTATATGATGATCTGACACTTTGTATGCAAAAGTTCTACATCTTGTAAAGTGAATAAAAGTAAATGCAACTTCAACTTCACCAAAAAGAAAAGATTCTTCATAAGTTAATGCGTGAAGCCACGTCTTGATTTCTATAGTTTTCCTTAACTGACATTTTAATACCAAAAGCACTTTGATATCTTTTTTTACAGCCCTGTTTTGTAGCCTCAGTTAGCTCCTCTGTCGGTTGCTCAGAGGAGCTCGTGTTTGTCGAGTGTCAAAATGATCTGATCTCTGAATTGTCATAAGCTGACAATTTCCCCAAGACAAAAAGCTGGTGGTCACACGTTTGTACACACCACAGTTGAAAAAAAAAAAAAAAATAGGAGGAGGATTCAGGAAATAATATGTAGCATTGTATCAACATTTACATATAGTTTTATTGTTTTTGTTCCAGGGGTTGTATTTACATCTCAGCATTAAAAAAAAAAAATCAATAAAATAATAATAAAATAAAATTAGAATTAATAACAAGAAATAAATATTTGTAGTAAAACTTTATTTTACTATGTTTACCTTTAAAATATGCAGAATGAATTCAACTAAACTGTCATTTCTTGAATGAATTTTTAGCCTAATGTCCAAAGTTGGATAAAAACATCCTATCTGCCATCTAACTACTGGCTTCTGCCCTTTGGTGTCAGAGGATCAGAATGTGTGATGCTACGTGAGCCTTTGAACGATGTGGTTAGTATGAAACACTGAAGGTTGATGTGTTCTCATCTTGTGTCACAAAGTCCTTCCGATGTGTGTGTACGTGTGTTTCTGTTTCATGTGTAGTTTATTTTCTTCTGAATAGCCGCAAAGTTGTAGTGTAAAATAGCACAAAATAGAAAAATATGAGCGTGTATAGGAAGCAGTCAGATGATTATTGATTACAACGTGACTTCGTAGCTCATCAGCACCACGTTTGATTCGTTGTGATGTAGCTGCAGCTGTGGGACTGTTGGGGTCACCCGGCGGGGAAGTCAGCAGTAAAACAACCCGTGTCAATACTCTTAATTCTCCGTTTGTCTGTGTAAATGTGAGCAGACCTGCGTGGAATGTGTGTTCGTCTTGAGGTTGAGCCTGTAGCGATGGAGGCTGAGTGTGGGTGGAGGTGTGTTGGCCTGGAAGTTCCCCTGTCTGTGTGCCTGCTCATATTTGTGTGTGCGATCGGTGTTAGAAAAAAAAAAAAGAAAGAGGACACTGAATGATTGCAGCCTTTTGTGCTCTGTTTAAAGTATGGGAAAGCAAACAGGTCACAGTTTTACCCAGTGGAAAAAAAAAAGAGGGGACAATTAAAGCTTGCTTTTAATAACAACCAAGGCCATCATCAAAACATGTCTTATTCGGCGGTTTGTCTTTGTAGGGCTTGACTTCATGACATCAGTGCATTTGGAACGTTCTTTTGGTCAGAAAAATGCTTGAAGAAGAAAGTCCTCCTCTTCGCAGCTAAATTTAGCAGCTTAGTTTGGAGAAAAGTGGTCAATAGTGATGTGGGCATCATTGTAATCTGTCAGTTATATGGTGTTTCCCACAAAACCTCCTCTGACTTACAGACTTCAAGTTCAGTAGCTGGGTGCTCAGTTTGGCTTCTTACAGAAACACACAACCCGGATTTTTGATTCCTTATCTCTTATTCTAACTCTCTATCGAACCGTGCTTTGCATACTAACATAGCTGCGCAATCCAAACCACTGGTCCTCGACAGTCGAGAAGGGGAATACCTACGCCGTGATTCCCGACCAATGAAATCACCTCCTGCTGACTGTTCATTTGAAATCCCCCTTTTATTGTGTGTTTAAATGGTCCGTTTGTCTGCCCTTTTCATCGCTAAAGCCGCCTGCTAATGAATTTAATACTTTATGCGACTTTAAAATGCCGGATGTGTCGGCGAGAGGACGTATTCGACTCACTCGAGCTCTGTTTATACTCTTCCTCTGTCATTTCCACATCAAAGAGAAAAGCTTGTGGATGCAGCTAAAGGACTTTTTTTTCGCAAAGCATATTTAGTAGTTGAAGTCAAACAGTTTGGTATAAGTTCAAAAAAAATGACATTACAGCCTCTTCAGAGCACAAATTTAGAACATTTATACGGAGCACGCCTACCACTGCTCCACCTTGATTCTGCCTCCACCCAGTGGCTTCAGCAGACACCATGGAGCTAGTTTTCTATGTAGGACCACACTTCTAATGAGAGTTTCTCATAGCTGACAGGCACTTCTACCCAGTATGTGGTATTTCACCGTGCTGTGATAAAGCCCCGCTTGCACGCTGGGGCCTTTCACATCGTTTGATTTTTTTTAATTGTGTCTTCTTGATGTCGATGGTGTCTTTGGCAGAGATTTCATTATTACATCAGAATATTTTTCAGCGCCGCAATGTGTCGGCGAGGTTAAATTGCACAAGCGTTCGATGAAGTTCTGCGTGACGGTTCACTTTTACTTCACCAGTCGCGCAGTGAGAAGCCCTACCTTCACTATTTGCAGGCTGCACATTACATCAAAGGCGCATCACAATCTGTGACTTAGGTTAAGCACACACAATTCACTATACTGTATCGCAGATAAAGCCTTTGTAACGTTGGTATTTTTTCGCTTTGAAGTCCTTTTCGTCAGAGCGCTTTCCGTGAGCGGAGGGATAACAGCCAGACAGAGGCAGTGTTTTGGTTTAAACCTGAGGTTACTTTTTAACGGCAATATAATCGATCCATTCATTCAGTCATAATATTCAGTGAGGCTTAAATTCTTTCTGCCTTACTAATCTTGCTCATCCAAAATAGGGTTGCGCGGGTAAAGACACTACCCTGAACAGAAGTTGAATTGTTTGTTGGATAAACGCTGTGTTGCATTTCTGAATCATTAGTTACAGTGGGATCAACCTAAATAAATCTCAGTTTTATGTAAAAAAAGACAAGTATTTACAAGCCGAAGCAATTTCCCTGTATTTACCAGTCAAACCGCAGTGTGCATTAGGCTGAAAGGCCTTCTGGCCCAGACTGGGCTCATTGTGTGTGGAAATAGTTGAGGTTATCTACTCGCACTGTGCTTTTTTTTTGGTTTTTTTGTTTGCTCGCAATGCGTAAGTTTAGATTGTTCACATCTCGATAAAAGATTCACTTCCTGCTGTATCATTTTGTCATTAAAAGCAATGCATCCATACTTAGTGTAAATCAGCTTGGAAATTCATTCTGATTTTAAATGACACTTACATATTTAATATCCACTTGAGGTTGAAGTAATTGGCATTAATTTTAATATATATCTGTTGTGTTCATCTCGTCGCCTCGAATGTCGAGCGCAATGAAAAGGTTATCTGTCCTATCTGTGAATGCTGAATCATCCTCTCACAGTGACTGAAGCGGTTTCATCTCTGCACTTTAACACGTTCTCACTAATCCAAACAGTCAAGTGACACATTTTGTTTTTAATGTTTCCAATAGCTCGGTCAAAACGTGTGTGTATTTTATTTTATTTTTTTTAAAAGAAACTCAACCCGGAAATCTGCTCTGTTTTTTTTTTTTACCAGGTGTAGAACGTGTTGACGGTTTTGTGTGCACAATCATTTCGTGGTCTTTACACCCACGTGTGGAACTCTGTGGACAGTATCTGGCGAGTGCAGACTGCGCGCCACCCTTGGTCTAATTTCATCACACATGCCATGTCAATAAGCTGTTTGTGAGCGTCTCAGAGGCACATAAGGCCACAGATTTTCAGGGACTCGGCTGCAGATGGAGAGCAGCGTGTGGAGGGAGGGAGGGAGCTGAGAGCGCTTGGGATTTTGCTTCCGCTGACATTTTCTTGTTGTGCCAGCCTCATGCACACGCAGCGGCCGCCGCCCACACACTGTATGTATGACTGTCTCAAGTCACTGGGCCGCCTTAATAATGCTGAAACAGACAAATAGAAAGAGTGGGGAAGTGCAGGGGGGAAAGAATTAGCTGTCAGAAGGCTAATGTAGAGCAGTTTTTATGATGTTTAAATATTTGACTCTAACAAGGAGTCCATTGTGCACGGACATGTAGCGTCTGCCTGCGGTCGGAGATAGAACGCTTTCTATAAATATGCACATTTTAGCTTTGTTATTCTTCCTGGAGGCATTGAAATGTACAGCACAGTCACCTTATGGATGTGTGTTTTTCCAGGATTTGGACACGATGACAACACACTCCTACAGACTGGGTAATAAAGGTAGTATTTAAGTCCTGCCATGTTTGGCTAATGATTAACAAAACGGTGACATCATTGCTCCTTATTATGACACTGATTACCGGCAGCACCTTTGAGATATGCTTACACAAACAAAACCAGTTGCTTTACGAAATCTTTATGACTAAGCGAAAGCACTTCATTAAACTCGTTTTCATCAATACAAGCACAAAGGCATCCACCTTTTAGACAAAAACAAAACAAAAAAAACAATTCAAATGACGACGTTGTAGTTTGAATTTTACGTTGACTCATTCTTGCACGGTGCTCAGTTATGGCAGCTTGTGGCCGGGATTAAAGTAAATTTCAGGGCATGCAGATCTTCACTGTAATCAAGTCGTTAAGCAGGAAAGCACGAGGGATAGGGTTGTAAAAAAAACAGCGACGGGTGACTCAACAAGTAGTTGTTGTCACCGTGAGAGGTTGATGTCGACTTTTTGTTTGTGTTTGAGCTCACTGTGGTCCAGCAAGACTTATTTATGAGCTTTATGCCAACACGTCAGAGTAAAAAAATAAAATTAAAAAAAGAAAATGCTTGTGCTGGTGTTTGTCAGCAGTTATTTGCTACGTGGAATATGAGCACTTTCTTCTTTATGTACACTGTTACAGCAGATGAGCTCTTCCCCTGGATGAGTTCCTGCCAGAGCTGGTTATGTCCGCTCTTAGAGCTGCGTGGGTGGCTGAAATGCATTCGTGCTCAGCTGAGAGGCAGCCTTATCGAAGTGTGCAGCATTAATACGAAACAGATTCATACAGACATTCATAAAAAAAAAACCTCAAAGTACACGAGTGCAGGAGATCAAGTTTGGGGAAGAAAATACTTAAGTATTTCTGACATTATTACCCACACTCTGACTTTTTTTATTGGAGATATTAACGAGCACCAAGTTTCTCTCTTGTGTTTACAGAACTGAGCATGAAGACACCAGTCATGTCTGATAAAAAGGTGAGCTTCAGCAGACTTGTTTGCTCTGCTCTGAGGGCGTGGTCAGTCGTCTCTGTCCGCTTGTTTTTTTGGACTCTGCTTTTTATACGAGTCGGTTGTGAACTCTGCGAAGTAAGTTTACGTTTATTCCTCTCTGAATGCAGTCCACATAAAACAATCTGCCTTCCGAGAAATCCAGTTCGGCATGCACTGCTGCACGCTGACTTCCTGTGTGTCCTCCACTGAATGAAGGAGCATTTAGGCATCAGAAATCCGGTGTGGTCTCATCGTGACAGAATGATCACATTGAAAACATTATCAGAGGAAGTGAATGTTAATGACATTTTTAAAAAAAAAAAACGGCTGATAAACACAACTAATAATATTTCCGCCTGACATCAACATAACAACTTTTAAAAATTTCTAAGCAACGTTTAGGAAAAACATGCTGTAAAATGGCGGAAAGTGTTTGTATTGAATCGTGTGATCAAAATGGACGCTTGATGCATAACATTAGTGCTGACTTCTTCCTTACAATTGTCCGACGTGTCAGACGAACAGAAAGAGAAACCTGCCGCTCCAAACAGAACAACATCACATGACAAAACAGTCTTATGATCGCCTGTGAAGGTGCTATGACTCATACTTTTCATGCCATTACATTTACAGCTCAAAGTCTTAATGACAGAACTTTGCTTTATCGATAAGAACTTCGTGTTTCGATTCGTATGAAATGCCACAACAACAGTCATTACGTTTTAAAAGGCAATTACCTTGATGGTTATCATTTTGCCATCAGCAAACCTTTCATAAAATGTGCTGTTCTACTGGATGTTCAACTTTGTGGATCACTTCATGATGTGGCCACCAGGGGGCAGGATTGATTCTAAATTAAACTCAGGATGTTGATTTGAACTGAAATGCTCTGAAACAGTCACACTTCCACTGTGAATACAGGTGTGCTCTGGAGTAATTATAATTTGTTAAATACAGGAAGAGGGAATTTTCACTGTAATATAATCAGCACTTGAATATATGTCTGAGAGTTGAAACGAACAAATAACACCTGCTTTGCTTTGTGTCACGCTCCCGACAGGCTGCCTAACTATAAAAGCTTATTTACCATAATTGAACATGATACAGGTGGTGCTTAGCGCTGCCTATTCAATCATTTTGTCTCAGCAAATAATTCTGTTATCGGCCATCGAAATGAACAATTGCCGGTACACGGTGAGCACGAGCAGCGTGAGATTACTGGGACCAAGTGTTAGATGTTGAAGTCAGCAGAGGGGAGATAGAGGCTGCGGCCGTGTGGTTTGAGCTCCTCTCAGACAGATAATGTGTGTAGTCACCCGCCCTCTCTCTCTCTCTCTCTCTCTCTCTTTCTCTCTCTCTCTCTCTCTGTCTCCCTCTCCCCCCTCACCACCACCACCACCTCTGCCTCCCACATCAACACCATCCCTCCGGGCAATATGAGACGTCTGGGAGAGCAGAGGGGTGAAACTGGAGAGATGGCGCAGTCACTGGCCCATGTAATAGAACGATAGAGGAGTGTGGCGGCGTGGACATGCACACACACACACTCTCTCACGCGCACACACACACACTCACACACACACACACATTTGTAGCTATATGTCATATGTGACTATCCTGAGCAGTTTTGGTTTTTGTAGTGTTTAGACAGCAGAGCGAGCATCAGTCCGTTCTTCATTTTGGCTGTAATTGTATTTCCTTTTTTTTTTTTTTAAGTTCTTACAATGCTTTGTGTGTTTGGCCACAAATTACTAATTTTTGGGGGATAATTCAGGAACTTTTCAAGTACAAAGCTTGTCACAACAGTTTCAGCTCAAGAAAAAGAGGAGAAAAAAAAAAGAGAAAGCAATGCAGTCACAGCAGGCTCTAAACTAATGATTAAGTTGTCTTCCAATTATTCACATAGTCCAGAGAAAAATTCGAAATAAGCGCAAAAAACACATCTCACAGTTTCCAAGAGGTCACGTAACATGTTGGTAACGCTGCACACAAATAAGTACCGCACATTATCTAAGCTGATTTTTGGAAAGGCGCGTAACACAGGAGAAAATGAGAAATCAGGAATGACAATGTTTCTATTCTGTTTCTCTTTTATAACATCTGCCTACAGCCTGTGAGCTTTCTTAAACTCATTAAAAGACAACACAAAAGCTGTGCTTCTGCAAGTTAGACAGGCTTTATTTGCGGTAGAGCTCGAATTGAAAAGTGTAAATGTACATGGTCAGAAAAGGTACAAAGAACAAAGTTTGTCAGACAGACTTTGCAGTGTAGTGCAGCATTAGGTGAACAAAGACAAAATGAACTTATTTAAATTGCTAATTTAAATGTGAATTTTGTATTTTATAGCAATTCACTGACATGTAAAATATTTTGTAGAATGTTTACATCGTATTGAATTAAATCCTTCTAGATGATGCATGTAAAAAAGTCAAACAAACGTGTAGTTTCGATGCACACACAAACAATTTCCATAGGCACACACCATGACATTAGCAAACCGTAGTCTTTATTGACATAATAACACATATCTGTAGTTTTGCAGGCTGCGTGCTTAAAGTTGCACAAACATGTATTAAATGGGGCTTGTAAATGCAGGGAAAGAATATTTTCCTGCCCCCAGGGTGGCAATTTCTTTGTGTTTACTACTGGTCCAACAGCTTTAGCAGCTTCCTGTCATGTGATCTGACTGTCTCCAAGAGGTCTGGACCAAACACCTGTCGTCAGGAAGCAAGGGAGGGGAGGCCTGGATCTCTCATTAGGGACATTACCATAGCAAACATGTAAACACAAGCGTGAACGCAGGCAGATGGACTCATAAAGATGCTGCCTGCCTGTCTGTATACCTGTCTGTCCTTATGTGCCTCTTGCACTCTGCGGCAAACTGTTAAAAAGGTTAAAAGTGAAGCAGTTTTCACAATGCAGCGATTTACAAGTTGCCATTTCTTTAGCCTAAAAGTAATTAAAGTGTCAGCTGCTAAATCGTTTAAATCAGCTGGCCGACCGCACAAGGGCACATGACGAAAATGAACAAATGCCCCATTGTCTGGCAGCGCATGTGACAGCAACGCTGCGCACGGCGCGAGACGCAAACAATCACACGAGAAATTCCACTTGCAGATGGTGAAGAATATGTCATAAATCATTGTTAACTTCTAATATGATCCCTGTTCGTTCCACAACCGTCCACCTGAGGATGAGGGTTCCTGTTTACCTGTTCACCACTAGATGGCACTGTGCCAACAGCAATTAGCCCCTCTCAGAGCACACTGACCTTATTCCCTATCTATCTAATTACACATTAGACCTGTAATATGCCATTCCACATCCATGGGTCTCAGATGAATGGTTTCCCCCTCCCTTCCTCTTTTCATCTCTCTCCTCCCATCCTTCCCTCTTCCTCCCCCATCTTCACACTGTTCCGGCCAGCTTCCCTCAATTACTGTCACGGGCAGGCCACAACATCGGGGGAGACTCTGTGGGTGGATTGGAGGATGGGGTGGGGGAGGAGGAGGGAGGAGGAGGAGATGTGTATATGGATATGATGAGAGGAGGAGACAGTTGCTGAAATACCAGCACACGGTATATGTTTACAGGTGTGCTTATATGTGTGTGGGCATGCGTGCCTGTTTCCTCCGTGCCTGTGCATTTGTGCGGTTGTGTGATATGCCCATGGGGCAATTGCTTTCCACATGCCATAGCTGTTGTAGCTACAATGATGTGACAACAACGGTTTGACATTTGTGAAGGATAAATATATTCCACTTAGAATGAAGCTATTACCCTCTACTAGTTGTGGTGAAAAAGAAAGAGCAGAAAAATATAATGAGAGCAGCTGCAAAATTAGGCAGACCGCTATTTGATTAAGATGGTTTTGGTCATATTTCACACCTCGCAGTCCACCAATGGTTACTTCCATGTTCGATCCTGAAATGCAGAGTCCAAAGTTTTTGATCCTTTGAGTCTCGCTTGAAGCATACACTTATGTTTTTCTCTACGTTTTTGCACTTTTTTGTCTTCTTAAGTACAGTTATATAACTTTCAAAGCTAAATTTGACGAAGCAGTTGCATATATGAAATCATAGAAGTTTGCCAGTTTACTTATATTACTGTTTAAACAAGCCATACTTCCTCTGAAGAAAGATTAACGTTGCGAGCTATGAAACTATACTTGTACAGTAGATTTTGTTTGTTTTTACACCTCTAATATGCGGTGTACTGTTTATTTTCTTCTGGAGCTGTTCTAATGTCACAAACTATTTTTCAAGAATTCAAGGACTAAACAGGACTTTATGTATATTTTGTGTATGTATGCATGTATGTATGTGTGTATTTATACTTTTGGGCCTATGATCAACTGGTGACCTGTTAAGGTTGTTTCCTGCTTTCGCCCGGAGTCAGCTGGGGTACACTTCTGCCACCAAGCGACCCCACAGAGGATAAAGCAGTGTGTAGATAAAGGATGGATGGATGGATGTATATTTTTGAAGCCGATTGGCCTACATACATACGGGGGTGGTGACCATTTTTTGACATGCTGAAGTTTCTAATGGGATCAAAAATGTTTTCCACTTTAACATTTTCTGTCAAGGCTGATGCATGCGATGTGTGTGTATTTTGCTCTTTTAAGAGAGATAATTTTCATGTATTCTGGACTGCTGCAGCTGTGCATGTGCCCTGACAGACGTGTTAGTTTCTCTGAGTTCCCTATAAAAACCAGCTGACTTGACCTCCATTCATTCTTATTAGCTTGAACAGATTTTGGTTGAGTCTCAGTTTTTAAACAGTGGCCTCGCTGGTAACAACACGAACAGGTCCGAGGGGCAACAACCACAGCCAGAAATTGAAGCTGGTGCAGAAATCGTTTAAAGTGGTCATTAGGCTCTGGCTCCAAAAAATATCTGGTTTCAATAATCTGCTGTTAAAAAAGCATCATGTTCTGTAATGAAATACTGAGTCACTACATTACTTCCACAAGTCATGATGATGCCATTAGTTAAATTCTTTCTCGTATCTGTTTTTTAGATTTCGAACTGTAACGCATGTGTAATGTTGCTTATGTGTAATTTTAGCATAGGTTGACTGTGGGCAGGGCTGCATGGTGTATCAGTGGTTAGCACCATCACCTCACAGCTGGAAGATCCCCGGTTCACATCCCTGTTAGGACGCCTGCGATCTTTCTGTGTGGAGTTTGCATGTTCTCCCAGCGTGAGTTCTCTCCGGGTTCTCCGGCTTCCTCCCACAGTCCAAAAACATGTTGAGGTTAATTGGTGATTCTAAATTGTCTGTAGGTGTGAATGTGAGTGTGCTTGGTTGTCTGTCTCTAAGTGTAGCCCTGTGATAGACTGGTGACCTGTCCAGGGTGTCCCCTGCCTTCACCCCAAGTCCAGCCCCCCGCGACCCTAGTGAGGATTAAGCGGTGTATAGATAATGGATGGATGGATGTGTGCAGTGCACACAGTCTATCATACCAGCTATGCTTTATGTGTTAGATGTGTGTTCCAATCAGGTTTCAAGTGTCCTTCCCCTTGTTCTGCCACAGTTCCCATAACTGGAAGGTCTTGGCTCCTACCAGGAAAGATAGGGCTGACCACAAAGCCTTTCTCTCTGCTTCAGTTTGACCCCGTCATCACCTGCTGTGTCCATCTTTATATATAGTCTCTGTTTGGGTCTTTGATTGCAGTTGTCAATGAATCTTTCACTTTTCTCTTTCATCAGTTTTTTTGCACATCTTAGATTGTGACAGATATTTTTTGTCTCTTAACAGCACCATCACTGCAGCTGCCAGAAACATGACCTCAAAACCAAGATAGACATCAAAATGCCAAAATGGGATTCATGAATTCATTAATTTTAGTTGTATAATAAGCGCATTTATTGCACACGGGCAAAAAATAAAGCTGTATTAGCTCGGTTGTTCTGAATCCTAACCTCTGAGACATTTGCCTACGTGTGCCAATTGTGAGATAATTTGTGTGTGTGTATTTGTGTGTGTTTTTGCCTTAAGGTCTACAGGTTAGGTCGCAGTAATTCTCCCATTCCTCAGATATCTTCATTATGGGCTCAGCAGCCCTGCTTCATTAAGAAGCCTGTTCACGCCTCCTACCCCTGCAAAATACTTCATACATAAAATCCCTAATTTCCTGTCTGGGTGAGTGTAAGTAATTGAATCATTTCACACAGAAGCGAGATAAGCATCACTCTGTTGGAGGTGTTCTCACAGACTCTGGGACACTGTGGCCACAGAGTTTAGCGTAAACCTACTGTATGATGTTTGGACTGATGTACCTTTATTGTGCCTATGCATTTTAATTTATATTTATAATATGTATCAGGTGTAGTTGATAGTGGTAATTAATAAAACAAGTACGAACCACAGACACCAGACACATTTACACCTTGGCTTATGACAGGCTTATGACACTTACATGTCACATACATTATTTACTTGATATTGTAATTTTACGATTGCTTATTCAGTTTTTTTTTTTTTAGCTATGTATCTGTTCATCCTGCTGTGGGAATCCTTTTCTTTTTCTTACTCTTTTTTTAGGATTCTCCCTTTTATTTTTAGCCACAGTAGCAGCAGGGCTCCATGGATGCATGGTCAGGTCTGTCGGTCCACCAACCTGGTCCAGAGTAAAATAATTCAACAATGATTGGATGAGGTGCAATGAAAATTCGTATAGAAATGTACACGTTCCACAGAGAATTACGCCTACTGGCTACACCCCCAACTTTTCCTGGTAATCCCCTGACTTTCAATCTAGCACAGATTTCTGGTCAAAATTTCCATTTGTACAGTGTTATGATTTGTTACCAGATTACTGCAAAACTAAAGACTTTGTCACGCTTCGGATTTAGTGCTTAGAAAATCTTAGCATTTAGCACTAAAGTACAGTCATACAATCGGATGTTTTGCATAAGCAAGTTTCATTTTCACTTGTTGTTTCATTAGATTTAAGCACCAAACTCAGGTTTAGGAAAACATCCTCTGGGGCTAAAAAAAAAAAACAAACAAAAAAACCCAAAATGCAAATTCCAAAAGCTGCAGTTCCTCAAATGGCCACTTGTGGCAAGCTCCAAAAATGGGTCAATCCCTATAGACCTGAATGTTAAAATGCCCAAATTTACAGCAGAAATCACTGATACACTAAATGGTTTTGATCTCTATAGCTAATTTCAATTAGTGGCAATTGCACTGGGAAGAAGTTTTTGTATAACTCACCTGTTTATATTGTATTAAGCCTTAAAGTCATGCATAATGAAGAGTGTGACCACTTTGAGTGACTGGTAGCAGCTGTCACAGGACAGTCCATGGCACAGAGATGTTTGTGTGGTGTGGCCCATCTTACCCGCTACCTCTTTGCTCATTTTTGGATTAGCTGAGAATTAGGCAGAGCCAGGTACTGCCATTGATGATGACACCCAGAACCACCAAACTGAGCCTCAAAACCAATGCTCGGTAAACATGTTGTCACAGAGGGGTTATCCACCTTCATGAACAGTCCACGATGATGTCATATGTGGTTCAGACTGTAAATTCTGCTATGAAAATTCCCTTGACCTGAAACCCAAATTTATATTATTAAGTTACACAATATATAGAGGGACAGCATGACTAATAGTTTAGTAAATATTCTTCCTCTTTTTTCTTTAATCTGGAGGAAATGGATCGAATAAATGTTGGTGTTTTCTCCCAAATAGTCTTCACCGAAACTGTGATCGTACCCTTTCAAACCTTTATTTGTCTGGGTAATGTTAAAGCTAGCCACAGTGAGACAGCACAGTAAGTTGCTAAACAGAACCACAGTATGTCGGTCAATGAGCGGCTCCGTCAGAGCAGCTGGGGGTTAAGTGCCTTGCTGGAAGGCGAATGATGATGAAACTGTAGTTGCATGATGTAGTTGCAGACAGTTTCTCATTCTAATCACCCTGCCCAGATTTTCCCAACCAGACCAGGTACTTAACTTGAATGAGCATGAGCCCATTTGTCTTTAAGCTTTCGCAATACCATCATATCAAGGCTTAAGTTGCTCTCATTCAAATACACTGTGACTGCTTGCATCCGACCTCTCTTCATTAAGTCATAATCACTATGAGAAATGTGAACAGTTCAGGTGAAAAAGCACATTTGGTATTGATTTTATTGTAATAATGTAACCTCCTCGCCATAAGTAATGATACAAATTTTAATTTTTACTTTATGTAGAGACTTTATTATGTCCAAACATTTAGACCTTTTTTTGGGGGGGTGTGGGCGGGCAAATTAGTTTGGGCTTGCTCATTTGAATTTGCTAAAAATCATTCCTGTACTCTCAGCACTAATTCCTTTCCTAACCCCTTTTTATCCCGTTCTTTCTAATCTGCTACTGCCGCACAAGAGGTTGGAAGGGGCTTTTTAGGGCTAGAGGAAGGGGGTGAAAGGGTGAAGAGTGGGGTGAATCTGTGGCGCATTGTGGCTGCACATTAATTGAATGGGCTCGGATCCTGAATCCCTAATTAGGGACAATGGCTGTGACATGGGCAGTGCAGACGCAGAGAGCTCTTCTTAGAGGTAAGTGGGGAGTTGAAGGACAGCCACGGGAAAGCACCTCACACTCCAAAAGCCTTAAGAGACCATTGTGTGAGTGTCCGAGCGCACACACACATACAAATGAAAGAGAGGTGGGGTGGAGAAAGGGGGTGGAAGCGAGATGGCGCTCCAGCAGCCTCATCTCGTCTCTTCCTCCTTCCAGCTCATTGACTGATGTCACAGTGAGAGACTGAGAGGGGGGAGTGCACCATTTTGGGGGGTGGTGGGGGGAAACGAAATGACGTGAGAGTGCAACCCACGTCAAAGGAAGAAAATAAACACCTTGCTAAGAACCATCAGGCTGTGGTGGCGTCTTTCTGTGTGTGTGTTTGCAGTATACGCACAACATGAAATTGGTCCGTGTTCATGTGAGCATCATGTCCTGTTGACAAACAGGCGTCCCTGCGCCATATTGCAGCTTAACAAGTTCACTTGGACATACTGTATTTCTTCGTGATGGGTTATCAAAACAATGTGTCAGCACTGAAAGGCAGCCAAATATGGGCTACTAATTAATTTCACATATCCATTTTTAAATCATTTTAATCTGCTGGACAGTTTTGGGCGATATGAGTCAGAAATAAGAAAAAAATGGTCGATCTGGTTGGGTTGACGCTTGATGTCACAAGTCAGCAGCACATGTTGATGACACTACTGCAGTGTGAGATGGATGAATTGCACAAAATGCTACACTTGTCAGCACTCAGATTAGCTATATATACCCCTCTGTTCATGATCTAAACCCACTTTATCCTGTAGAGGGTCATGGAGGGGCTGGAGCCCAGGTGACATCTAAGATGAAAGGCAGGCTACACTTGAGACAGGTCACCAGTCTGTTACAGGGCTTAATATGCACTTACGCTGAGACCTAGGCTGTGTCCGAAGTCACCCCCTATACCCCACATAGTGCACTATATAGGGTGTTCGCCATTTTGTAATGCTGACCGAATGTTAAGTTACAAATATTACCCCCTAGTGCACTCAAAATATCCCACAAAGTAGCGTACAGCCGATGGTCACTAACCAAGCAATATGGACCGCCATGCATTGCGTGAAAGGAAATGCAAACATGATGAATGAGAGCATGAAAACTTGTCATTACAGTGTAAGTAATTTCCTGTTTAAGTTTTACTAAATTTTATTTTAGCCGTTTTTTAGCTATGCAATAAACTGTGAATCTGATATGTTTGCAGTACGCTGCTACAGCACAAATCGCGGCTAGCGAGCGATGTAATTAATAGCTCGAGTACAGTCCGAAATGTCCGTTTGCTGAGGTGGTCCCTACATACCGGAATTTTCGGACTATAGAGCGCACCTGAATATAAGCCGCACCCACTAACTTTAAAAATAAAAACAAAGTGTACATATATAGGCCGCACTTATCTATAAGTCGCAGGTGTCCACGTTGCAACATGAGATGTTTACACAGAAAGATTTTTAAAACTTTTAATTAAATACGTACCGGTAGCATACACAAATACGTACCGTAAATGCTTTTTTCCAAACAGTGCCTGTAACACGGCTGGTTAAAAAAAAATAAAAATCCAGTAGCCTACCAGGAAAAGTCATTGATCGCTATCTTCATCTTCCTCCTGCGCACTAAAACCACTAAAGTCGTCTTCTTCAGTGTCGGAATCGAACAGCCTCAGAATTACTTCATCACACACTTCCTCAGACTCCCTTTCAGTGTCGCTCTCAATGTCACCTACATCTCGAGGGAAATTCGTAAAAATCTGAAAAATACATATAATTAGCCGCATCATTGTTCAAAGTGTGTGAATAAAGTAGTGGCTTATAGTCTGGAAATTACGGTAGTCCACTACATAGTGGTCCCTGTATAGTGAGTAGGGAGTGAGTGGATGATTTCGGACACAACCTATGTCTATGTTAAGCTATATTTTAAAACACAATTTTTGCTTGAAAACAACATGATCTTACATTACCGGTTCCTGGTCACTTTAGTCTGAACAACATGAGAATCTTTATACATTTACCCTCTTTTGTACTTAGCAGACTTACTTATCACTACCAACATCTGCCAAGTAGTGTGACAGACAGTCAAGAATAGATAATTGTTACAGGAAAGAAAGATAGCGAGGACATAAAGTGTTTATAGTCCTCCCAACTTCCCTGCGGCACCACACTCATCTCTATCGGTTTTACACCGAGGCCGGGATTACACTCCCTTGTAGACAAGCACACGGACAGCTGTGGACAATACGGATGAGTAGTTGTTCTTACACTGCTTCCTTGCAGGACGTGTTCCCTACGTGCGCAGCAGTACGTCGGCGTCTATTCCACTATGAATCAAAATGGCCCATTTCTCCAGCAACATGTGCAATTGGTGCTTTTGTAGCACAGAGGACTCGTCTGTGCGGTCGCAATGGTGTGGAGGGTATGCACAGAGCGGATGACAAGGTTTACATCACTCAGATGCTGTATCAAGTGGCCATGTGTTACACCTTCATTCAGTCCCTCCTGCTCTGTGTGGTCATCTATACAGCCGAATACAGGACACTCGTAGATGTTTTCTTGTTCGCATGTGAAGTGCTTACTAAATTGCAGCTGTTAAACACAACATGTTAAACAGCAGTCATTCACAAGCTGCTCTGGTGTTGGGATAAAATCTTTATTCTATAATTGTGAGGTCATCTGACCAAAACAATGCGAGTACACATTAATGACAAAATCCATGCTTTGTATTTGACTTTGTTGGCATTTAGGATTAACAACCCCAGGAAAATGTAGGTGACTAAAGATTCTCTTCTTAACTTTACTGGCACTGTGGCACTTGTCCTTTGACCATCGGTAGCCATTGTTCAGCACAATAACCTTTACATGCTGAAGCACTGAGCTGACTGGTTAATGAATGTTCTGTTTTCATGGGAGAAAAATACATTCAGTCTGGACAGAGGGCTTAAAATGAGAGAAAGATATGAAAGAAAAAGCTAGTTTAATACAAATGTAGTAATAAAACAACTGTTTTGTTTTGAGTTTCTGATCATTTGAGATGATGTTCAGTTATTAAAGGTGAGCTCAAAGTGTTCAGTTGTCATTC
>NW_007577742.1:813657-818084 GCF_000690725.1 Stegastes partitus
ATGCCCATTACATACAGCATCCATGATACTGCCAATTTCAGAATGTTGTCTCGGTAAAAAAGTGTTATTTCGTGCCTTCACCTGACTCTAGAGGGAGGCGTGCAAAATCTGACAAATTGTCGTAAGTGATGTCACCTGAGTCACGTTTGGTTGTCACTGAAATTTTAAAATGACAAAAATGTGGATGTGCAGTTGATGTTTAATCGGATCTTTGTTGCTCCTCATCTCTCATGAGTTAAAGCTGCATGAGCCATGATGAGGTTAACACACCCAAACGACCAACCAAACAGCGTGAGTTGTATTGTGGGCATTGTAGGCACTGGATTTGGAGAAGGAACATTAGTGTGCTGAATAACGAAGAAGACAGAACTGTTATATATTCCGCATCGATTTCTCAAGGGCAGGAAGAAATCTCAGCTGTTTTGTGTGTGTGTGTGTGTGTGTGTTTGTGTCTGAGCCACAAAGATGATGATGTGAGTTGTTAGTTTTAACAGATTACTGGAGGTTAGTAAAGAAGGTTGTATTAAGTTGCTTTTCCGTTTCATCGACATGAAAAACAATTAACACATGTGACTAAGAACACAAAGCGCTCTTTCTCTTTATGGATTCGTTTATGGCATTAAAGGGACATTTATATGATTCTAAACTTTATCTGAACTCTGGCAACTGGAAAAATGATTATCTTGATGTGAGCGTTCACAGCAAACGCCTGCTTTGTGAGCAGGAGAGGAAAAGTTAAGTTGAGCACAAGTGTGGACTCCTTCGACGACACCCACTGTGGGTTGTAATGAACGAATGTGAGACATTTAAACGGCGTTCCAAACCAATTCATGACTCCCAGCTAGTTTATGCGTGTTTAGCCTGGTCAATCGATAGCATCTCCTATACTGCCGGCTGCCCTCCAGGTGTGTAACCGGGGTGCAGAACAGCAGCGGCGGTGAGGATCTAGGTGTGTGCGAACACATTTGCGTCCTACAGAGAGACACAGCTGGATCCTCCAGGCCAAGGGTGTCAGCCAGCCAACCAGCCAGGCGGCTCACCCTCCCTCCTTTGCGTTTTTTTTTTTCCTTCCCCCCGCCTCCCCTTACTCCCCCTCCTACGGGCCTCATTATGAGAGGGAGAAAGCTCACGGATACCCTCTCCTCCCCCAACTCCCTCTGCACCACTGCCGTGGAGAGAGAGGTGGAGGGAAAAAAGAAAAAAAAAAAAAAAAAAACGAGTCAGGTGCTAAATGTGAACGTGGATTAGTTTCTATGCCAACGGCGGGAGGACGCACTCACGCAGCCAGCCAGCCAGGGTCCCTGCAAGACACTTGTTTTTGTCCCTCTTGTTTTCTCTCCTTGCCTGCCCTCCCCTCCCCTCCCTTCTCTTTCGTGCCTCTCTCTATCAGTAGGGGAGATAAGGCTGGGCCCTGTGCCTGGTATTAAACCTTATCTCTCCAGCTGGGGCTAAGGCCTGCTGGATTTGGCTGCACAAGTGCTCCGGTTCAACTCAAACATGCCTTGTTTTACTGGCCACCCATTAGCATCACTTGTCACCTGGAGGCTTGACACGGCTCCAACTGATCGGTGGAGTTTTTTTTTTTAGTTTCCATCGTGCACGTGCTGCGGCTGCTTACCAAGTCAAAACATACATATGCCAAACATCTCATTGTGAACTTTTAAATGGAAGCAGACGTACATTTTAATTGATCGGCGCTGATTTGCAGGAGTTTTTCTTATTCTGTTCACATCGGCTTTCCGCGGGAGCTACATTCACGTTTCCTTTGTGTGATATTTCCTCCTGATGCTGCTGTCCCTCTCTCTGTAAGGGCTGAGAGAGAGAGAGAGCGAGAAAGAGGCTGGGTGGGAGGGAGGCAAGAAGAAGAAGAAGAAGAAGAAGAAGAAGAAGAAGAAGAGCGACAGACAGGAGAGAGGAGACAGACAGCGAGGAGGGCAGAGAAAAGCTGGGGGGGAGAAGGAGACAGGAGAAGAGAGGAGGTGGGAGGAGAGGAAGGTGCACACACACACACACACACACAGAAAGTCAGGCGGGGAAGGCGGGCAGGAAGGGGTTAAGGTGAAAACAATAACAAGGGGAGCGGGGAGCGTGCGTCTGTGTGCGGCTCCCTGGAAGTGTCAGGCTCTCTGTTCATTGACAGTGTCGTGCACCCGCCGCCCCGAGAGCGCCGGCAGCCTCACAAAGACAGACAGCTCGAATTAATCCCACGGGGGGAGTGCGTGACAGTTTGGCAGAGCGGAGAATTGAAAGGGAGGAGGATGCCGAGAATGGGGAAGGCGCGAGCATTTGTCAAATCATAATTAAATGATGAATCACTATTCTGTTATTAACGATATGCCCACCCGAACCTCCCTTGTTACAAAAAAAAAAAGAGGAAGGAAAAAAAAAAAAAAAAAAGGGAAGAAAAAAAAAAAAAAAAAGATGGAAATGGAGAAATGAACGACCACCGGCATTGTGGCCACTGAAAAATAGAGGATTTATTGCCCGCTCTGCTTATTTTTTATTTTTTTTTTGCAGGGGTTGTGGTTGCACACAAAGTACTAGTTTGTTGTTGATGCTTAATGCAGGCTTCTCTATAGGCTAATCAATACCATTTGAGAAGGTATCATTCAACTGAACATATCGAGAACGTCTTTAAAATCATGCACGAATAACAAATGCCAGTGTCAGCAGCTTATTAGCGAATGCATGAGGAATTATTTCGTCAAACTAAAGCATTTTACTATGTGACAATGATGATGTCTAAAATCACTTGCTTGAATGGTTGCGGCGGCACAATGCGGAATTATTGGCTTCTTAAAAAGTAGGCCTATACTCTAATGAACAGCGTCCAGCATCTCTTTCATATTAATGCTTTATCAACCAGACTTTTTTTATTCTTCACACAACTACTTCATTCCTCTTTTGTGTTTACCTACAAAAGCAACGCCATTAACGCCTCTGAGAAGAGACTGTTTGAGAGTGTGGCCTTATCCCCGTTTTTTTAGCGCTTATCGAATCATACCTTCCCTGTCGTGGCAGACTTTTTGTCCAGTCTGTGTGTGAAACATTGTAAGATGACGCTTTGTGCAAAGTTTTTTTCTTTTTAAATTCTTTTTTAAGTGTCCCCTGGCCTTTATACATTAATGAATTGCACGGAGGTTTAGAATTGTTGAATTCCCTGGAACTCTGAAACGCATTGAAACACGCTCACTTCGTTGCGCACGTTTGGTGGAGTTTTGATTTTAAATGGATAAATTTGCTGTTTCTCCCCGTAAATCTACACTCAGTAACTCCTAATGACAAAGGAGAGCAAGTTACTAGAAATTTTTGCAAATTTATTCATTATCAAACACTGAAATCTCTCATTTATGGAAGTATTCAGACCCTCTGCTTTGGCACTCCAAATTGGGCTCAGGTACATCCTATTTGCTTTAATTATCCTTGAGACGTGTCAAGAATTTGATACATGAACTTGAGCTAGACGTGGAGGTCTAACTTGTGCATTATATTAAAATGTACTTCTTCCGATGCAGTGCAGTCCACTTAAACGCTGCTTTGACGTAAAACCTTAATAATGCACATAGTATGCAAGTCAAAACAGGACGTTTTTTCAGTAGAGGTGTATTGCATTACACTTTACAGGTGTAACTGTGTGACCTCTGAGTGCATGTGAAACTAATGGGCATTTGTGTATCCTGCTTTTTTTTTGTCAAACCACTTTGTACACCCTTTAACAGTGATATATAAATAAAGCTATTAAAATCATTATTGAAAACAAAGCTGCTTTATAGAATGTATACAACGTAAGAAACTCATCCTATCTTAATAATCTGCGTGAAATGTCACTTATTGCACCTCAGTCAAACATTTAAGGTGGAATGGAACAATGATCTAATGGGGAAAAAACATAATGAATAATAATAATTTTTTTTAAAAACCTCCAAAGAGCAAATTAGAATGAGAAAAAAAATGCATCTGTCCCTGTCATGGCTACTTGTTAACTCTTTAAAGTGTAATCACAGTAACCTTACTGTAACCAATCTTAGCCTATGACTCTGAACAGAAACAAACAGAACAACATCAGTTATACAATAACATGGTTAAGGAGTTGAGTTGTGTTTGAATTCATTCAAACTGTGTTAATTATTATTTGTTTACGTCTTAAGACCTGGTGTCCACATGCATGGACGTCACACTTTGGGTTATATTACCACAGTAGTTAATTTTTAATTTATTTTAACTTTTTTATTCTTTTAATTTTATTGTTGTTATTTTTAAAATATCCATCCATTATCTATCCACCGCTTAATCCTTATTAGGGTCGCGGGGGGGCTGGAGCCTATCCCAGCCGACTTCAGGTGAAGGCAGGGGACACCCTGGACAGGTCACCAGTCTATCACAGGGCTACACTTAGAGACAGACAACCAAGCACACTCACATTCACA
>NW_007577742.1:818297-829388 GCF_000690725.1 Stegastes partitus
TTTGTATATATATATATATTTTTTTTATCAAAAATCCAAACTGCATATCAAGCAAGAGCTCAGGTCTTAAGAGGTTAAAACTTGGTGTTTTGAGACTTCTTGGAGAACTGTTGCTGAAAATTGAATACAATCCCCTGGAATCTGATATTGATCCACATTAAAATCGACAATTTAGATAGCATGCACTGATTTCATGCGTGACTGTGTGACCTCAACCACACATTTTTGTGTCCTTAACAAGCGACAGTAAAGATGAAGACTGTACTGCTTGCATTATCAAACATGATCACCTTGTCACAATATGTGACAATTCTTCTAAATGTTTGTCACTGGGGCATGGACACACCACCTCTGGAGGTGTCCTGTGGGGTCTGACACCAGGATGTTAGCGGTGGATCCTTTGGGTCCTGTGGGTTGCAGAATGGGGCGTCTGTACATTGGGCTTGTTCCGACAGGATCTGGGTAGTTTACGAGCTGGTTCAAAGCCTTGGGCTCTTTGGTATATTTCTCGTGCCGTTCCTGAGCAGTTTTTGAGGTGTGGTGGGATGCCATGTCCTGTTCAGGGAAGCTGCTGGTGTTGAGGAACACTATTGTTATGACGGGGGGGTGTGCTTGGTCTGCAACAGTGTTTAGGTGGACGTCCTCGTGAGGTTTCCCAGCAGGTCATTGTGACAAAATCAATACAGCCCTTTTCAGACATGGTATCTGTAACATTTCTGGATTCGTTGATCCATAGATGATGGCATTTTTGTCATTCAGACGTTGAGCACTTTCCTGTTGATGCTCCTCACATGACATTTGTCATTGATGCAAGATTAGACGATACGCCAAATTATACACAGTCATGCAACAACTAAACTAATAGGAGCTTATCAAAGTGTCCAAACAACTAACAGCCTAGTTTATTTATGATTTCCTACACACTGAAAACTTGGTCCATGTCTGAAAATAATTTACTTGCTGCTAGATCCTGATCAATCCTGTCTCCATGTCTGGGATAATTTGTAATTCTAACTAAGCAATGGAGTTACTACATGCTCTGTGTGTAAATGCACACAACTCCTGCTTTGGAGATGTTCACATGGATTCTGCTGCAGTCTGATGCTGCAGGTATTTAATAAACTCAGAATTAAGACTCCTAGAAACAGCTGGAAGCAACAAAGTAAACTGCGACTCGTCCGATGTGAAGAGAAAGTACACAAGTGACCAACTGGTGGATCCTGAACCAGACTGATCCTGTTTCAGAGATCATTTCTAATTGCAAGACTAATTTGGTTACTACTGCTATTATTCCCTATGTGCAAACGCACACAGATCTCATGCTTTGTGAACATTTATGGATTCTACTGCTGTCTGATGTTGCAGGTTTTTAATAAATTCAGAGGAAAGACTCTCTCGGTGGTGTTTTTTGGACAAATGTTGGTGCTGATAACTTTACACAACTGGAAGTACTGTTGCTCGTGTGTGTCTATCCGTTAAAGTGGCTGGGTATAGTTCGACTTGGATCGTGTTGAAAGTGATACAGAAATGCTAGAAGGACCATTCTAGTAAGACTGCAATTTTTGCATAAAACGAGTATTTAGACGTGAAGGCCACGCGCTCAGCCACCGTCAGATTAGCAGAGAGCAACGCGTGTCTGAAAAGGATTTAACATTTACATCGCTTGGAATTGATTTTATTATTAAACAAACAAAAATCACAAAAATTTCAAATTGATTGCTGACAGTAAATACAGCGAATCAAAGTGGCTGTAATATTTACCTCATTGTAATACATACAGAACAATATTTTCTTGTCCTTGCTTGTTTAGGCATTTGCGTTGCCAATTTTTCTCCCTTTCTTCTATTATGTTTCACCGTATTCATTTGGTTTCCCAACACTTCCAAGGTATTCAAGGACAGACAACTAAGGATCAGTCATATACTGTCAGTGTATAAACCGATACCATTTTATTTATTTATTTAAAAATTTCTTCAAATTTTGAGGTCATAGTTTGTTTTGCGAAACTTCTAACATACATTTTTATATAGAGTGAATTGCTTCATGACTGAAGGTCTTTTCCTTCATTATTCTTCTTTTGTGTAGTTTTTCGTGTAAATAAGGAAATAGGTTTATTTAGTTTATTTATTTAACAACAAAAGGTGTTTTGCTAGAAGGAATTATTGGACTGAATGCCATTTACACTGGCGTTTGCATTCTTGAGTTAGCAGAAAACTGTAGCTCAGTTGTTTCAACAAATTTTTGGGGACGACTTGCTTAAGCCACAACCTTTAACCTACAAGGTTCATCTTCAAAGGCTCACTTCCATGGATTTGCCTGATTATATTACTGTCTTATGTGCCGGACATATGATACACACTGAAATCAGGATCCAGCAGCCGTTACTGTTCAATCACAAATTAGTTACCAATAGGATGTCATTAAAAATCAGGTCAAACTGCCTGTGAACAGCTTTTTGTTAAAAATAATTGCAGCAGCACACTGCAGGTGTACCACGTTTAATCAGACCACTGTATATACTCTGAATGATATAGATTGTTTATTGGCGATGCTGATGTTTTACTGACTAAAAATCCTATGACAGCATCGTTCTTACAACAAAGACACACAATTCAGAGGCTCCTTCAAATATGCAATGAGCCTCGTTTGAGCAATGAACTACTCGCTGCTCTGTTCTAAACTTATTATTGGTTTTACCTCAGATTGCATTGGCCCTCGTGTTGCCGGATAGAAAATTCAACCGGACTGCTGTAATCTGAATGACTTCTTACATTTTCCCATTTTCACGTTCATTAACAGAGAAGCTTTGGCAAGTGTTCCATTTGAAAAAGTAGAAATGCAGCAGCCAGAATCCCTAAAACAAGCAGAGAACCAGCAGCAGTTATTTTCCTATTAGCATGACTCTCTTGAACCCTGCATCATGTCAGACTTGTTTCCTAAGGTCACTAATAGATAGCTTTACAGCCTGCATGTGACTTACTGCTTTTATATGTCGACATATTCAATACTTGCATGCACACATTGAAATATGCATCCAGTTTCAAGCCACGTACATGGGCACGCTTTCTACCTAATGTCCAACTATACACATATTCAGCTCATAAAAATTGTTAAAAAATAGTTTAGAAAGGGAGAATGAGGATACGTGTACCAGAAATAGCGACAAATTAAATGCTGTTGAATATGATTTGAATAATGGAATTGCATTAATTCCTTCTGTCCAGGTCACGGTGAGCCTTTGACATGTCTGATCGCTCTCTGATCTTGTTTGCAGCAGTTGTATACACCTGATTCCACAAGCGGCCCTAAAAATGATTTCCAATATCTCTCTGCATGGCAGTCGATATCAGAGGAGGAGGGTGACTCTTGCTGCACCGTGCTGCTAAATCTATAGATTAGCATATGAGATGACAGATATTTGACTAGACATTTCTCTGTATTTAATTTTTTAGCTAATTATTACAAGTTTTAGCTCGTTTGGATTTTTTCTGACTGACATTGCCTCAGTTATTTTCTGTCTGGTTAATTCATACTTGATTGATGTATTTTTAATACCGTTATTGTATGCAACGGCTGAATCCTTTGTTGCATTTACCTCCGTGTAGTTTGGAGGCTGTGCGCTGGTGATAGATGGCCACCATGCGCTGCCATGCTTCTCCCCGCTCTCTGCGTTATGACAGCTATGGACCTCCAGATAAGATAAAATTTGCAGAGAAAACCCCAACAAAGGGCCTGCTGCATATTCCCCTCTAAACACAGGCAGAGATGCTGGATTCCTAATAGCTAGATGTTGGGTTTTCACAAAATCAGTTAAGTGTGTATCGGTGCGTTTGAGAAAACACATGCTGTTGTATTCATGTTTTCTTTGCTTGTTTTTGAGCACTATTCAGCTGAAACATACCATATGACTGTGTATCTTAGAAGCCTTATAAGATAGCCTTTACATAAAAGCACATATAAAAGACACCGGGAAGACCACAAGCTCTGCGCCGGCGTGTGCAGCTCGTAGAACGATTGTTGTACTTTGTGCACATCAAGCCTCTTCACAAGTTATTTATGCTCTGACATAAGAGCGTACCTGACACAAGAGAGCATCGTGGAAAACCATTTCCCCCCCCTACGCCGTATAAACCGTCTATTTCCTGCAGCGTAAGGAACGGGAGTAAAAATCCTGGAAGCTTAGAAAGGAAGTCGGAGCAATTAAAGAGCCATTAGTAGCACCTCTCTGAAAAAGCCATTAATCAAGAAGCAGCAGTGCCGCTCACAATGGCGAGCACAATGTACACCAAGGAGAATGAACGACGGATGATTAAATGAAAGATATCTCTATTTGTAAAGTGTCTATCTGGGCTGGATACACGTGCAGCGCTATAACGACGAGGTATATTTACACACAGAAAGAAATGTTAAGGGGAGCACTAGTACTATGCTCTGCAGAAACACAAATTAACTTGAATCTATTTTCCCTCAGCATTTATTGGGATATATAAGGGTTGTGAATACAGAGAGATAGCATGGAAGGGTTTCCTGCTGCAAACAGTTAACCTAATTCAGATTTTTAAAATTCTATCAGTGGAAACCCCCTGTGTGAATTTTAACTCACTTTTTCCTATTTAAATAATATAGCATTCTATGTTGTTGTTTTTTAAAAGCTAATCTGATGATATTTTTTTGTTAAGTCTTGATTAATTCACCTTGCAGGCATGCACATAAGCACAACAGTGGACACTAAGGATGTGTACTTGTTGTTATACTAGTTTGACTCAGTGGGTACAGGATGCAGGTATAAGCCTCCCATTGGCCGCCAATTTCAGGTGGCTTTGTCCTTATCTCCTGCTATCTGTGTGTTTTCTTTACTACAGGAAACATCAGCAACCTCTGAGCATCAACCTACCACACTGGAAATTCCTAATTTTGCAGAGGATTTGGATCACAGAGTAAGTCAGCCATGGTTTTTGTCGGTAGATTATCCAATTTAAAGATGGTTCTCATCTGCATGCAAATGTTCCACCAAAACCATTTCCCCGTCACTATTTTAAGGGAAGCCACATTGTTCGCTCAGCCCTGACCATTACAACTGTGATGGTGGTGTAAAAAAAAACAATACAAAGAAGCCAGGGTGTTTTTTCGTCATCTTATGGCAAAGTGATATTAAGGTGCAGCCAGACTGGCAAAGCGAGGCTATTAACACGATTATTTCGATTAATTTCTAGTCTGCTTGGAGTCAGCCGGCCGTTTCACACACGTGCAGTCGATCAAATCTACTGATTCTGCTCATACACGTCACCACTGAGCATGCGTTCAACTGCCTTTACAGTGTAGTCACAATGTGGGCTGTCTGTGCCGACGCAAATTTGAGGAAATCACCAAATGTGGAAAACTCTAGCGTACAGAAATTATACCATTGGCCTTAGTTTCTCCAGATTCCATGACAAGACTTAAACTCCCTAACTTCATCAGCCTGTTGTTACTACAGAAAGTATAAATCTTAATGAAGGCTGTGTAATGTCTCCGAAACAGCTGGCTATTTACGTTTTTTGCAAACATTATTCAATCAGGAGTAAAATGTGCATTTGATGGGCGACTATTCTAGTGAGTAAAAACAACAAGTGTTGATCAGTCACGTTGGATGCTTGGTCAGATTCTTAGACTGTGATTAGGTGGTTTTTAATTTGGTACCTTGCACTACACATTATGCGTGTGTTCGAACTTGTTCGCTGATGACTCTTGTGTCACTCACCACACAGTGTCATGTCACCCAGTGTGCAGGTGTGGATTGCTGATGTGTTTTAATAGTTTCTGGATGAGCCACACAAATAATACTTTTGATGAGTATGAATTCATTGTTGGTTTTTGGCCTTTTCGTGGGATTTGTTGACAATAACAAGAATATAGGATATCACTAGAGACTTATCCTTTAACTTTTCTCAGACTCCCGAAGTCATAAAGAGCATGCACATTTTAAAGGGAGAGGGATATAGGATGTGAATACGGATATTATTGATTGCATTACTCAGCCATATTGTATAAATACTGTCAAAAATATGGCAGCCGCACATTAATTAGGAGTATTGATAAAACATCAGGGACTCTGCTGGTTCAGCAGGCCACACATTATTAGGGAAAGGTTAAGTGCCCAGCCGACATTTAATTTCCTCCCTCCATCTCTCTCTTTCTTTCTCTCTGTCACACTTCTCTTGTCTTTTCTTCTCTCCCACCTCTTTGGTGCTTCCTTTCTACGTTTTTACCTCCCTCCCTCTCTCTCTTTCTTCCTCCCTTCCTTTCTACATAAACACTTGAATCATAATTCCTTATATTAGATTTTATTGGGAGAAAGCTGCACTGCAAAGAAAAGTTTGTTTCCTATTGGTTCCCCACAGTCATCTCATAGATGTGCGCACACATACACGCATGCACGCACACACATCCCTTATTGTCATTTAGCAGCATCCTCTTCAGCAACACGCTTGCAAGATGGATGCCCTCTCACACACATTTATCCGCCAGCGCTGCGGTGCTTTATTATCTAATTTTGACAGCCCGGTAACGCCCATTGTGCCGCTGTACTGCTGCCGACGGTTCCCCCAGGGACAGTCTGGGCGAGGCCTCTGCTGAACCCAATCGCAAAGAGCTAAACATGCAGCGCAGCTCGAATGCTAATTTACTGTAACCAACACGCTGAAAGACCTCCTGTCATTGCAGCTACCCCCTAAGCCCCGTCTTGGCTGTCCTCATCGCTGCTTCCACCAAAAAAAAAAAAACAACACGCACACACACACACATAAACAAACAGACCGGTCTCACTCAGCTGGGCTGATTTTTTATTTTTCTCTAGTCCATAAAAATCTGCATCTCCAATGCTGTCCCGGGTCCAAGGTTTACTGGGGCTGATAAAAATGATGATTTTGAGGGTGGCTGTCTGCGCCCGAGGGAGAGATGACAAGACAAGATTGAAATGTGTGTGGTGCTCTCCCAGCCGGCTGTGATGAGGGATGGCTGTCCGCTCCCTCTGAGGTCTGAGTGGATGAAACATTAAGCCACCTTAGGATAACTGATGGCGAGCTGATGAATGGTCGTAGTTAGCATCATCGGCATTCATCACGCCGCGCAGAATGATTGTGATTTATCAAATTCACCGGTTTTCATTAGGATTAGTTTATGCTTGTTTTGCACGTCATCTGAACTGCAAGGCTTGTCATCAAGGTGTGACGGCCTCATCAGGCTGTCATATTTTGCTTTGACTGATAATGACAAGGAACAGAATCATATTTAGGTTTTGCTTCATGGTTTTAGACAAGTCCAAGTCTACAGGAGCTTCATTTGAAATAAATTATGCCAGTTGCACGGTGTTAAGATATTAAATCGTGAGTGAGAGTTGCAAAAATATCCCTTTCCCAAATGATCAGCAGTAATGAGGATAGCAGGAGGGTAGTTCTTCTATGTGATCTGAGCATTTTGCCTTTCATGTCTTCTACCAAAGTGAGAAAACTCTGAAATGGACTGTCATCCCAAAACCTACCATTCAACCCATGATGGAGTGGGAAATCAGGTATTTTCCTTAGAGGCAGCGGTCACTGAATACCTTTGCCAGTGTTTCGAATAATACCAAGGAGAAGCTTTCCTCAAGGCATTTACGACCCATGGTACAGTGTATTACGTTTATTTGTGTGGAATTGGATCTTGTGTTTTTTTAACACTGTAAAATCAACATTCATCTTAGAATTCAGAGACATTTTTCCCGTCCGTCCTCATATTTCCTTATTTTAATCAGTTTTCAGAAGTGGGGAATTCAACTCTTTGGTAACATAGTGAGAGGGCATGAAATCATCTCTGTCTTTGTTTTGGATTTCTTCCTGAAATGAGCAAATGTCATCATCCAGAAAAACATATTTTTTTTCCCTGCCTACTCACTTCCCCATAACAATTCAACAACAATCATTCACTCTCTGTGATTGGAAGATGAATAAGGTGCTTAAAGAACATTATTCTCACAAATCTCTATGTTGTTTCCACCAAAGCAATGAGTCGTTTTGGCAAAAATTTACATTTTGGTTTAGACAATTGTCAAAGCAAACTTGGGGGCGTCAGCTCTCGTGGGCTTGAGACTCTTTCTCGCACTTTTCGCCCCCTCCTAAAATCGGATAATCCTCATTTTGTGTCCACGGTTTGCCACTGTCGTGCGGTGCTTCAGCCACTGAATTGGTAATTTCATTCCAGTCTCCCCCAAGGCTCACCCTGCAGTCCTAACTACCCCTCCTCCCCTTCCCAATCCTTACATGCAGGCCCTGCAGTTGGTCAAATTGCCTAAACCCTGAGCGATTGTAATTTCTGAAGAGGCTGCCGAGAGGTGCTTTGAAGGGGGAGGGAGGAAGGATGAGGAGGAGAGAGCGGGGCTGGAAAAAAAAAAAAAAGAAAAAGAAAAAAGAGAAAAGGCAGTAATGGCAATGGCATTGGGCATGCAGGAGCTGGAAGCTAGGTGAGAGCAGGGAGGGGTGTGGAGGATGGATGTATGGGGAGGCGGTGTTAAGTGCTCTCACAGAGGAGTCGAGCCCTCCCTCTCGCTGGTCGCAGCCTCGCTCTCAGCGGTCTGATCCCCTTTGAAGCAATTACCCTTTCACCTGGACAAGCTCATCACAGAATCACTCCAGTCACCCCAGCACACCACCACCGCCACCACCACCACTTCAGCAACGCAGGACTCCAACCAGAACTGCAAAATGCTTGAGGGAAGAGGAGCTGGTAGACAAAGTTAGGAAGGAACTTCTTCAGAAATCAGTGCAACACCATCACAAAATACTCAAAAATTCATGAACAAACATTTTTTTACACAATGAAAGAATGAACATTGAAAAATGGACTTGTTTTTTGTTGGGGATGGAGAAAATTACAAATAGTTTCAACTCAAAGATTTATAGTTACTGAATATTTAGGTTGTTTGAATTTTTCCTTAAGCTAAGCGATCACTGTAACGTTTAAAGACATTTTCAAACACACAACAGTAAACAAATGTATCACACAGCCTGAATTTCCATACATTTAGTCTGTAGCTACGCTGAATTGTTAATTTCCATTCAGTGCAAAACTAGCCTCCTATTTATAACTGAATTATTTGATCATATTTGTTTCTGAGGCGTTTGCTGAGTTTTAGTAGCTTTTACTGTGAAGGTAACATACTGCGTAACACACCTGAGCTGATAGCTTAGCCTCCAGCGAGGGGCTCCACTGATGAACGCTACTGATTTACTGGCTAGAGTTAGTTGACTTTAAAGAACACTTGTTAAAGATTTGTTTGTACATCCGGTCGTCACCTCTGTTTGGAAGCTGTGGCCCTTCGATTATGATCAAATTGTACTCACCAAAGCAGTTGTGGAGCTTGCGGAGCGGAGAAACAAAAAGTCACCATAAATACAGCAACAAGAAACCACACATGCATACAGACACAAAACGAACTCAAGATGGATTATCAGCGACATCGCACGTCGTTTTGGTTCCAAATAAAGCAGTAATCTAAACTGTTGGCTTGTTTTAACCTGTGGGAGCATCTGACCACATGGGGGTTCTATTCTTTTTCATTTATTTTTTTGACGTCACCACGTTTTGAGACCTCTGTAATGATTTTGGTGAATAAAATCTTAAGTCAGAGTTGAAATGTTCTAAAAGTAAAGCCCAAGTTGTAAAAAGCCGCAGTTCTCCTTTAACAGCCTCTTAAAGCCACATTGCAGGTTTGGCTGTAAATCGTGCAGGTGTTTCTGTTTTTGTGTCCGCCTCCTGTATATGTACGCTCTGCCCTTGACTAACCCCACCTCATGCATTTCAGCAGGGACAGAAATAAACAGGCTTTGGTGCGAGCCATTGTCGCTTATAACAAGCACAAAAACAGTGAGCACAACTGTGTTGACTACTGGTGGAATCAATTAACAGCAGATTCTCACAAATAGACAAAAGGTGGCATTTTAAGGGAGAAAATAAACTTTGTTATTTTTTTGCCGTTGAGACTTGATGCTAAGCATGTGTTTTCCTTGTCGCTGTTTTTTCATCCAGTGAGGGATAACAACTCTGAAGGCAGAGCAGCTCCTTTTTGCCCCGATCCAACATCATGGACGAGCACAAAAGCTTTCCACGTGGAATGTGAGCTCATACTGTATATGCATGCATATATCTGGGCCTCTGTGTGTGTGTGTGTGTGTGTGTGTGCATGTTTATGTGTGTGTCTGGGTGCGTGCCTGTCTACAATTTGGGCTCACACATCGTCCTGTCAGGGGTCTGTGCAGCTAATCTTTATGCACTCTGTGACCTCCTCACTGCAAACCCTGCTAAATATATTATTCCCCTGGGCCTTTCATTGCTGCTTGGTGTCAGAAATCAATATGTATGAGGCGCGTAGATGGGAATTTCTAATAGATCTCTGCGGCCCTGCGCTGCTCTTCAATATCTGCCTTGGACTATTAGTGCCGGCTCAGTGGCGGTGAAATAACCGAGATAATCTTTTAAGGTACCTTTCTTAAGGTGGAACGGCAACTCCTGCTCTGCAGCTCCTCTGTACACCTGAATGCTAAAGATGGATTTATTGTTTTGGGGTGTTTGTCTAAAGTGGCGCGCGTGCTGTTTGAGATTTAAACTGTCTGATTTAAAGGGATTTTTTACCGTTGCTGTTATTTTTTTTTCGGTTTGAGCTCTGGAATAAAATATCAATGGAGGCTGAAAATCCACACACGTCATGATTATTATTGTTTTTTTGCTTTTACGTTCTAAATATATTAAATAAAACAACATAACCAATAGAAAAGGATCTTTACAAGCGGCCGCACGTAAATATCTGTGTAAAGATCTTTTTTTTTTTTTTTCCATCTGAATGCTGATGTGGAGAATCATTTTTGTTAGTACATGTGTGCTTGTGCGAGTGTGTGCATGGGTGTGTAGGCACAAGGGTGTCTGGAGGGATGTGCCACAGTGCTAATTGCCCATATTCCTAATGCGGGGATGATTTGCTGCAGCACTTAGCTGCAGCAGCACAGGAACCTGACTCTAGTTTCTGCCTCTCTCACTCTCTCTCTCTCTCTCTCTCTCTCTCTCTCCCCTCCACCACCTACA
>NW_007577742.1:829605-874591 GCF_000690725.1 Stegastes partitus
GGAGGGTGGTGGTGGTGGTGGTGGTGGTCGGCTCAGACAGCGTGTGGTCTCGAGGGAGGGAGAGAGGCTGAAATTATTCTACGGTCACAGGCTTTTTTTTTTTTTTCTTCGCCCCCCCTCCTCACTCCATCTCCCGGCGAGGACCTCGGTGTATAATCCTTGGCGCTCGCCTGGCTCGTATATCTGCCGTCCCTGAGACAAAGGTTATATCTCTCTCCTCCAGGACCACCGGCTGCTGACCGAAGACCAAATACCTGCTATTATCACCCCATCATCAGCCCCTGTAGTGACGAATTAATCACACCGATGAGATTCATTTTTCAAATATTTATCATGCATGTTTATTCAATCCGGAGATTAAATGATAACTCGGCAATAGATCAGTTTGGGCCTACCTTAAGTGTCTTGATGTGCTCATTAACATTATTTGTGCCCTTTTCACGTTCCTCAGGTATCCCCGCTTCCTTTGTTGGCGTGTTGGCCAGGAAATGCATGTAATTCTTCTCAGATGGTTTTCATCTCTCATCCCTTCTGTACTCGTGAAGCATCACAAGCCCACCGCCCTGATTGTGAGCACCCATAAAATGAGAATAATTACGAGTCTCTTATTCCCTCTCTTCCACTCTAGTCTCTCCTTGGCTCAGTCATTACCTAATCCTGGTGAAGCCACTTGATACCGACGTAAGGATGGAATTATTAAGAGATATTTAGATGTAATACAACTCTGCCGCCTGTGTAATTTGGAGGGTTGGGAGAGGTTTGGGTTGCGTTAACTTTGTTGGTGAGTCTGGCGTTAAAAACCTCAGCGCCATGTGGACGGACGTGGGAAAGTAAATGGCTCAAATCAGGAGGAAAAATAAAATAAAGGACATGAAGAATGAAAGACAAAACAGACAGAAGGAGTGGCGGAGCGGGTTTAAACAGAAATCGAGGAGAAGGACAAAAGAAAAGGGAAAATCCCTGTGAAGACTGTCAAAAAGAGGAAGATATGCTGGAAAAAAAAATGAAGGAAATTTAAATATAAATCTCCTCTTGCGTAGGATGTGAAGCCTCTGATGGGCCATGTCTAAGTTTGGGGATCCAGATACACAATGTGGCCATGATAACTCCCTTACACACACACACACACACACACACACAGACACACACCGAGCCCTCCTCCCTCATGCTGCTTATCACGATAATTACCTCCCCCAGGTACCGGTACACAGGGATACACCATGCACGTGCTGCCACCCGGGGCACTGCGCCAGGGAGAGCAGACGGCAGCCATTCAGGGGGCAGTGAGGAGAAAAAGAGGTGGAGGAGTGATGATGTGTGTTAGTGTGTGTGCGCGCGCGTGTGTGTGTGGGCAGCGGGCTTGGCGGATTTGTGGTGGTGTAGGAAAACATCAGGGGGAATTGGCTTCTGTAAGACAGGCGTCATGGCAGGCGTACGGTCTCCTAATTACGCAAGGTCTCCCACCGCCATTAGGAGCTGTCAGTAACATGAGGGAACGCAACCAGCCGCTAAAGAGCAGGAGTCCACCGCAATCCACCACAGACTGTGTGTGTGTGTGTGTGTGTGTGTGTGTTAGCGAGCGTGCAAGCTGTGCAAGCCTCTGCATATGGCTCAGGCTTTGACCCGAACCAACGCTTTGTATTAGATTGTTTACTTTATTCACCGGCTCCGACCGTAAGCAGATCACAGCAAATTAAAATATATTTGCCATGTGCAAGTAGTGACATTATGGAATAATAAACCTTTTTTTATAAACCTGTAGACCAGTTGTGGTTTGAGGTTTTAGAAAAAAAGTTCATTTTTGGTTTGTGCTTGAAAAGTTAGTTTTGCAGGTGCTTTGTTTGGAAGATTATTTTTTCATTATCACCAAAGCAGATTCAGGTCTAATCCTGTAAAAGCTTGGCTTAATACCATGTTTCTTCTTTTCTTTTTGGTATGATCTGTTGTCTTTGTGTATTTTTGCAAACCCGTCCATGCGACTACATTTTCTTTGTGAATTATAAATTTGATGTAATACCAGTGAAATAAACACATAAATAGTAATCAATTCCTCAACATCCCAATCCTCGTTAGTAAAAAAAAACACTCGAAAAAACAAGGATTTTCTACATCCGTATATTATGAAATACAGGCATGATCATTGCTGATGCCAGTTTAGTGGGAAAACCGATAAGTTACATTTTAAGCTTGCTGAAAATTGAAAAAAAAAAAGAACAAAAACAACAACAACAACAACACACACACACACACACACACACACACACACACACGGCAAAATGAATAACAAACACTTAAAAGTGGAGAATGTGATTCTAATCCAATACATATTTTTGAATTTCAGCAAAAATCTTCTCATAGCTGGTGTTTGTACACAGCCCTGACTCTTTAACTGGGAAATAAACTGAGTGACTCTGACCGAACCACCCAGCTTTCTTCCAGTGTGTCATGTGCATGCTTGTACATGTCCATCCTAATGCACAGGACTGGGGAGGAGTTTCAGGGAAGAAGGTGGAACAGAATGGATAGTAAATCGGGCACATGCTAACGATTTTAAAATAGCAACTACTATACCTAAGTATCAAGAATCTTTCTCCAAAATCGCAGACTCCACCATAAAATCTAAAACCATGGGCAAAAATCAAACATCTGCAAATTGCATGACATCCAACTTTGCTTTTTGTATTCAACATCACACTGATATCACTTAATTTCTAACCAATTGTTTAACGAACCCTGAGATTGTGATGTTATGCGAGTCATCAATTAGGAGATCTCAGCTTCAGCAAGGATGATGTCACAGATTTTATTTGTATAGTCATACTTACTTTTGCGTGCGAAAATTGTCATTACTACCTCAGACATGTGCCTGGATCAGACACTGAGCTCTTGTCTGGTACAGAGGTGTGCGTCCATGTCATGTCTGACTTTCTGTGGTCCCCTGTTGTCTCGCCTGAGTTGGCTGGATGAGGGCTGTTGGGCTTTGTCCCCTCTGATATTCTGTCACAGCTGCGATGGGGTGAAATTTATCAACCTGGCAACATGCCAAGTGAGTTTCTAGGTCTGTTCCTACTGTACTAGGTAGTGCATCTGCACCTGTGCACCTGTTCACCAAATCCATAAAAAAAAAAAAAGGGAGCTTGCACACATGGCAGTGACAAAGCACAGGGTTGTATGTCAAATTAATAAAAGGAAAGCTAAAAATTTAAATATGGAAACTACATTTTCCAGACTGTAAATCTCCTGCGATGATGAGACTACATCAGCACTTGATTGTCAGTTGAGGAATGGTGAGGAATGACTTATTTATAAACCTTGCTTCTGTTAGTGTGGAAACAATTCACCTGCATCATTTGCTGATCATAGAACACAACTTCTACTAACTGATAACAATATTCAGACTATCCACCTGTTTGTCCATCCGTTGATTTTCTTCTACTTATCCAGGATCAGTCATGGTGGCAGCAGGTTAACAGGATGCTTCAGGTGTTCCTCTCCCTCACAAGGCTTTCTAGTTCATCTCTGGGTTCCTCCAAGGTGTTCCTGGGCCAGATGAGATATGTACTGTAGCCCCTCCAGCAAGTTCTGGTGTTCACACTACAAGTGTGCTGACTGTGCATATGCCAGGAAAACAAACAGTGCTTCAAACAAATATTTGGTATTAGAAGGGACTTCATGAGAAGATGTTCTGTCATCCACACTTTTAGAGTTTATCATTAACAGGATAATAGTTTGAGTAGTCACTGTAGGAATTTAGAGGTGCTTTGATTTGTACTCGCTTCCCATCAAAGGAGCACAAACACAAGAGGAACTTCTAAATTCTCCAGAAATCCTGTGCTGTTTGCCCACCGTGAAGAAATACTCTAATCTGTAAGTAGCTAATATACCCTGTTAAAAAAAAATGGCGGAATTAGTATTTCTGTGTTTTTTCGATAAGACGGGAAATGAAGGCATCTGTGCAAACCAATTGTAGCATGAAAAGAGCCACATGCACGTCCAGTATCATCCTGTGCACATGGATGTGGAAAGTATGAATTGGCCATCAGACTAAGCTTAGCCACCCTACAGAGGAAACTCACTTAGACTGCTTGTATCCATGACCTTAATTTTTGGGTTGCTATCCAGAGCTCATGACCATAGATGAGGGTTGTGTTATAATTAGCTATGTTTTGGACTATCATGTATTCTGAATCTGTATTTCTCCACTGAACCTATGATCCTGTTTTGCACTTTTCTACTGAGCACAATGCACGTCCTTGAAGATAACATGGCCGGTGAGAACTGGTTTACATACTGGGAGACAGCGGAAACTCCCCTATTCTGTCAGATAGGATTGTTACTTTCGATACACGCCGTACCAACAACATCCACACATGTTGCTTACCAAATTTAAAGGACGTGGACAGAGCACGGAGGAGGTATGCCTGTCCACGTCATTGGTAACTGGCCAGTTAAACTCTGTAGCGTACAAGTCTAATCTCTGTTCGGGGCAGTCCCAGCCCAAGAAGATATCTGGAACCTAAACCCAGGAAAACTTAGTTCAGCTGGACATGAGATCACTCTCTGTCTCTCTGAATCCAGCACTGCAAAACTTTCCATGTGACCTGAATAAACTGTTTAATCCGAGACCTGAACTTTTCTCCGACCATTTCTTGGAGCTGTTTCAACAAAAGAACTGGGTCTAACAGCTGAACTGTAATTTGAAGCTAATAGAACCACATCATCTGCAAAAACACAGAGATGCGACTCCCAACTTCCCAAATTGAACACCCCAACCTTCTCTTTGCAAACTAGTCCTATTTAACTGTTGGCTATTTATAGTAAACCAAGTAACTTTAATGAATAGCCTGCAGTCTGCTATTTTACTAACCAAATATTAAACAGAGTGTTAGCTAGGCTTTACAAGGACACCTGTCTGATAGAAGTGCTATATGTGGCTTTCCACAGACACCTGTTAACATTGAACACTGACAGCCTGTACTGAAGCAACAAATGAACAATAAGTGCTCGAACTGCTTTCATCTCACACTTTAAGGGATTGTTGTAAAAGGAATTTTCTTGTTAACGTTATTCTTACTGAAGCTTTATTTTTGAGAGGTGTTGAAATACTTTAAGGGTCCTCCACTTTTTGATAAGATATGTTATGTCAGTGATAAGTTGGTAAAGGTGCATTCAGTAATACATCTTGCTGTGTAGATATATTTTTGTTTGGTGGCATATTTTTACCAGGAACTGTAATGTCAGACATGCCACCACTTTGGTCTTGGCTAAAATACCTCCACTACTACTACCATCGCTATGTATTCTTATGATAATTCTACACATTTAAGATGACATAAGAATTATTCTGCTGACTAGGTTGATCCTCTCACTTTCATTTACTACCACTATCAGCTCATATTTTCAACTTGTCTAGTACTTGAGTTCATGACTCACAAAACTTGACATTCCTGCCAGCCTTCGCTGCACTCATTCATTTTTCCATAGACAGCTTTACGTGACTCACAGTTGGACCTGTATTCGGTTTGTACATTAAACTCTTTTAACTGAATCATTATTACGAAACATGAAGACCTAGATAATTTTTGTAAATATAAGTTTTTTTTGTTTCTAATCAAAGGTAGTAGTATTATAGGGTCTTAAACTTGGTATTTATGCTTGTTAGATAATTTTGAATACTATTGTAAAAGCTTAACCTCAATATTTAATCTTGTTAGGTACATTTTTAACCTTAAGCTTGTTTCACAGCACTTTGGGTCAGTGCATTGTTGTAAATGTGCTACATACATGGTGAGATGATTTGTCCAAAAATTGCATCTCGTGTTTCTAACAGTAGGTGAAAGCTAAAGGTGGTGGTGTAGAGAAAACTACTAAACAAACTACAGTCATTACATTATCTAGGACAGTGTTTGTTTTGTATCAAATCATTTAGGAGGATATGATCAGTCTGTCTCTGGGCTGTGCCTGCTTACTCTTGAAGTTCAAGGGTGACTGAAGCCTGACCCAGCTGACAATGGGCAATAGGCAAGGTTCGAACTGCATGGGACACCAGTCAATCATAGAGCTTTTGAGAATCTCACTGAAATAAAATAAAACATTTAATTGAAATATACGATGTGTCAGCACAATCCTAAACCAGGGACTCCTCTCATTTTGCAACTCGATTAACAAATGTAGGCTAAACTAAGGTGTTACCTGCTGAACATCAGCAAGTTAACAGTGTCACTGTAATCACATTGCCATTATTTATTTTAAAAATCTGTAGTTCCTATGTACCACCTCCAAGAGCTGCTGATTGCATGACTGTCCTCTCATATAGTACAGAAACGGGTCCAAACATTAACCCTGTACATGGTTCTGTCTGCATACATACCGAATAAAATCACACGTTCATGTCACATGGATTCTTACAACCACATGAAGAAAAAATTAAGTATTTGCACTTTTAAATTCATCATGTTCTTAATGAAGAACTGGCAAAACATAGGCTTACCCCAACATACTTCTGTTAACTATACAACGACAAATACACAGCTGAGTCCAGCCGCATCAGGCGCGGCATCTGGGGAATGTCAACAGGCCTTCTGCTAAATTAATTGAAGTAGACACAGATGAGGTAAGTTGCTGCTGCATTGAAATAAACATTAAATATCTGCAGGGATGCACCGCACATCACTGATTGATTACATACAACAGCGCAAGAGTATCTGTGGGTGGAATTTATTGAAAGAGCCGGACAGAGTGCGTTGGGGCAGTTGTGTGTGTTTAATAGGAAGCGGCTTTGTGTCAATACGCCTTAACATTCAGGCCTGTATTTTGCCCGTTTAACTCCTTGTTTTTCTTTAAATTAACAGTGCCGAAGGAATGAATGCAAACGGCGCTCTGCAGATCTCCAGCATGGCGTGGCAGCAGGTATCAGACATTCGCCCTACGTCACACTGTGTTGTCTACCAGCCCATCGCAGCTGCTGCGGTGAAAGCCCACCACACCTGAGCACACACACACGCACACACGCACACACGCACACACACAGCTCTTTCTGTTAGCCTGTCCCTTGTGCCTTCCCCTTTAAAGAGACACACGGGTGGCTGCGCTCCACTTGACATGTGGGCCTGTATTCTCACCTTAGAGACGGAGGATGGGCATGGTTGCACGCTTTGATGGCTTAATTATCGCTGTGGAAACAGGAGTGGTTAGAGGAAGAGGGAGCGAGCACGGGAGAGGGAGAGAGGGTTATGTGCAAGTGTTAGCAGCGCTGATAAGCTTGTGAGGATCGTTAGCGTGGGGCTAAAATGGCACCGAGGTCCCATAAGGCATCTTAAATATGTGCACTCGGTGAGGGGAATTTTGATGCTTATTTAACCTCGCTCAATAAGAATGCATTTTGTTGGTCTTCGATGATATTATAACTGCATCGTGCGGAGATATTTTATTGATTTTTCACAAGTTGCCACTACCTGTAATTTTGACTGACAAAAGCTGTTTTCTTACTCAGTGCTGAAACACAGAAATCCTCAAAATTTTAGGACATTTTTTGTTTTTAAGGTTTCTGCAATTTTTGGGGGTTTTTCTTTTCACATAATTTGTTGACCCTCATCCTAGTCCTACATTTGCATGTCTCGGTAGCTGTGGCAAAAATATGGTTCACTGTTTATAAAGCATAAAACCTAAGCAGGTTTAAAGGACTTGAACATTAGCTAAATGACAAGATGATTTACATGTCAAGTGCTTGAGCAAAGGAGTCACGCAATATCCCTGCAATGACAAACACAGTGAAATAGGTGCTCTAAGTGTTCTTTCTCCTCTTTTAAATCACTGCATGCATTTATTAGACCTTTTTATTTAGAATCACATGAATTGTTTTGATTCAGGGTCAGGCCCAAGACACTTTTCTTGATATGGCTTTTGATGTAGCTTTTGAAAATGGCCGTCATTTAAAATATAGAAGGCTTAAGTTGGCAGCACAGCTATGATGATCACATATTAAACATGGCTTTTGATCATTTTTGATGAGATTTTTAAGGTTTTGTCATATGTCCGACTTCGATTTAGGACTTACAAATGCTCAAATGCATTATTTAACTGACATATCTGAAGTAATTTGGAGTTCCCACTGATTAATTTTAAATAGATTACATTTATATAAAAGCTATTAAGCTTTATTATAAATCCTCCTCAAAAAGAAATTACTAAACGTATATTTATGTGCATTTAAAAACCAACACAATCTTGAACGTACACAAATCAAATGTGTAAATATTATGCTATAATTTATGGCTATACTGTGTACACAACGAGCAAGGCCAAAAATGTGTCAGTGTGGTAATATCGAAGTCCAGTGGTAAAAAATGATCATGATAAAAACACACTTGTCATAAAGCATGGCAGCACCCCGGCTGCATGGCAGGGAAGTGGACCATTTATCTTGGGAAAGAGGAGCCGTGTGCTTCGAGCCCTTCTCTCTCAGGATGGGGGTTGGGGGTTGTGGGGGTCGAGCTTGGTTTAATTGAAGATTATCTGCTTAATTACTCAAGCACAGCCAGCGTTAAACAGCCATGGATTAAGAAAACGTCAGCGATGCAGACCTTGGGGTCCGGAGCTGCGCTCAATTAGCAAGAGGGTCCAGATATGGCTCTCCCCTCCTCACCCATCACTGCACTGGAACTGAAGCTGCATGCCAAGAGACAGGCCATAAAGATAATAAACACACAACTGGACCACTGTAAAAGCACAGGGAGTCAAAGTGTGGGTGTCACCTCTGGACTACCCCACTGTTCATGCTTCAATAACTCTTCAGTAATAGGAATTGTGTTCATATTAGTCAATTCCTCACTCAGAGATTTATGCCCAATGCCAAATTTCAGTGCTAGCATAGGCATGTCGCTTAGAAAAAAACAAAAAAAACACCAAATGACTCTGTGGTTAAAGCCATTGCCAGGATATTGGTGGGCACTTGCTGTTTCAGGGGGATCCAGGAAGCTGAGTTTAAGCTATGGAGCAACAGAGCCACAAAGATTTTTTTTATTTGCAGCTGTGCACTGGCACCTCCATTGTATCAGTGGACTGGACTCATTCAGATGAACTGGGGGGCTTTGTTTTGTCACTGAGGGCTGCACTCAGTCAGCAGGCTGCCCTGTGTAGCAGGTAAAAGAAAGCAAAGTGTGGAGACTGGGGTGGATGGACTCGAAGCACAACTGACTTTCATGTGAGAGTGACACTGTTTATATTTCTTATTGTAACAATCCCAACTATACATTAAACACAGCCTATCCCTTACATTTACCATATCATAGTTGCCATGCACAGACATTGCCCTTTTACACAATGCAGGATTTCCTACCTACAGTCATGTACCTCCTGTAACACAAACTATTGTATTTTTTAAAATTATAATTGCATTATTGCTTCGAAAACTAGAGCTTGCATTATTTTTTTTTCAATTGCAAAATCTTAAAATATCCCAAATGTTCATTACTTATCTGTGATATTCACTCATTTTCTCTTCTAACGCCGACTTTATAGTTGGAATCTTCACTGTCTAAAAGCAGTCCTTCTGTGTTTATGTGGTCTGTCAAGCTGGTGCTGTTTAAACCACAGCTAATGATATCAGATAACAATAAAAACTCTAATACTGAGGGAAAAGCACGACATATTGTTGATTATTTTGTAGGACTAGATTTTATCATTCATCAGTAATTGCAATCGTTGGTACGGTTTTGATTCAGGTTTTGCTGAGTTCTGGTTCAGCAGAATTCAGATCCTGGTTTCACCTCAGCCATGTGTTCAGTTTCGTACACGGTTTAGTCGACGTTGTGAACATGGTTTCCCTTTTCCTGACCACACAGAACTGTGATATTGATGAAGGTGGATGTCAAGAACTGGCCACCCTCCTCTGTGCCGGCCAGATATCTCTCTTGGTAGATGGGTCATTTATACAAGGCACCTTGATGTTTGAAGGTTTAGCTTGACCTAAAAAAAAATCCATTTCCTCATCTGTACCCTCTGCCACTCAAGTTTATCTGGCCACTGTGTTGTGTTGCTGTGTGCGTGCGTGTGCGCTCTTTAGCGTGCATGCTGACAGGTTCTTTTGTCTGCTTGACTCCCTCTGCACTGCGTTGCTGTCGGGGTCACGTGACACCCGCTCTCCTCCTCCTCCTCCTCCTCCTGTGTGGACTTGCTCTTCATCTCCGCCACCTCTCCGTCATTCTTCTCCATCGTTCTTAATCCCTTCGTCGTTCCTGTTCTTCGCTTCGCGCAGCTCTCATTTCAGAGATGTTTGAGAGACATTCATAAATAGGGACTTCTCATCGGCGGAGTTGCGCACACGTTGGCGGAGGGTCCGCGGCTCGTCTGCAAGGCAAACAAAGCTTTATTCGGCCTCCCAAAATGATAGTGATTGCCTCTAAATGAGTGCAGCCACTTGACATGAAGGTCTGCAGGACAACTTGTTTTATTAAAGTTGTCAAGTCTTTTAAATGTCATTTCGTTTACACGTTTTAATTATACGCTTTACAACCTTCATTAGGACTAACACAAATGATAAATAAGCATATAAACAAGTTTGCTTCTTGCAATATTCATCTGTCCAGACAGAGTCCACGGTGACCAGCACAAAGCCAGAACTGAAGCGCTGACATTTAGAGGTGGATTGTATGAGTCATCCCCCTCCAACTTAATTAACAGCCTCACCTACACAACAACCCATTCTCTCTCACCTTCAGTCCCCAATGTGCTCCATAACAGCGGCGGTAATGCATTACATAGTAACATTTTACAGTAATGTGATTACAGTAACAAGAAATATAAGAGATTACAATTCTAAATTAAAAAAGGCATTATATTAGAATTAAATAATTCCAGCAACACTCTTACATTAACATTTGGGTATTACCGGGAGTTGCATGGTGGGTTAATGTCTTTTTTTGCCTTTCTGTGTTCAAAACGAGACGCTGGTTCAGGCCATGTTAACTTCACACAGGGTATCAGCCGGGGGGAGACAGTCAGCCTCCGTGAACAAATGAGAAATGTGACTCCCGGTGCTTCTGAAATTGTCTTATTCACATGTTGTGTGGTCTTAGCTGGCTTACTAACGTTGGATACGCCCACATGTAGGAGCGACCTTGTTTTTTTTGGAGTTGAAGGGCGCGTGAATTAAAGTTGGAACTTGATGGAGATACATGCACTCACTGACGCTAAGTGCTAGCTTCTGTATTTTCAGTAAATCCCTTCAAATTGTAGGTCTGCTTGTTTGTTAAACCATAGTGCTGTGTGTTTCTATTTCCATTTCTACATGTGTAAAATACAAAAGACCTGATGGGTGTATGTGTGTGAAGGATTTTTAAGATATCACCTTGGGCTCACCTCAGCTGGTAACCCTGTCTTTTAGAAATTACATTCCCATGCACCTAGACTGCATTCTCAGTTTGAGGAAAACGTATTTTCTCTCAGAATATCTTTGTTTGACATGCATCACAAATACATTTCTAATCAACATATCTTTACCATTTTCAGGCAACCAAATATAAATTAGATGGGACGGGACTCGTCAGCCAGGTAACCCGGACAACAGAGGAAAAGCTTCAAACGCAAGGTAAGCGATATGAAAGCCTATTACAACCCAAAGCAGAATATTTCCTAAAATCAAACCAAATAGTTTTGGTGAATACTAAAACAAGGAAAAAACGAGGAAAAACAAAAGTCTACAGTAAATGTGGAGCTGGGCAATGTAGCTGAGAAATATGAAGCACCAACTTAACCCCGCCCAGAAACCCCACACAGGCCTCCACGGAACCAAAGATAAAGTTCGTCAGACTTTGCCGCCAAGAGTAAGCTGCCTAGATGGAGGTGGTGAAAGACACAGGGTTGGTCCTCACAGGTTAGAACCTCCACCAGGAAGGTCTGTAGGTGATGTCGGAGGTAACAAGAGGCGGGTCCCTGAGTTCTTTTAGAACCGGGACTATCGTTTTTGGGAGCCTTTGCACACGACTGAGGTGTGGCAGGCAACAGTCCAATTCATGAGCCACTGAGGTGTTGTACCTGATGGGAACTGTGGAGCTCCTGTAACGCTCTGTCCTTCAGCACTGCAAGATGAACCACTCACTGTAGCTGCTTCTCTGTACAGTCAGGGTGGTGTGGAGACAGTGGCTGACATTGTCCAGGATGGACTGCACTCTGTTGTGTCTCTGAACCACAGTCCACATTGAGTCTAAGCCCCTACCAAGCACAGAGCCAGCCGTCTTCAGCAGCTTATCCAGCCGCCTGGTGTTCTTTTCAGTCATGCTGCCACCCCAGCAGACCAAAGTATAGAAAATAACACTGGCCACCACTGACTGGTAGAACATATGCAGCATTTCACTGCGTACATCAAAGGACCTTAGTCTCCTGAGGAAGAAGAGCTGACTCTGCCCTTCTAGTACAGGGCATCTGTGTTTCATGGTCTTGCATTCTATCTAACAATTCTCTTATTGTATTGAGAAGGTGTCTATCACCTGTACATAAAACTATAGTTTTATCGCCCAATTCTGTGTAAGTGAAAACAAAACTTAAGTCTTTGGAATATTGATCCGCAGTGTTGGGGATAAAAGTCCTGTGTTAGGAATATGCAAACCACTACCTTTGCCAGCTCCTAACATGGACTTTGTAGCTCTTAGAAACTGGAAGCATTTGCTGCTACTTCCTGCTTTTACCTTTGAGGGAGAAGTACACTTCTTTCAAATGAGGATGGAATTCAGCTGTGTAGGAACGAGTGTTTTTGGAGACTGTTGGAGCAGAGCTTAGTATCGAGCACAAATCACTTATTTTTTTTTGATTAATCAGTAATGTATTATAATTACAGTATGTCTCAATAAATAATGCAAATAAATCATTTCTAAGGTAAACTGTCGAATAATCTACTTAACAGTAATGACAGAAAATGAAAAATGGGCAACAGGACTCCTGACTATCTGCTGTAAAAGCACTTGTTTAGGGATTTGTTTTTGTAGGTGCATTTAATAGACCGGCAGATATTATGATTCAACACAAAATCCAAGAAAACAAGATTAAAGGATGCGTCCAAGGACTTTTTCAGCATAATAAAAATCATTACCTTGTTTTCATATTGGAAGGAAAACAAATACGTCCTTAATATTGTGCAGGAAGTGACATTTTCCCACTTTACCGTCTGATTTGTAAAAATACATCAGAGGTGTTCAGAACATGTTTTCTATCCGGTTTGTCTTGTTCTTTTTTTAGTTGCACACTTACAGTGCATTTAACAAGCTACCTTGTGTATTTCTTGGCAGGCCAAAACAAAACTGAAGTTGTTCGCCCTCAAATGATAAAAGAGGACGTAATTGTAAATTTCGCGCCGGCAGCCGTCTCGGTTAGACTTTAAAGACCACATTCACGATCACAGATGCTTTCCCCAGCCTCACTCATTTTTGCTCCCTCTGCAAGGTAGTCTTTTGGAGAATCTGCTGTCTTCCTTTGTTTCATTGTGTAAATGAATCATGTCATAAAAGCAATTCCTCTGAACTGCCATAACGAGAAAACACTCAGTTGCGAAGAAGACAATATCATCTTTGCTTTTATTATCTATGGATCCAGCGTGGGATATAGCACAAGGGTTACTTTTGCCAATGCAAATATTGCAGCCTGTCAGTGCAAAACGGTTAGAGGGCGAATATATGAGAGCAACAGAAGGAAAAATGGAAAACTTTCATGGGACTTTGTAGGGGATCGGATTTAATAAATCTCACTAAATCCATATTTTCTGCATAAGGAGCAGGAAGGGTGTGGCAGTTTAATCTAACCCCTGGGCTAAGGTGCCACTGCATCAAAAGTGGGTGTGAAAGAATATAATGAATGGACTAACTTTCCTCCACTCACATGCCTGCTTTTTCCTCTTGCCTCTAGAAAGAAATATAAACCTTCACTGCACAGCACTCAGAGAGACACTGAGGATTTACTGTGATTGATAATCTTTAAAAAAACAAAAAAAACAAAAATGTAAAATACACAATGTTCTAATATATACCTAATTATCTTGAAAAAGAATATCATCCACTATATGTTATTATACACAAAACACTGAAATATCAAGTAACGCCATTTTATTTATGTCAAACAAGCTGGACATACTGGTATGGACGAATGTATAACGCTTTAACCTGCTCACTGTTCCTTCAAGAACTCTCTGTAAGGTGTGTTCAACAATAAGTGTGAAGTTTTAGTGACAGCGTTCAGCCGTCACACAGCTTTATCACAACAGAAATTTTCACTTGTGATAAAGCACAGGTGTTACTAATAACATTAACGGTGGCTCCATTCTATTCCCAATAAGCCACGGCAGAGTGACGGTGAGCCAACAGGAGCAATCACAACTCAAGCAGTTAAACAGAACAGATTATAATTTACACCTGTGCTTATTCAACTGTGAAGTGTCAGTGTCTGCCAATACCATTTTTTTTGCTGTGTTTTTTTGTTTTTGAGTGGGCTGTGATTGGCTGGGCAGATTGCTGGAAGGTAACTCAGAAATACCTGACGCCCTTATTGGCAGAACAACATTATTTGTCAGCACTGTGGCTGGTAAAGTTCCTCTCAGGTCGTTGATTAAACTCATGAAAACTCATCTCTGTGCATCAAAGTTAGCTATTCCAAAGTTTTCTACACTTTTACTTCCTCTAGGACATAGGTGTGTAGCCCAGTGTAATTATATTTGGCCCGCAAGATAATATCAAATGTCTGTTAGAGCTGTCCTGCCGGTATATAGCGCGTACACCGCTAATACAGTGCTGCCCGTTTATTATCGTATGTTCGGTCCAGGATGGAATTATGACTATATCCGGGATATTCCAATAATCGGCCTTCAAGATGGCGGCGAGTTTGGGTGTGAAAACCAGCCTATGTACTGGACTAGCATGATCTACATGGCCTATATTAGAAGTATGTAGCATGTATTTGGGAAATAAAGTATGTAAGGAATGAAAACATTTATGTTTATTCAAATGGAGCTTTATGGTTTTGCTTAAGTGAAATTTCACCGTTGTCGGTACAAAAAGCCACCCCACCAGTAAAAGTTATTTCCTTTAACCAGAGGGTACACAGAGGATTAACTTATCACGATTAACTAGCTGAGCAGTTCAGTTATGAGTGACGACATGCTCCGCAACAATGCGATTCTCTCCTAATTAATGTCAGACAGTGTGTGAATAACTCAATGAAGCAAAGCTCAGGTGAGCAGTTAATTGACAAACAAACAAACACATTGCCTTCTGCGACTGATCGGGGTGTGATAATCTGCCACGCATGACGGACGCTCGGCCTGTGAGCCACAACGATCGGCTGACCATGACTTTAGACAGGTAAAAGTTATTCCTGGAATCAATTTCGGGGAATTTTGTTATGACAAAAACCTGGATTATGACATTATTCTATGACAATAAATGGGCTGTTTTACTGTAGGTAATATAGGAAATGATTCATGACTTTGATATTTTCTGATTATAAACGAGATAACTATAAAGCGGTATGACATTACGTGGGCAGCACTCTACTCCCCCTTTCCAGAATGCTCGGCTAGTGCGTCGTCATCGTGTTAAGCTTAACTTGTTCCAGATTAAATATTTAAGCAAAAACTTAAGTTCGTTTCCATATGAAAAAGTTGATCAATGTATACTTGTAAAGAAAGGAAAACATGCACAAAATAAATATCAAGTCTGGCCTGCGACTTTGTCCCAGTTTTTTATTTTGGCCCACTGTATTTGAGTTTGACACCCACGCACTAGAAGATGAGAATGTATGAAGTCCCCTCCTCTTTCTCTGGAGCAGGGATCTCCAACTCCTGTCCTCGTGAGCCACTGTCCTGCAGGTTTGAGTTGTTTCCGTACTGCAACACACCTGACTCAAATTAATGGATCTCCAACAGCTTGTTGTCAAGTTCTACACAAGTCTGTTAATAAATGATCCCTGCTCTAGCCAGTCTTACTGCAGCTCGAGCACACCAGCTCACCCACGATTCTGTTTAAACACTGTAAAACTACTCAATGCTACACGATGGTATGTTGTAATATTGGAGAAATACATGTTAGAGTCTGAAACCAATTCTGAAAAAGAGTAATGATGCAGAAAGCTCCATCTTGCAAGTATGAAACCCAAGGAATCTGAATTAGGGATTGACCGATTTTTTTTTTTTTCTTGGGCCAATAGTGATGTTGATTATTTGATGGCTTACACTTGGAGCTAATATACGTTAAATGTGATATTTTAACAGCATATCACAGCAGAGAACCTGTCATCCATAGCTTCATCCTTAATAAGGGTGAATAAAGCTGAATACATGAAATAAAAATAGGAGTGATTAAATTAGAACGCTCTCCTCTGTTTATGTGGTATCAACTGAGATTGATCAGTTTGTGTCCTGCAGTTACATCTGCTGGTCTTCTCTGTTTTCTTAATCTTTCAGTGTTTTATCACATTAATTGCCCACTAAGGTCCATATCTTAAAGCATTATTAATTATTGTTTTCCAGACTCTCTCTTTTTTTTTTTAGGGTAATCTGTGGCAGCCGCTAGCCATTAGCGTAGTCTTAACCACTGTGCGAGTAGTTAATTTCCTGGTTTGTGGCTACGGCTTGTGTTTCTTGTTCAGTTTTTGCTGCTTCAGAGACATTTCTAAGTGACGACAGACAGAGGAAGGTGGCTGCATCAGACCTGAGCATTGAATTAATCAATAATCGACCATTTAAAATACTGATACCAGTAATTGGTAAAATGCCACGATAATCGTTGGGCCAATAATTGGTCTAGTCCTAGTCTGATAGACCGACTCTGTGTTTTTGAGATTGTCATCAGTACACGGCAGCCATGGTGCTGAATTCTTATTTCGCTCATGATTAAAACACCATTTTACATTTTAACAAGGTAAAAAAAAAAAAAAGATTTTCAGCAGAGGGGGTCTTTAAAAATGATGAATTTTAGGAAGTCTGGTCATGCGTTCAAAATGAATGCTTAGTTGAAAGACGATGACAGTTGGTAGGAAACAGCAGAGTCCAAAAAGTCCCATGCTTTGTTGACCCACATGCTCCTTTGCCTCCTCCCCGCTGGTTGATGTTTTGCAATGCTGATAACAACTTCATGCTACAACTGCCTTTTCTCCAAAGAGCCAGGGGTCACACAGTAATTTCACACCCTTTAACATAATACTGTAGGTCATAATAGGCATTTGAAGATGGTCTGGTGAAGATACACTGTGATGCTTTGCTTTCCAGGCTGCATTTGGTCACGTAAGGATGACCAAAAAAGTAAAAAAATAAAATAAAATCTATAGTTAACTCTGACACAATGTTGTCTTTATTTGACATAAGAATAACAAGGTATATCAAGCAAAAATACTTTCTCTTGTCTGAATATATTACTGTTATCCACATGTTGATGCACGAAATATTCCTGTGCTGGCAGGTCTGTAAGTTTACAGACATGAAGAGTACGTAGGTTTCAGCCAACCTTTTCTTCCCCTGGAGTTATTTGTAGCAGCGGCAAGCAGCAGAGGCCCCAAACTCAACAACACAGACACACACATTAAGGCTCCTGGTACAGAATCGGAGGATTATTCTGTTATCCATGGTCGCTGCTTGGAGAGGGTGCGAGATAGAGATGGGGAGACGAAGAAACAGAGAGGGGGGAGAGAGAGAAAAAAACAGAGGGGAGGGGAAAAGGCAGTTTGGTGGAAGTGCAGTGGGAGGCAAGCGGGTGAAGATCTGGTTCAGCCTGAGTGCTTCACTCATGCAGCGGAAATGCTGAGGTCAGTCACCAGCCACCCCACCCCCCTCTGCACTCTTTCCATCTCCCTCTGTCATTCAAACCTCCTCTCATCTCCTTCTCCTTCTCCTTTCCTCTCCTCTCCTCTTATCTGCGCCAGTATTTCCTCTCCTCTCCAGCCATGTGCCATTTTGACAAACAGATTTATTGGTTACGTCATATTTCTTCCCTGTTTTAATCAAATGCCGTGGCGGCGGGGCTGACTCGTGCTCAGATTAATATCGCCATTGATCAGATTGGATGGAGGTGTCCTCGCACCCGCTCCGTGCACCCTCCCCTCCTCACCTCCTCCCTCCCCCCCACATACCTCCCTCACTCTTTCATTGCTGGGAAAAGGGCTTTGCACTCTGAGAATTCCAGTAATACGCCTTTTCCCCTGTGCGGCTGTGATTTGATTCACACATGCCCTTTTTTCATATTTATGTGTGTGCGTTTATTTGAGCAGTATTTTGGCACGTGTAAAAGTGCTCGCAATACCCGCCTGTGTGTTTCACCTCTTTGGTTTTTATTCATGAATACTCTCTCCTGTTCTTGAATGTTTGCTGCAGCTTTTTCTGAAATACACTGTAAATGCTCGTGCGAATGTGCTGCTGCTTTGCGTCTCAACTTGGAGAATTTGCGGTCATTTGTGGAAAGAAGGCACTGTGGTTGATGGTGAGACACATCCGGAGGAAAAAAAAAAAAAAAGGGGGGAGTCTGTGGAGGTTGTGGGGGAAGATGAGGAGAGCAGGTGCAGCAGCGAGCCGGTGACAATGCTGCACGAGGAAGTCATTTTAACAAACACACCGTGGCGGCCAGGGCCGGTGGCAGCCATCAGCTCTGCTCCTTCCCCTGCCAGCCACCCCCTCGTCACACACACACACACCCAAACACCCCCCACACACACACACATCATCCCACCACCAGCGCTTTCACCCCCCGCCCCACCACTGTCATCTCCCGGCCTGCCAGTCACGCAGCTGCAGCCCACCACACTCCCCCACGTCGATCATGCGTGACATGGAGGTCAGTAGCAAGCAGCGGCGAAGGCGAAGAGCCTCTGCGGACCCCCTCCTTCCATCGCCCCCCCGGGGTGTGACCGGCCGGCAGTCTGCCGCACGCGCTGGGAAATTACCACACATCTTTTGTTGCTAAGTGCATGGGTGAGTGATGAACAGAAGCGGCCTTTGGCAGATGCTAACTGCAGGGGTGTAGAAGGAGGTGTGTGGTGTGGCGGGCTGTGGGTGGTGGTGGTGGTGGTGGTGGGGGGGTAAGGGAGGAAAAAAATGTAAAGAGAGAGAAAAAGAGGGAGAGAGTGCGAGGAGGGAAGTGGTGGCTGGTGGTAAAAGGATAGAAGGAGGGGGGATGGGGCGGATGGGGTGATGAGGAGGATGGAGGGAGGAGGCAGAGAAGCGTGGGGAGCTGCAGCCTTCTGATTAAGGGCGAAAGACTGCCGGCTGAGGTGGTGGGGGCGGAGGAGGAGGAGGAGAAGGGGGAGGAGGGATACAGAGAACAGAGTGAGAGAGACGGGGAAAGGAGATAGAGGGAACGAGAAAAAGGAGACAGAGAGGAAGAGGTGGGGGAGGGGCAGGAGGGACAATTTAACGAAGCTCAAAGGCTCTGCCATCTCTGAAAAGCAAGAAAGGAGACAGACATGGAGGAGATCGGGCCGGGCTCAGGCTGGTGTTAACAGCCTGTTAGTTCTGCCCTCGCTTTTTCTTCCTCTCCTGCCTCTTTGTTTGTGATTTGGTGTTTAGAAAAATGTGATTACTCCAGGCTTTTGAAAGAAACTTTGAAAATCTGTTTTCAGAATGGTAGGCTGCTGTGTTTCCGTAAAACCAACATGGCTGTAGAACTTGTTGATTATCCACTTTTATCCTTCACGCTGTAAATAAAATAAAAAAAAAGGCTCATATTATCTGTTAACTTTTTATATTGTTGAGGCTTAAAAAGTGTTTTTTTTCTTAAAACAAGTTTAAAAAAAAATCTGTCAGTGAGGGGACTTTATTCCAGCTTGTTTCCAAATCAAGTTGTTTCCACATTTTTTTTTTAAAGCACAGTTTTCTTGCATTTTATTGCGCTAATCTGCCTTTTTTGTCTGCTTTCAGCACAGATTTTTTAACAAACCTTTTTAAATTAAAAATCTTTTCGGCTTTAATAACAGACTGAAATGCTTAATAGGATTTTTTTTCAGTGCTCCTAAAGTCATCTCATTGTTTCTTCTTAGCTACATCACAGAACTGTTTAAAGTAAAAATGAAAGAACAAAACACGCTCCTGCCCCAACGTGAAATGTGAAGGAAAAAAAAAAACAAAACACAGACCAAATCAGGATGTTCCGAATAATCAAGGTGCAACCTTTTTTATAAGTGTAACAAATTCATGCTGAACTTAGAACAAGTGCCATTTAACATTATTGAGGAGAGGATGCAAAACCCATGAACACTTTGAGAGAGAGCGGGAGAGAGGGAGCACCTGTGTCATTGTTATGCCTGTTGCCTGGTAACAACATTCTTCACTGTGCAGCAAGCGGAAGCCATGCATGAAGAAAGCCTTCGTCTTAGAAAAAAAAAAAAGAGTAAAAAAGAATTCCATATTTCATGGAGGTTTTTGAAGATGGCATTTCAGTTTGGGATCTATCGTCTCTGTGTGGATTTCAGCACAAACAGGTGTTGACAATGAAATTAACTTAGAGTCAGTCACAGCGTTCCATGGCCACAATATCTCAGTTTGCGGAGGCATTTCAAATGACTGGTTTTACCTGCGCGTGGACACACACAGACACAAAAACGCAGTTTTGGATGGTGCTTAGACACAGGCCTTCTGCTGTGTTAAGGTGCAAATATATTCCTAAGCGCTATTCGTGTGAGATTTATTACCTGGGAACTCTAGTCATCTGTAATATCTGTGGAGGTCATCTGTGATCTTAATCGCGTGCAAAGTAAAAATTCCACCACAAAATACCAAAAATATTTGATAATATTAATCACATGCAAAGTGGCATTAATAATCTTTTTTTTGTTTCTTTGTTTGTCTGCAAGCTTTTTGTTTTTTTCTGCACCTTTCTCCTGCATGGAGGCTGCGTTTGCCATCATAAATGGAAGTTTGGATGGCTTTTTAGGTGCAAATTCAGGAGGCTCATGTCACTGCACGGCATGGAGACCCATCCACAGAGAAAGCAAACTCCAATCCATCGAGAGAAATCTGGATGGATGTCATGCATGGCGGTATGTGGTAAAGAATCTTTAGTTGTCTTTCAGCCGGCTCAGTAGTTATTGGCCATGTAGCTGCCTATAAATATATCTGCAGGGAGCGTCAATAAACTTCAGTTAGACACAGACTTTGTTTATTCCATGCAAATGTGCAGAAGAAAACAGATGTGGGGATAATTTCTAAATTACACAAGGTCCCATGCTAGTGTGGCTTTACAGCATATTTTAACACACAAGGGTAACTTACAGTGCAACTGCACTGGTCTCTGTGAATTCAGCCTTTAAAAGATTTTTGCATCTTTTGCAAGTGATGATGAAAGTAAAAAAGGAAAAAGGAAAAAAAATGTGTAGCTGCTGCTGTAAACTTAAAAATTCATGAAGAGTTGAAAGCTCAGCAGCAAAATTCCATCCTGTATAAGCAAACCTTTAAAATTCTTCTTCTGATTAATATTTTTAATTTGAAACTTCTTTATTTTTAAATCTAGGGTTACACGCAGATCTATTTATATACTTAAACATTTTTGTCATTGTGCTTATTAGCTTTTTAACTGACAGTAGCCCAAGAAATCAGTACCATGTGTTGTGCCTATGGAGGCAGAGCTGGACTGCAGTTAGCTTAAGGTTAAACAAAAGCAGGAGAAAACCAGCCTGGCTATGTCAAAACCTCATAAAATATGCCCATTAGCACCAGTACATTTCACTAATTAACACATAGCTCTTACCTAATTTGCAAACAAACCAAAAAGGTGTTATATGAGGAGGGATACACTTGATTTCTTGGTGAATTACTAAAAGCTGCATCGTGTTGCTGTGACATGTCTTCCATATACCCAGGGTGCTTCGTGGATGAATGAGCCTTTAGTAAACCTGTGACTTTTCTAGTTTCAACGTGAAGCCAACACTTGGGGTTTTGAGTCAATAAAAGAGACAACTATGGGATGGATTGCCATTAAGCTTGGTGGACACATTCATGCTCCCCTCAGGATGAACTGTAACAACTTCTTCTGATGTACCAGTTCATCATTTCACTTGCAAAACTAATTTATCTGTGCCAACCAGCGAATATTCTAAGCACCACTGCGCCAAGAGATCACGTTCATATAATAATGAATAGTCTTCCCATTTATGCTTAGGTTTCTTTGCTACATTCAGAAGCAACATTTCCTTAAATGAATGGATGAAAGTGCAACATTTGAACTGCTTTGGACATCCACTGTGGTGGTTATGGGGACTGACAGATGTACAAAGTGCACTATTATCACCGTACAGACCAGAGTGTGCCTCCAGACTCCTGTCTGTGGATGGGTTCAGGCAACAAGAAGCACTTTGATATAGATTAGGAGAAGACCGTGAACTGATAATACCATAGTTATGACAAGTAGATATGCGGCTTCGAAATCTTTTTTGTTGAAAAAACAGAAAACATGAGCATTTCACTGACACATTCAGTGTTGAATACTTGCTACTTGTCAAACACATACTTTAATATTTCCTTATTTTGTAATTTGCGTTTGCAAATTAGTGCTACATAAACGTCATTTTTAAGAACAGCTATGCATGTGGAGACATTTTGGATTTTGAACAGACTATCCACATGACATAAGTGTTTGTTCTTGAAGCTTGGTTAAGCTTATCTGCTCCTCCTCTCATCTAAAGCTGGGAAGGAACACATATGTTTCTCAAAATTTCAGACAGTTCCTTTAAAAAAGTTCAAATCCCCTTAAAGCAAGGCAGGTCTTTTCAAAAAACGCAAGAACTTTTTGCAGTTTCACATCTTACCAGTGAGATATTGCCTTTACAACACACATTTAACTCACTTTTGTTTAGGATGGCTGCACATATAGATTGAATTGGCATGTTGCCCTCAGGCAGTCATTTTGACAAAACTATAATAAAATTTACTTCATAAAATCGCAAATGATTTTGACTGCTCTGTGTTTTACCTTTGGATATGGCAAACTTATCAGGATCTCTGACAGAGTTTTGTTCTTGTTCAAAGATACGTTTCTTGAGTGCTCCAAACCCTCGACGGGACAGTTTCTACTAGAATTGTTCCTTTTTGTTTCCAAACAGGACAATGACAAACACAGGTATCCTGAACAGAACTGAAAATATTTGCAAACATTTGTATTTCTGCATTTAATTGAAATACCGATCCAACTCTTATTGAAGCATTTGTTCTCTACATTTCATTTCTTGTGTGGTCTGTGTCCTAATAATGACTTGGGCACCACTGCCGGCGTTTGGGAAATTGGCAGTATTCCATAAACAAATGTGAAAAGTGGACATTGTGAGGCCCAATATGTTTTCCCAACATCTCTGGACGGTCTATGCACTGAAACGACACCTGTTGACAGGACGAGGATGAAGCCTGCTGCTTAGAGTAACAGGGGAGGAATGTTGGCTGTGCCGGTGGGATCTGCAAATCATCTTTTAAAGATTGAACAGCTCAACAGTCGAGGCCCCATCCACGCACTGTGCATCTGTTAAACCCAGTGCATTTTCCCTGGCCGTTGTTTATCTCTGTACTGACTGATAAAAACCAGAGCATAATAAATGTCTGGCTGCGTGTTGATTGCTTAGCGGAGAGTCGTCATATAGCTTGAAATACTTTTCCACTTGTGTCGGGTTGAGCCAATCAGCGGCTTTGCATCATTTTCTCATCAAGTTTTGTGACCTCACACAGTGTCTGAGTTTATATTTACTGTGTTTGTAGTTTGTTAGTTTGTAGATGTCGTATCTTATATAGATTATCTTTTTACGTTTGTGTGGAAAAGCTGTGCCTTATAGAGGAGTCACAATATGTCACGTGTTATATAGAGATGATGAAGTGAATGTTTAGATGGCAGGATTACTTATGAGTCAGTCGTCTCAGACTAATTTTACATGTTTCTACAATTCCTTGTGCTTACTTTAAAACAAAAAACATGCTCACATCACCTAAAATGCACAGTCAGTAAAGAATATGACAAATCTTGCTGCACAGTTGTCCAGTCCGTAAGGGGAACCGCTGGAATAAAGTTCCATACAGACCCCTCTGCAGACGTCTGCGTGGAGCCTAGAATTTGTGACTATGTGACCTGTTCCTGCACATGTGGCAGCAAAACAAAGATGCATAAGGCAAATGTTTTTCTGCCCAAGTAGATTCTTCATCTTCCACACAATGAACCCTAACCCTAACCCTAAAAGAGCTGCAATTAAAGTAGCTGCTGCTGGATTCTGGAGGAGTTTTGATTTGTACATGTTTTCCATCGATGATCGTAGGAAGTTCTTCAGAAATCCCGTGTTGTGTCTGATCGTTTGTGCAGCAGACTGGTACGTACTTATTGTAGTATGAAAAGAACCACGTACATTTCCGCATCCGTTATGCAATAAGCATCAATTGTTCCTTTACTGTTCGACTAGAGATTGCATTCTGGGTTTAGCCGACCCAAGGAAATTGTCACTGATTTAAAGAAGCACACGTATTACAGAGCTTTTTCCCCCTATAGCTGAAAGATAATGAGTGATGCCAGACCATTAAGAACACACACAGCGCTGTAGGTGTGAATATGAGCGTCTAACTCTGTGGGTTCACTCGGCTTGTGCGTTTGCAGACCGTTCGCAGAGCGGCTGCTGTAACACCACGCTTTCTTGATAACCAATGAAATTCCCGACACCAGGCATAAGAGCAGCACGTATTTGGTGTATCTGTGCAGCAGAGATCCTCGCTGCAAACCTAAAAATGGAACAGACCTCTTTTATTTAAGCAAAAAAAGTGGCCACATTTCCTTACACAGAAATACAGAAGTGAGTCATGAAGTGTCGAGATATTTTTTATTATTAAACCGCCGGTATACAGGAAATGACTATTTTGGATCAAACAGGGATTCCACTTGAGATTCTTGATCACAATGTCGGCGTTTTTTTGGTGTTACCAGTTTATCCTTTAAAAAGTCAACTGCAGTCTGTAGATATTGACTTGCCGACACTGCACAAAGTCCTTTAAAAACGAAAAAAGTGTCACAACACTGCTGGGTCCAGAAACGGAAAAAGTCCCAAAACGAAAGCTGACCATCATGTTTCACCAAAAACAAGATGGTAAAACATCTTGTTGTAAGATGAGTAAAGGTAGTTACTCATAAACTTATTTCTATCACACTTGAACAACACAGTGGACTGTGCCGGTTTAGAGGTCTGGCCTTTAGCATGTTAACAACTAAACACATATAACTTTTTTGAATGAAACTTGCCCAACTCCCACGCTAAATAAATACAGTAAGTAGTAAAGAAAACTAAAGTTTCAGTCTGCTTGCACTTAGTTACTCCTTTTTTCCACCTCGATGACTGTTAAAGTCATACTAGTTCAGTGAATCTATCTAAATTGTGTATAATAAAACAGAACAGACAGGTTACTGACATGGGATTCAAGTATATTCTTTCAAGTAAAGCACTGGTGCTTTAAAAATAGAGCACATAAATTTAAGGGTGAGCCCAAGATAGTGTATCCAAAATGGAAAAGCCGTACATTTAGATCAACTTCCCTATGCTTTAAAACTTTTAATATAACCTTTGTTTATCCTTAACTGAAGCTGACCTTCACTCAGTGGTTTTCCTGCCCTTATGCTATATGCCACCCTGCCTATATTTTCTCTAACAACACACATGGGCTTGATATGAGCTTCAGCCGCTTACAAGTCGTTTCTCAGTCTTTGTTGCAGCTGCTTTTCCTTCTCTTTGTGGCGGCTTTCCATCATATTTTGCTGAAAATCTGCATAGCTCGTGACTTTGCGGTGACTTGCAATTTTCCCTGTTGGGTGTAGCGTGGGCAGCAGAGATGGTGACAGGTTAACCTGCACTTGACCCACGTGAGCGCAGTTTGACTGACATCAAACACAGCACCATGATGACAGCCTTCCCTGCTTTCTTCAGAGCCGCTGGATGAAAGCCAGGTTTTTAGAAAAGTGTCCGTCCTGCAGTGCTGACTTTTGAAAACTAGAGCCAATCAAAATGCAGGACATCGTCTCAATATGTGGGACGCGCGACAAGGGATAAAAATGCTGTGCAGCCCCGCATAAAACAGGACACCTGGTCATCGTTGTCCTGCCAAGTCTCTCACTGCAAGTTATCACCTGTCTCCATTTACTGCAATATGTATCGACGCAGCCTTTATCAAACAGAGGTCTGTTTAGTTAGCGATGCTGAGACAACTTTTGATGTCTGCTAATTCTGTACTCACTGAATTACTGTAGCTTTGTACCATAAAAAGTATTTCCTTTCTACTCCCAAATAACTGATATATAAATTGTCAGGGTGAAAAGTCACAGTCATGAGTTTAGAAATGTTCTTTTTTTTAAAAAAAAAGTTTAATCCTCTGTTGGGATCAGGTCATGGTTTCCACATGCAGGACATCTTATGCACAGAATTACACCCGTTGAGTTTTTGCAATTTTAAAATGAAACCATGTGACTGCAATCTATAAAAATGTGCAGATTTGTCAAAAGTATATTTTCAAGGACTTTCTCTCTTAACATTTAATTTTCAGCCGGTACAGCCGACTATCACAGCTCCTCACGTATTTCTTTTCACTCTTGGTGCAAGCAGTCAAGGATGTGTTAATTTAAAAAGATGTAATATTGATTTTTTTTAAAGAGAAACTTTAAATACCCAGAACATACTTTATTTTACAAAATTTATTTTCAAGTCGAAAATAAAAGTTAAGAAATTTGCACTCGCTGTTTAAATTGATTTCGTGTGGTGCATTCTTGATCAATTCATTTGAGATTTCCCATATAAATCTTTTCCATGCCCTGGTCAATCAGTGCTCGTGACTGTACGATTTGGCTGTTTCTGTCTGCAGTGTGAAGGGTAAAATGTGTCCGTCTTTGCTGCGCCGCTCCTTGGGGGCCGTGCAATGTAAACCTTGCTCGTGAACTATGAAAGCCGGTCCTTGCCGCAGCTTCTTTTGCTCCCATGAAACACTCCCCTCTTTGATGGCTGTTTGTACCAGAAATCTCTCCCTGCCTCCCCCCACCCACCCCACCACCAGCAGCCCCTATCTGAAGTAAAGTGCAGCAGCTTAGAGATCTCGCCGCTCAGTCAGTCAATAGCGGAAAGACCATTATGATTTTACAGGGATAAAAAGGGAAAGGTTGTTTATAGCTTCCAGGTGCATCTCAAATTATTAGAATATTGCGAAAGCTGTATTATTTTCCTAATTTACTTAGATTCAAACATTCTATATGTATTGCACAAAAAGTAAAATATTTCAAGCCTTTTTTTTTTTTTTTTAATTTTGATTAAATTAATTTTGATGATCAAATCCAACATCTCAGATTATGAGAATATTTTTTTGTCGATCAGTCAAGAAAGGGATTTACTGTCAACAAGTGTTAACTCTCTGAAAAGTATGTTCATTTATACACATAATAGTTGACTGGGGCTCCTTTACCAAGAATTACCGCATAAATGCAACATGGCATAAAGGAAATCAGCCTGTGGCACTGCGAAGATGTTTTATATTCTAACGATTTCAGATACTGGATTTCTGATTTTTATAGGCTGTAAACCATAATCATCAAAATTCTAATAAAATAAGGCTTGAAATATTTCACTTTACATGTAATGAATATATAATATAGGAAATTTCATGTTTTTGAATTAAATTTTGAAAAAAAAGAAGACTTTTTTATGATATTCTAATTATTTGAGATACACCAGATACGTCCTCTCTCTTAGAACCCTTCTGCTTTCTCAACTATTATTATTATTATTTACCTTATACTGAAAGATTGTTCTTGTTTATGGTCCTAATTGATGCATATACCATATGTATCTCCTCTTTGTGCACCTAAAAGAAACAGAGAAGTTTCCTCTTTATTCTTTATTCTTCTGATTACACAATTTACACAATCACATGTAAATACTGTTTGATTATTCCTTAAGTGTTGCAATTAATTTGACTTGAAGAGATGATGCTGTACGTCTTACTGCAACATTCCATTTTTTTTCTTCAATTATACCAGTTTCGCCAAATTCATCCCCCATCACGTTGTATTACTGTTCAACATTGTATCACGATCAATATATTTAGGCTTTCTTGACAAGAATTTTACAATTGACAGTCACTTGAGACACTGAATTCAGATGATCTAACACCAGCTGGCTGCACTTGTATCAGACTTAAAGGGGTGAATATTATTGCAGTCACTCATTTTAGGTTTTGAAATGTGTTAATAATTGACATTAATTTGTATAAATCAATTTTCACTCTGACAAGAAAGAGTCTTTATTTTGCCAATTCTCATCAAAAAAGCCAAATAAAATCAACTGTGATTCAATGTTGAAAAGCAGCGAAAGGGGAAAACTTCCGAGGAAGGTGAAGACTTTGTATCAGCACCGTATTGGTCTCTGATCTGCCTTTAAGACCAATGGAGGAGAATGTGTTCCCTGTTATGTTGCTCATTTGCCTGACAACCACCGCTTTGGAAACACTGTTATATGACACTTACTAATCAATTTCTTTTTTTTTTTTTTCACCAATAGGAGAAAAAAAAAGAAAAAGCGAGCAGGGAAATGCAGACGTGAAACCAAATAGACGAACGAGACAATCTGTACGGGCGATGGCGCAGTGAAATAAAGCACTACACTTCCTGTCACCTAACCTTCCGAAAGAAATTGAATGAAACGCTCCGCGGAGGAGGTGGTGGGTGACACACACAATCCTCGGTGTGAGAGTGCTGTCTGTGTGGATCAGGGTTCACTTTACCCTCTCTGGGGTCAGATTTCACAGCTCTTCAGCAGCTGCTCGACACTGCAGGGCGGCTCAGCCATCTAATGGCGCATGCTGAGACAAAGCTACAGGTGATATGTTGAAGGAAGGTCCTGATGTATGAATTTGGAGTTTGCTGGCATTTTTCGGATTAAACATATGGGGGGGGGGGAATGCAAGTTATGCAGCCATACATTCATTAGTATTCCGCTCAACCATCAGTGGTCATCTGGTAGACGTTGACTGTCTCTGTTGGTTGGCAAATGGTGACTTAATCAAGCAATAACGCTGGAAACAAAAATGATTTTCAACTCATCTCGTGGCCAATCATGAGCAAAGGTAACGGCTTGGATGCTGGCAAATGAGCCACGGCCTTGAAAGCGTGCGGGCTAATGACATGATTATTTGCTCATCAGGGTGATGCGAGCGTGAGCCTGCGAACATGTGTGGAGGTATATGTGTTTAAGCCCGTACTGTTAGTGGCGGCGGCGGCGGCGGCTCTGGTGGGTGGCGCTGGTCACATCTCAGCATGATAATAAAAGCCAGAGCTGTTGTCACAAAACTCAGCCCCAACGCCCTGCTTTTAAGTGCTGCCTCTATTCTCAGAGAGCAGCAGACACATTACAGAGAGCGCAGAGAGAAAAAGAGGAAGAAAGGCTCGGGGAAAGAGAGAGAGAGAGAGAGAGAGAGAGAGAGAGAGAGAGAGAGAGAGAGAGGAGTTTCGAGGCCTGTGGCTGAAGGATTGATTTTAAATGTTCTGCAAAGGCAGTGTTTACTATCCTCTCTGGCTAGCCCCCTGACAGCGCCAGTATCAAAACAAGATTTGTCCCCCCCCCCCACAACACACTCCTTCCCCCACCCAGCAGACGGGGAGGAGGAGGAAGCAGGGAAGGCGATGGTTGCTTAAAATGACGATTCTTCTCCCCGGCCAAGTGCTTAGTTCGTCCCAAAAAGTGGCACAACTAGTGTCTGCTGTGAAAAATCTGTGTCTCTTCTGCTCTTTTTGCCTTCAGTATAGCAGAATATAGGCTCACATGTGATTAAACAACATCAATATTCACCCAGCGCTACACCAACACCTGAACTGTTCCATATCCTAAACTTGTTGGGTATCCAGTTCGGCCAAAGGTCTGAGATCACGGGTGAAGATTCTACTATTTTGCATTTGAATTAAGTACATAGTTTCTTAAATCTTCAAAGAACAGGAATGACTTTCTGAATATCTTTACAACACCTGAACTAAACGTGCTCCACAAGTTTTTTTCAAACCTGATACCTCAGTCTGATTTATCCCAAAAAGCTTCTTGATCTTGTCAGGATGTATGCTTTTCAACTTTAAATAGGTCTGAGGTCAGGTAGCTGTGGAGGAAAGTCCACGACAATCAGCACTTCTTGGTGTTCTTTGGTCTTCAGGCTGTTCTTGCGAATCTTCACAATTTGTTTAGTGTAGCTGTTCTGCTGCAGCACAAATTCTTCACCACAAAGATGCAAACCAGAGGTTGCAGCATGTCTCCGAACAGCTCAGTGCAGCTTTTCCTCATTCAGTGTCCTGCTCCAACGTAACAAAACCCACCTCAACTTTCCCAGCCCCATGTTTCACCATGGGCGTGGTATCATTCTCTCTCCTCACATGCCCCCATCTGTTCCTGCTACCAATCTGTAACTTGCATCCATCAGTAAACGGGGCTTTTTTTCAATCATCCACTGCGAGATGCTGGGATGCTTTCGCCGACTCCAAGCATCAAGCTTGTTTCCTCTCCTAAGAAGCAGTTTAGAGTTGCTGCTTGTCCTCTGAGACACTACAGCTTTCTTTTGATAGTGCTTTTGCTGACTGGAGTCTTGTGTTCTTTATTTGGCATATTTTGTATTTGTGACAAAGCTGTTTGTCGATCTCTGCTAAGAAACCTTGATGTATCGATCCTCTGATGGCGTGGTCACTTCGGCGCCACCTGATTGGACCTTCAGTGCCACTGATCCAGTGATTCTTTTATCATCTGTCCATACCTTTGTTCGCCTTTTTTGTCAGCGTGTTGTGTCTTGAGTAGTTCTCAGTTCTTAATTCAAGCATTGGACCAAGGAAGCTTCAAACTAAGTTTTCATTATGATGAAAGCTGGCAATAGTTTGTATAATGCAGTATTATAAACAAAGAGGTTAAACTACCCAGTAAGGCAGGCGTTATTCTTTAGGTTTGTTATTGTTAGTACATCCTATGAATTCCAGCTTGGCAGTGTGTTAGTTGCAAGATGATATTTGTGGAACTTACTCTTAATAAACTACAGTGGTCGCACACACTGTAGTGAATGTGAGTCAGCGCGACACCGTGGCTCACAATGGTTTTCGTACAACAATGGATCTGAGGCGCAGACAAATAAACCGCATCAGGCTTCGGATACACTAACAATTACTTGACACTGTGAATTATTTTTTAAATTTTTTTGCTCCTTTTACTGTAGGATCTGCATGCAGATTGAGTGATTAATCATCACTCAGTCAGAACATTAGAGTCAGAGAAGTTGACTAATAATGTTTAAATTTCTGCATTCGGGAGGTCTCCATTGCAAAAACAAAACAAAACAAAAAAAAAAAGGAACAGCGTGGCCTATTGTACCGAATGCTGTGAGCACTGGCAAGAAATCAAGCAAAATACTTAACTGGATTTGAAGGAGAAAATTCCCTTTCATGCCACGCGGCCACACTCATAATTATCTGATTGTTGCCGACCATTAGAAATTTGATTTATTGTTCTTTGGCAGTCAGGATGGAGGTTTCTCACCCCCGCCTTGGACGTGTGTGAAATTCACAAGTCTGGAGGGCTGAGGAGAATATGGGGAAGCGAGAGCCATATGTCTGCGCTGTCAGAGAGCCACTTGTTAGAGGAAGTTTAGCCTCCCTGTGCCTCCAGCCACAGCCTTAATTATTAACAACATGTCTCCCCTCTGAAGAGCTGTGTGAGGGCGGCTCACTGAAAAAGGTGCTTTGGAGTGTGGACTGGATGCCGACTATCCTCTGGATACTGAGATATTCAGTTGAGGTTTTTTGGGGGAAAGTTGTCGACTTGGAGATACTTATCCTCCCCTTTCCTCTCATGTGAGACTCTGTAATTGAAGCTCACTTGTAAACACATAAGCAAAACCAGAGTGACTCAGTTTCTCTCACATTTAAATCAAGGCAATCATCATCAAGTCTGTCTGTGCCCATGAAAGATTTGAAAACGATCACTTCTGAGAGTTTGCATCCATGATTTTTCTTCATGTAGAAAGCCATCAGAAGGACTGCATTGACGGTTCTTGGATTCATAAGTGACAGGAAGTCCTGATTCGCTGAAGGTACCCTGGATATTCAGCGGTGAACTATATGCAATTTGATAAATTGTAAATGTTGCATAAATAATTTAATTGCTGCTGTCAGTAAGGATTAATCTCATCTCTTCAATTAAGGCCAAAACAAACGTCTAACTCTAACTATCAACTATGGATTCTGCCTCCAAACATAATGAATTATATTTTGATGCTCTTTTGGGCAAAGTCAAACACAAAATCAGTTGGAAGCTTTGAAGATCCCTCTGGAAGTTAGACTCTCATCTGCACTGTAAAAATGGTGTACTTAATTATTAAGCTGAATGACTTAATTACTGTAGTTTTATCCCTGAACCAAACAGAAACAAAATCTCCAACCACACATCCAGAGTTGCTGGATAAGATAAAGTGAAGAGACATCAGTGAGATTGTTATTGTTCAATAAAATATTATTATTAACATTATTTTTTAAAATTAGAACGAGATAACATGTTTAAATACCACAACAATACGTTACACCTCAAGACAAACTTTTAATACCGCCTTAGATTCACCAGTGCCCCGTGCACAGTGTGGCATCACGAAAAGTACTGGATCTCCAAACAGTGTCGAGATAGCATTTAATCAATAGGTGTCTGTTTTCATTTCAGCTGCATTGTAATTATCCAACAATCAGTCAACTGTAATTATCAATTACAAGAGTGAGATGGCTTTATAATTAGTGAATCAGATCAGGTTTACCCCCAGCATTAAACCCAGAATTAGGTCAATATTTGTTAGGTTTTTGTCAGCTGTACCAACAGTCTCAAAAAACATTACGCATCAATCACCCAAAGGACTTCCTACACGTTTTACATTAAACCATGTGTGATGAGAGAACAATGGTGTCAAGTAACAGTCTATCCTATTGTGCCTTTTCATGATAGACACAAAAAAACTAATGTAAATTATTCCTATTTTTTGCTGCATATCTTTCATTTATGAAGAAAGAAGAATCAAAATCCTGTGTCGTATATATTGTATCTGACTCGTCAATACTCAAAGAGTCAGCGTCTGGTCTCCTGACACAGTCATTAAAACATTAACACAGTGCCGTCATAAATGCATTAAAGCTGCATCTTCTGCATCTGAGACAGATTTTGCTTCTGATTTTTCTCTGCTGCCTTTAGACAGACTCAGTTGCACATTAAGACAATGCTACTCCTTGACCTTTTCATAGCTCTGTTGTTATACGTCTTTGTGCCCAAAACTGCCTGAGGGATGTCATGCTTAAAAACCACAAGGCATCCTGCTTGTCTGCATCAGTATTCACCATCCCCCACACTTGGGTGAACCATTTAGGAAACGCAGACGCAAACATTCTGGAGGCGAAATCACGCGCGCTGTCTTTCATTCGATATTACGTGAATTTCACCAGAACCCGTTTTCTCCTTAGAGGACTGGGCTGCTGGTTCTGCACGTTTAAGTTGATTGATTAGCTAAAAGAAGCATAGACTGGTTTATTACCTCATAAGCATCCACTAATTTTGATTTTGACAGTTACAGTCATTGGCTTTACAGTTTCTCCATTCAACTCACAACGTAGTAGCTGCAAATCACTTTATGAATGATTATTGTTGTCCCCTGTTAGTTGAATTAGATTTTGTAAGTCTTACTTGAAGAATAATTATTAACCAAAATTATTAAATGTCATAAAATGAAATTGTTAGAAAATGCCTAAGACAACCATTATTCTAAGGACTTTAAAATTGTCATCATTAAGGAACATTAGAAGAACATTTACAATATTATGCGTGGGACAAATAGAATAGAATAGAATAGAATAGAATAGAATAGAATAGAATGGAATAGAATAGAATTCCTTTATTGTCATTGCACATTGTGCAACTAAATGACTTAGCAACATTTTCAGTTCATTCACACAATCACATATTTTAAAAAGTACAATAAGAAATGGGAAAATATACAATATAACATATATTAGGAAAACAATAGATATTATATTTTATATTTATACATTCCTTATTGTAATAATTTTTACGTTTTACAAATTATAAAACATTGCAGAATGCTAATGGCTTATTTGGTATAACAATGTTGTCACAACGGACAAACACTTTAAAAAAACCCATCATATGTAAACATAGATTGTGTTTCTGAAACTGAAGTAAGAGAAATAGAACAGTTTACCGTATTTTCAACTTGTGACTCCTCTTAGCTTCAAGGACACCTCCTCACCTTGGACTTAGCTTGCTGCTAGTGACTTGGTTCACGTGAGGTAATCAATGTTGAGATGGTGTTATAGCATGCTGGGAAGTGTCGCTAAATCCATTATGATGACATAATAAAGCATTTACATTTGGTGCTTTCTGTGTGCATCATACGTACTACAAATGTGGACAGGAAACGTGCAAAAACGAAATACAGCCATGCAAATATCTACCGCCAGGTTGCTGCACAGTAAACACATACCAGAAATCATGTAACTTCTGAGGCTTGTGAATTATGGTGATTTTGGACATGAAGTTCAGAGATAACTCCACGCCTCGTAATTAACTAAATATCTAAACTCTACTGCAGGTAATGGTTGCATGTGTTCTGTGAAAACTGTATGAAATTTGCGATTTGTAGGGGTTTTTTTAAACAAGGGGGTCAAAAGGGCAGGCAGTGGTGCTTCATCTAGGCTTACACTGAAATTCACAAAGAAATCAATCTGTCTCCCAAACAAAACCCTCACCAATGTTGAGAATTCATTTGGGAACTGAAGAATCGTCGCCCTGTTTCTTCAGGTTTATGCTCAGCAACTTCCTGGTTGCTGCATGGGGACAGTGGCAGCACAGTGCAAGCTACAACCAGGAAAACTTGCACTGGCATGAACACGAGACGCCGTCATTTAATAATAAATATACAAGCATTAATAATTTACGTAATATTTGAAATGGTGCTTTGAGATTCCTAATTAATCCAATTCACCCCATTTACGGAAGCTGCCATCGCCGAGAAAAAAAAGGAGCTAAGGGGATAAAATGAGAATTTATTAAACTATTTGGCCAAATCTAATTTAGTCTCTTATTCCTTATTTGTGTGAGTAAATTATAACCTCCCTTGTGCCTTGTTCTTGAGTACTATGCCTTTCTTTGCTAATGTGTGTTTGTAACAGATAACAGTTTGTGAGCCTATGCTGTGTGACTTTTCTCATTTCTTCCGTTCCTCTCTCAAAAACCCCTCACATCCCCTCGCATATGCAGTCACATGCCTGCCTGAATATGAGAAAACATGCACACACACACACACACACACACACACACACTGAGCCCAATGCTGTGGAACAGCCATCAGTCAAAGCGTGTTGGCGCTGCAGGTCCAGGGGCATTTACATAGATAGATGATGGAGAGATTATGGGGCACAGGGGTTATTAATCACACTGCTGAGAAGGAGAAGAGGGACTCCTTGGTGTCACTCTCCTCTCCAGGGATGGCTCTTTACCCTGGATATGTCTTTTGTGCCTTTTCCCGTGTTCTATTTGCTGCCTAGCTAAACCACAGCGGTATTATGAGTGCCTTGGCATTCTGTATTGCTGCAGGGTAAAAGTACATTTCAGCTAAGTCCACCTCCAGCCACTAGCTTCGGGGCTACAGTCCAAGTTTCCTGCTGAATTGTAGAAAAGAGAGCAATTTTACTAGTAGGCCATTCTCATAATTTCATATTAAATACTATACTTTATATTTATGTGATGTCCTCAGTGCCAAAGTGATTTGTCGGGTAACAGATTAGGCAGCCGACAGAAAATAAAAGCCATTCTGAATACTTTCAATCATCTGGCAGAGACAAATATCAAACTTTCACTATTTCATGCTACCAAAATGAAAAGATTTCTGGTTTTCTGTTTTGATATCAGCACAAGTTGAATATCTGAAGTTTTTGGAAGGATCATTGAAAACAAGAGTGGCTGAGATTGACATTTTTAAATAATAGTTAACCTGTTTGTTAGTTACTACTTAGCTGGTTTGTTTAGAGGTTGTATTGTGTGCTGTTGCATCCACCAGTCTGTGGGGCTGGAAAAACAGCATTGTTGACCTTTTATTTTATTTAAAAAGGGGAAGAAAATGATTAAGAAATGCCTTTATTTATACGTAATTGGCACATGAACTTACAAAATGTAACTTCTAATCTTAAATCATCCCCATACTGATCATTACTTAGCTGCCGTAACCGAGCAGTATTTTATCTGTGAAGGTTTTCTGTAAGTTTTCGTTCATTTATTTTTCAACTTGATGTTTTTCTATCTTATGGTCTCACCAGCATTGGGTCATATTTTGTAATAAATATTACAAACACATAAATAAATAAAACCAAACATAGAGCAACGCTATCCATTTAGATACATTTAAAGAAAGACTTTAATAGTAGTGTATTTTTTATATTTAATGTCAATTTGATGAGGGATGTGGACCTCTTTCTGTGTATTTTGCACCATTGGACCTGCCCCGTGTTTCATGCATTTACAGAGCACGTTGCCATTAATATTGTCGAATATAAACACATTTACTGGGAAAACTGTTTTAGCACATATTGCATTGGGTTGCATTGTCCATAAATTTACTTGCATCCAGTTCATATCAAAGCAGGGCCATATTAGAGCCTTTATATTCAGAAATACTACTGGAAAATGTGTTGTTATATTAATATAAAGTGCAACAACTTTCATTGCTCCAGATGACCGGAAAGTCTTTTTTTTAAACACGGTTTCGCGCACAACAACTCCATGGTACAGTTAACACTTCTCAATAAATCAACTCTTCTTTGAAAATATGAACGTTTTTTTTCCCTGCAGTTTAACATTTTATAGTGCCCACCATTCTGCATGTTGTATGAATTTTGAATAGTGAGTGGTTAGAATGGGACACCGTGAGACTGGTGGACGTGATAATGGAGTAATCCACAACGACAGGTGAAGTACTCTGCTCCTCTGGGCTGTTTGCTTTGGTAAATGTAGCCGCCATCCTCTGACCCCAATGGGACCTGACATTTGGACCCTCCCTGTCCTTTCCCCTCACTCCTCCACCTCCTCTTCCCAGCATTCACCTCGTTCACCAACGCGCTACCTGGCGATGAGTTTCGTTGACCAAGCGCTGTTTTTATTTCCTAACGCGAGTTCATCGGACCACTTGGTTTGACTTTATGGGTGTGCGGGAGGAAAGGTGCTGCAGATGATGGACGGACGGATGGATGGATGGATGGACGGATGGATGGATGGATGATGAATAGAGGGGTCGATGAATGGATGAAAGGCTAGGTGGATAGATTGAAAGATGAGTAATACATAGGAGATAAGTGAATGAAAGCCTCTTTAGAGATAAAGTACGTTAGTAATTTCCTTTTATCCAGATGACACGCTTCTTCATTGGTTTCTATAACCTTTCATACATCGTCCTACATGCAACACAGCTGCACTCTGACAGTCAATTAAAATGATGACTAGAATATTTATTTCACTCATTTATACGGTCAGGGTTGGTGTGAAGATCAGATGAGTAGGGGATGATGCATAGAAATGGAAACATTGTGTACCTTATATGCAATATTGCTCTTTTATGCTACTCTGTTAAATCTTCTTGACTCAATTAAAAGAATCTTAAGTAAAAAAAAAAAAGAAAAAAAAAGAAAATCAAGCCATGAGTTTTCCCTCTACATTCTGAAACACTGGTGGAGCAAATCTGCCGATATTATGGGAGGTTGCTGTGAATCATACACTGTGAACCATATTTTGACGTCTGATTAATGTAGATATGACGTTTTGTCACACTGCCAGTTTCTCCATTAACTGTCAACTAAAAGACTTTGTTGAATCCTTTTCTCTGAATTGGCTGCAAAACAGTGTCAGAGCTCGGAAGAGAGCTGGTGTAGAGTATTTAAAATAAAGTCTAATGTTGCAGAGCTGTTGACGACTGCGTGGACAAGTGAGTTGAAGGTTAAACCCGTGTGTTTGATTTGTCTATGCTGGAACTGAAATGGATGTAAGACATGTTGTGCTGCTCTGCATGCCTTGAATCAGGTACTATATTTTACCAGTTATGCTTATATTCTATTCATTTAACTTGCCAAGTATGTGTTGACGATATATAATTGCTATGTGGATCACATTAGCTTGTGATGCTTTTTATCGTTCAAAGTACGATATCACTATGCTGATGGAGTTGTAAGGTCAGGTTGGATGGTTGGCTGAGATGAGGTCTGTGTCCTGGTCCCTCCTTGCTGCTGAAAGATGTATTTCAGCTGCTGTTGAATTAAAGTACTGTTTTTTTTTTTAAAAAAAGAAATCTTTCTCATCTTTATGCTTTGGTGAAAGCACTTTACTTTGGTGGATTCTGTTAACTTGAAATTACATTTAGTTCCTTAAAACTGGTATTGGAATGTCAGAGAAAGTACAAAAATGACGTTTTCTGTTTCTTTGCTGTTGTGCATCTGACGTCAACGTTTCTTTAAAGGTTCCTGCTGCAACTCAATAAATAGGATTACAGAGTCAAGACCATGTAACGAAAATCATGTTTTACGTTTTGCATTTGGGTGAGGCAAATTATGACTAATTAAGGCTACAAAGATGATGCCAAACAAAATGTTGTTGTATTTTTTGTACAATGACAATAAAGCTTCTTTCTCTTCTAAATACTTAAACTGGAAAATCTGTAATCTCTTAAATTGACTTTCCTTAAAATTAAATTGCGCTAATGTTCATTTGAGAGGAATCCAATGATTTCAGTCAATCTAACTTAAACCAGTGACATTAATATGACTCGTTAACTTAACTAGGTTAAACTTAATTCAGTCGCGTTTTACTAATTGAAGAAATTCATATAAGTTGATCCAACATTTCTGTTTTTTTCTGTACTAATACAGATTGAGCTTAGAGGTGGAAGTGAGTATGCATACATCAGGTATTGTGCTATGTTGAGTTCTCTGTTTTTGTGCAAAATAACTGTATATAAGCATGGCATTCAAATCAAGAGATGATCGTTCTGATCTTATGCATCTGTCTGGCTGCTAAGCTGAGCATTTTCTGGTCTTTTAAATGTGTTTGCGTGGACACCACCCTGGATTCCAGCCCCTGTGACTTTGATTACCTAATTCCTTTGAGATTACTCTGAGACTCTCGCTGCCAGCAGAGGCGTTGACATGATGTGGATAAATGTCGCTAGCCGTCATGAAACCGACCGCCCCAATCAATCAATCAGCATCCTCGCACCTCTCTTGTATGCGTTTGAATGTGTGTGTGTGTGTGTGTGTGTGTGTTCGAGCAGGGGATTCACCCATTTGCTCTCCGAGGTCGGCGCGTAAAGAGGAGACGCAGGGAGACCCTAAAAGCATCGTTTGCCACATTCATCAATTACTGCACCCAGGAAGGTTGTGTCTGTCAGGAGGAGCAGATGGTGTGTGTGTGTGTGTGTGTCCTATATATGTGAGTGTGTGTGTGTGAGAGAAAAGACAGGGTGAAGGTGTTTGCGGGAAACAGACAAAGGTGATGACAGAGACGGAGATAGAAATGTATGAGATAGAGATGTACAGATGTGCGAGGGAGATATGTACAGGTGTGTTACACAGAGAGAGGAGCTGGCGTGCTCGGCCATCTCTCTGAGCCTGGTGATGGCTGCAGGATAACTAATCAATCTATACCTGCCGCGGAAAGAGAGAGAGAGAGGAACAGTCAGACAAGATTAGTGGCGAGAGATCATGTCAGCTAGACACACTGCTGGCTTCCCTGCACACCCTGTTAGTCTGCGTCCTCCTTTCCATATTGCACATACCCACTCACTGAAATAAACTGGCTGAATTTCCTCATGATTATGCAAGAATAAATTGGACTTCATTTGATTGAATTTCTTCAGAAAAAAAAGGGAATAAAAGTCTGCCTTTATTGTAGCTACCCTTTGGGGAGCTTCTTCATCTCAAAAAATCTGGACATTAGTCACGATTGTGGAACGCAGCGCTAACATATTTTCCAAATTACTTAAATTCCTTGAGGGTGCAGCCAAAGAAGTGAAGTGGAAACATCTTCTAAAAAAAAATGCAGGCTTATTTAGATTGTTAAATGATCCTAAAACAATACAATACGCTGTTTTTGTACTACAGATTTTTTTTTTCCTGCCGTTCGAGAAATTTTCAGCGATGAGCTCCTACAAAACAGCCCTAGAATCCGATTTTCTTCTCTCAAACTTTTAGAACTTTGTAAATCTACTTTCCACCCAAATGTTGCTTGTGCAAATCTTGCCGCTTCCTTCAGTGGGGAGATTTTTTTTTCTTCTCTCTCCTCCCTCCTGCTCTTAACTGTGTACCAGCGGTTCTAGGGGCTGTCATATTGCATCAGCGCTCTGCTGATTACTTCCACCTTGTCTCCCTCGTCAGGAAATGATTCTGACACGCACTCACACCCTGCTTTCTCTGCATCAATATGCGTGCGATGGAAAAACTGCAGACAGTAAATAAATAATGAAAGACAAGGTAGGGAGGAGGAGGGGTGGGGGTGTCGGCTCTGTGTGGCGTTCTCTCTCTCTCGGTCTCTTTCTCTGTCCTCTGTGTTTGCTAGTGTGGGAAAAGTGTTATGTGCATTGTGTAAAGGCATGTAAATATGTGCACCACCAGCATCTGCATACGTGCAATTTACAGTTTCTTCAGAGTTGGAAATGGGAAAAAAAATTGGGATTTATCACACAAAAATGATCAAACTTACAACATATAGATCTTGAAGACGGCATTAACCTTGAAGTAAAATCCATCTGTTTTGTTTTAACTCAAGTGCAACCTTCATGAAGACACATTTTCCAAATTCCTTCTGTGGTGCTTTAATTTTCCAGTCCGATTCGTCCTTTCTTAGCACCAAGGTGTGTTGATCTTTCCTCTGCTTAGTGCCAAGAAGTATGCCAGTCGTGCAGTGAGGGAGCATTTTCAGTCAAAATCCCTAAAGGGATTATCACACAGACTCTGCATTTCTGTGGAGGACATAGAGGGTAAGCACATCTGATTGGCCCACTAACCCCTGGCACCCAGTGGCAAGACAGGCATCGCAGGGACTTGTATTCATCTCTGTATTTATTTGAATGACAGCTGATATTCAGCCGCCCTGTTTTGTAGACAGGATCTTCAAAGAGCCATTATGAAGTTCGAAGGAAGATCTGTTTTTATTTTCGCAGCCTACAAACCATCTAGCGAGAATATTTTGCATTGCCGTCCTGTCAGCACAACACGTGAATATTCACTGCAGTCCTGCAACACAAGTGTTGATGCCCTGATCACATACAGACCTAATTAGTGATTAGTTTGTCGAAAAAGTCGCAGCAGCTGCATCCAGTCGATCAAATGGCTTCATCTTTCAGAGATGCTGCACTGTTTGGCTTGTATGCTAGTGTTGGGTAATTTTGTGTCTGCGTGTGTGTACGTGCTGTTTGTGTATTTGTGTACAGCGGGGTTCAAACTGAGTTCACGGCTAAAAATTCTTATTTCAGCATAAGTGAGGAACTAGCACAAATATACTATAAAATTATATTTCTGTATTATACCAGCTTTCACTATTAGGGGTTATTTAGAGGTTTGTTAGTATTTACAGTATTGGACAAAAAAAAAAAAAAACACCAACTTCAAATCATCATCGTTCCAGGCCTCTTTGACAACGTCCCAGAGGCAAACACTCACACTTTCAATGGCATGAGAAATCAACAATTAATAAGTAAGTGAAATAGGGAAAAAAGATTCGATTTAATGCTTGCTGTTGCAGAAAGACAATACTGTGATCAGTGACATGATTAGAAACACAAGCAACTAACATTATCTCTTATTTTTTTCCCGGGTGATGGTGGAGATCAAACCTGAGTTAAAAGTAGAATAAAGATTTCAGATGACCAGAAACGTATCTTAAATAGGATGATTGAGATCCACGTCTGATGAATGGGCTACAAAGCAAACGTTTACTTTAGATAGACTGATAGTATATCAAAGGGGTTTTTTTTATTATTAAGATTGTTTTGGAGTTTTTCTGTCTTCTGCTGATTCAAACTTGAACCTTTCTTCATGTTTGACATTCAGTTCTACAAGCACACAAGCAAAATTTACACTTTTTAAAAATAGTATCTGGCAATTTGGCAAATTTTCTGGGAATAACAAGATGGGGTGAAAAAGTGAAATGATTGTAGGGGTTTTAGTAAAGTAGTTAAAGTTGTCAATCAAACTTCTGGTTTAAATTTGACCGTCTGTATTTACCGTAGGTGATCATGTACATCATTTGACTCTAAGATGAGAGATCATTTCTTACATTTTGTTTTTGCCTCCAAAGACAGTGGTAAACTAAACTATTAGTCTTTCACTACTTGATTGTTGGGCTGATTGTGTTTCTGTCATGATGTTGTAGACACGTGGTCTCCCTCCAAGATGTCAGCTATGAACTGTGGTACCAAAACTACACCTTACAGGGCTCAGCCGAAGCGTTGCTCGTACCTGGAAGCACTCCTTCCTCTGGGAGACTTTGTGAATGTTTTAAGTAATGCAGCTTTGTTAGTGTTATTGTTGTTCGGAGTGAATGACTTTCACTGATGTTGTCTTGTTTGATTCAAGTTTGCTCCTCTGTCTGTCTTGCAAAAGAGATCTTCTTGAATGAATGCAGCTTAACTAACAGATAGAAATAGCAGCCCATGTGTTAATAAATCAGAATGATCCTTTAAGACACTGTCAGTTATTGTAAACCAGACTTTTTTTTGAGTTCTTTTCTCTTGAGACATCTGGTCCTTCTCATAATGCTGAGACATGTAGAACTTATTTACCCTGAAATGCTTTTCAGGAGTGAGAGACGGATGGTTTTCTGTTGAGACAGAAGTGACACCTTCAGCAGTTTCACATGATGCTGCGAGGTCCACAGCACTGCTGCTGTAGCGCATCTGAACGGTAGTCTCCTAAAAACAGAAGATACCATCTTGATGCAGAACATGAAGTCAAACTCACATCTGCAGCAGAGATCTGCTGAATCTCAGAATCAGTAATTTTCAGACAATATGACAGTTAAAACCTCTTTTCACAAAAAGTGGAAAATGATGCCTCACTGAGTGATTTAAGACAAAAAAATAGATCTTTCACAGATGAACCAGTGGTGTCCTTATACAGACATTTTCAAGTCTTTCTAAGAGTTAAACACTGATACAGCTGTCACATCTGTGCATTAACTACAGTTACTGTAGCTGGACAACTTTAAAGCACCTTGTTCCCAGTCTAATCCAAACAGTAATGTACAAATACCAGTTTTATCGTCATAGGGGCTTTTTTTTGTGACCAGGTGCAGTGATGGAGTCCCTTTATCGTGGGTTTGCCTGACCATCGGTGGAAACACTGCACAGAAGTACTGGATTGATACTGAACCGTGGATATTTTTGCATTACTATTCTTGAAAAGAAAAACAACTTGTCAATCAGCCATAGATAGGTTGGTAGGCTAAAGGCCCATTCATGCTTTGTCAACAAGGGTTCACATGACGAACATCTCACCATCCACTGATCCACTGCACGCGCGGTGACTGCACATGTGCAAGAAAAACAAATGGTGCTCAAACCAAATGCTTTCTTAGAGGAGAGGCTGTACGAGGACCTTCTCAATAATCCACACCTTTGTTGTTCATCATTAACAGAAGTGTAATTGATGATGTCACTGCAGGACTGTGGAGGAGCTTTGATTTGTGCATGTTTTCCATTGATGAAGCTCAAAGACAGTGGGAAGTTCTAAATTCTCCAGATGTCCTGTGCTCTGTCTGAAGGAATATTTGACACATTGACACGGTGCTGCAACTGTCAGTAGTTTCTATATCCTGTAAAAACTGGCCCTTGTGTTTGTCTGTATACGATAATGGGGGGCAATGTGGCCATCCGCGAAATCGACATGACATATAGTAGTTTGAACAGAGTCGTGTGGGCATCGGCAGTCTGCCTTCAAAGTCCACAGTGGTTTGCGTAGACGGATGTGGAAAGCATGAATTGGCCCTTAATCTTATTTTTCTTTTACTTTGTGAGTGAACCAATAAACCTGATATCAGTCCTTTTTCTGACCAAAAATGTAAAACAGTTCATAAAATAATGTCATGCTCAAAATTTTGCTTTAAGAGTAATGGCATAATTAAGAATGCGACAGGAAGATGGTAGCTACTTGTGACATAAATATAAGACTAAGACTACGACATCATGTGTATTTACTCCTTTTGAACCATGTGTATGCTTAATCACATACGCTAAATGTATTAATGGTAAATAATCAGAAAGTTGACCGTCATAACATATGAGGAAGGTCCGTGTGTCTGAGCTGACACTTTGATTTGATTGTTTTTTAAGCACCATATGCATCATTTCGCCTGCACAGAAAATCTTGTGTGAAGCCACAATGTCCAGATCATAAGACTGGCTGGACAGAGATTGTTTAGGGTTTGGACGTGAACAAAGCCTGCGAGGCCAGTCACACATAATGATGCAACTCCTGCATGAGAGGAGAATCAGGTTATTATCATTCATACATGACGCATGTTGTGCAGGGTATAGGATTTTATCTAAGTTAATGTCCTAGTTAGTTCCTCCCAAGACTAGTGCTAGCATTCTCTGCGAATAATAAACCTACAAGTGGACAAATATTCACTGACTCCGCTTATTTCCGTCTCCTCAAGTCTGTTGGAATAATTTAGAATAATTCAGCGAATGTGGTCGCCAGAAAAAGCTCCGCCGACATCTTGCAGTCTAAGACATAAATTTGCGAGACAGTTCTGTGGGCCGTGGACTTTCACAGACTCCTAATACCCTGCTAACTTGCTAACACGCTCCTGCTACCTTCTCAGTCTCTGTCTCTGCCTCGCTCTCTGTCAAAGCAGGAAACTGAACATTACCACCGGGGCCTGAGGACTTTAAATCCCAGTTCCAGAGCACAGAGTGGGAGGTTGGGGG
>NW_007577742.1:875208-903237 GCF_000690725.1 Stegastes partitus
TGACAAACCACATGGGATTTCACTAGTCCTTTAAAGTCTGCTGCCTCTGGGAACCACTCTTCTTCATGCAACATTTTAGTATTCCAGGGAATACGTGACTGGGGAGGCAACCAATGCTGTTATATTCCTCCCGTCTCCTCCTGGTTGTTATTTCTGTTGATGCTTTTGCAGCAGGAAGAAAAACAGAAAAGTGGTAGTTATCAGCTGATCATAACCGATCACTGATTTTTTTTTTCCTTTTCTTTCCTTTGTATCGGTGGATTTATTTTTTTTTCTCACCGTCTCCGGTTCCTCCACATCAAACATTTTCTGTTAAGATACCTTTTACTGAAGCCATTTTTTTTTTTATTTTAACACATAAAAGCATCACAACAACAATATACAAATTCTTAGTAATCTTTAAAACCAAAACACATTTACACATGCAACAATAGGGTTTAAGACAATGAGTAACTTATTGAATAATTTCGTTTTTGGAATGTATTAACGTTACTTTGCAGGAGATAAAGGACTGCTGTTTATTCTGCAGAAGAAGAAAAGTCCAGACTGTCCTTTAGCTCCAGAACAACATCTGATATGTCAAATATGTGTAGTGTTCTGTATTTAATTCTAAATTTGAATGCTTTCAACATAACCTACAATTCTTCACTGCCATTACTCCCTACCTCTTAGACAGGTACAACCTTTAGTGATCCAAAGAAAGAGAGAGAAAAAAGGTAGGATGACCTATGTAGTTTTGTTTAAAACATGTACTTGGATCATCTTTGAGAAATGACCTCCAGACAGCAGTCTCGCTCATAAACATCTGGCGCTGTCACAATCAAATGACACCCAATTAGAGTTTAAAGAAGTGGAGCTCGCCACACAAGACAATGTGCCCTGTTCTGCAGTGAGTCCACTCAAATTAAGGAAACACATCAACAAGCCCATCACAGAAGCACCGCTGCCATCCATCGCGTCGTCCCTCCCAACGAGACACGTCGCGCTGCCAGTCTCAGCGTTAGCATGTGGTTTTAAGATGGAATTAAAGACAAACCCAGAATACGACTCCGTTTCACAAAAAAAAAATTAAAAAAAATTGAAGTTAACAGAAATGAAAAGTTGAGGAATAATCAACAGAATAGATTATTGCTCCAGAGTGAAGTGTGTTTTGTTTATCTCATCGATACTTGTGGCCTCTTCTGTTTGACGGATTCAGTGTGATTGTTCGATTGTCTGTTTGAGTCCTTTACATAGGATTGGCTGTAAACCTACAGCCACAACACTGAAAACACATTCATAGACACCAAAAATATACATTATGATACTGTCAAAAGGTACAATAATTACACAGAAAAGGAAATTACAGAGTTAAAACAACACCATTATGTTTTCGTTTATCTTTTTGTCTGTCCACTTTATCTTCTCTCGTCCTCTCCGAATGTGTTGGGCGTGTTGGGCTCTGTGAACCATGAAGTGCTCCTGGCAGAGAGTCAAGAGTCCCACCTGCCCTCCTGCTGCTGGACGGTGGTGGCCACGGCTCGCCTTTCTAAAAGAACCACCGAAAAGCTTCGCCGTTGTTCACCGGCGTCCTCTGCGGGAGACAAGATGTGAAGGACACATTTTAATTTGAGGGTTTTGAGGTCGTGTCATTGTCACATTGTGCATTGTCCCCTCCCCAGTCCCAAAAAAAACATACATATTCAGAAATTACAGACGTATTTAGAAGCCAATAATCAACAATGTGGGGGGTGGTGGATAACAGCAGTTAGAAATAGCACGGACATTAAGTAAAGTAAAAACCCAGAAGGGCACTTAAAAAGGCTATAAAGCACAACCACCAAACCAAGTATTTCATCAAAGAGCCAGCCAAGGTGATTACATCCACGTCCCACCCACACCCAAATAATCATTACGCCGGATGAAATATTCAATACAAATTCCCAAGAAGCAACAATGAGGCATTTAATTACTGTGAGCTCTAGCCGCAGTGAGGGGGAACAGTGCATCATTTCAATTTGAGCCTGCGCCAGCAGCCGCCCCTCCTCCTTCTCCCCAAAACCTCTATGCCAGAGTGACAGCCTCTCCTTTCCGAAACTCATTTGGAAGTCAGAGACATAAAATACTGAAGTCTCCCACCAATCCCCATGACCAATTAGCACATTTTTTGATTTTTATTTTTTTTGCCTTTTTTTTTTGCTGTTGACAGGGGGGAAATGGTGGGTAATCACAACTGAAATCACTTTAGTCTGAGTGGAGGGCAATTTGACATTTTAATACCAAGTGTCATTGGCGGCTCCTTAAAGGCATGCTAATGAGCGCTTTAGCACCAGACAGGCTCCTATAGTCAAGCTTATACAGATCACTGACCACATGTAAACACTATGTACAGTGTACAGTAGGGCTGGACAATGATACAATATTACTTTACATTAACATCCCAAGCATTTGTATTTACAAAACCAACAAGAGGTGTTACTCAGGTGTGTGTGGAGTTTTGTCCAATGTAATGCATAAGAAAGGAGCTGAGACAATTAGTAAATCTCTTCTGCAACAATTCTAGTTATCAGTTTACATCATTCTTTAAGGAAATATCGTTCATGCTGTACAATGTGTATCCAGCAAGAAATGTACCTGTAGCAGATTTTCTTCACATTTTAGTTGGAATTTGTTAAAGTCCTCCTCCAGTCATTGATTAAACCCCTAAAAACGAATCTCTGTGTATCAAAGTTACATACTTATGTATGTTTTATACATGAAAATAATCCCTTCCTGCTTAATAAATGGCTTAGATGCAACCCTACACTGTTGCTTTCCTTAGTCTATAAACATCTATGAAGTCACCACTCGCTGCAGCTGGAGCACACCAGCTCACTTACAACTCTGCTCAAACACTGTAAAACTACTCTACACAAGGTCAAGTTGTAATATTGGAGTAATTTTGCCATATATCCATTTATACTCGAACTGGACACTGATTCTCAAGAGGAATAATGATACAGAAAGTCAGTCCAAGTTGACATAATTGGTGCTGACTGCTTATTTTGCGCTTTAGCATATAAAAAACACCATATGGATATGTTGAGGTAAAAAGCTTAATTTTCACAGAAGGAGTTGTACCACTACAGATCTTAAAAATTAAATAGCACATGACAAGTTTCTTAAATCATCATATCTTAAAATTGGGAAATATGCACAATGTGTAAATGTAATCTGTGTAAAAGCTTGTGATGAATATTGTGTTCCAAAAAATGCAGTTTTGGCCACTGGCCGGCACCCATAAAGGCATCATAAGCACATCACTTGTCTGTTACTTGGCTGCCTAACACTACAGACTTTGTTTCATTTGTGAAGACAAGTGAAATACACTTTCCGTAGCCCTTTAGCTATGATGACCAAACAAACAACCCTAATAACAATTAATTAGAAGAAGCATGAAATGAGTAGATGAGGAGTCTGTAAACACCTCATCTGATAAGACTATCAGCCCCCTGCGTTTGTTAAACTGCTTACCTCCAACAAAGCACAACAAATCATCACTAGGCCCCCAGTCACACCAATTGAAAGGTTAAGAACCACAAACGCTCATTAGGAATATTGCAACAGAAATGGCTTTTATAAAAATTTGGGATCGTCCCATTTTCCTAAACGCAGATTTTAACAGTCAGCTGTATATGCACATTTTGTGGCTCCTCATCACACCTATTTTGGACGCATACGTTCCTTCTTATGTTTGTAGCAGCCATTTACCATTTTTTTTCACACCACATTAAGCAATTACTATTATCCTTCCAAGTGAGTAATGGAGGGACCCAGAGCAGCAGGATACCATCATCACCAATTTAAAACCATGAAGGGTCAAGATGTTCTCATACATCTCATGTTTTTTTTTTTTCTTCCTACAATAAGCTGATTGTTCAGTCACTGTAGCTCCATTAATAGTGCGTGATCATTTTTAGAAACACTTAAGAAGGCCTTTGTTAATGTGTTTTTAAGTCATTTTTGCTGTATTTTATCGGTACTTGACAGCAGAGGACAACAAGATCAGTGAGTTACAATCATAGACAGATTGAGAGTTTTCAAATCATCCCTTGCCACCAGAGAACATTAAGGTAAATCAGTTCTATTGATGAAATTTGGTGTCTTTGTAGTGCCCTATTTCACCACAAGTTTAAGAACATAAATGATTTTTTTTTTTCACTAATTCCATCTAAGTCCCCTGAATAAAAACGACACAAACACGCAAACTGACAGATTTGCAGTTCTTAATAGCTTTCTTGTGCGGATGATTCAGCGCTGAGAGCTTTAAGTGCTCAGGACTTTCAATATTTCAACTCAAATCAACCGTTCATTACCTTTTCATACATAAATGTCTGCTTTTATTTTACAAATTATGTCATATAAAGCCAAACAATCAGACTGTGATTTAACGTGCGAAACAATAATTATGTATTTCATATTTCCAGCACAAGTAACTTTGGTTTGTTTGAGGGAAAACTGAGCATTTGACTCACCAGCCACCAAGCAACACAAAAATAATCACCAATGCCAGCATATTAGCAAAAGTTGTATCGCAGCAATATTTATTAGCTGTCTCGTTAATTTTTGACTTCATGCCAGAGTCACACTACACCCCTGTGTGCTGTTTCTGTCACAGTAAATTCATCACAGATCTACGCAATGGAAACAATATTAGCCAGCCGCCTCCGTACAATATTTTCAGGCGAAGTGTCGCAAGATTTAATGTGTTAGCTTCACTGATAACATGATAAAATAGTACGTGATTAAATGGAGACATTTGGCTAAATTCGGCAAGAATTGAAAAACAACACGAAAGAGCCAAGACAGCCAAGTCCCAGCAAACACATTCACATTCATTAGCTTCCAGTAGAAAACATCAATGTGTCTGTTAGAAAACTAGGATAATGTTTCCTATTAAGGTGTAATAAAAACAGCACAGCAAGCGTGTGTACGTCTGACGTTGTGGACGTCGTCAGCACTTCCGACCTGTATGCATTCACAAAGGTACTTTCAGGTTTCAGCTCTGCTCTCTCTGTCTACAACGTGATGCTCTGGGAGCTGAAGCAAAGACGAGAGAAAGAGGAGGTGAGAATGTTTATCTTGATCCATATTCTCACATTGATCAGTCCCTGGTGGAAGTGCGGCTCACCAGAGACAATAATGACCCAGATCTGGGCACTCGGCATGTCTCTGTTTTGTTAAGTTCCCATGTTATCGATCCAGTGGGGCTCTTGAGTGCTGCTTGGATTCACTCCCAGGCCTCCCTGCCTCGGCACACTGCAGTGACCAGGCACAAAGAAGGCTCAATTAGCACAGCTCTGCGTTGTCTGCTCCCCCACCTGCATGCGCCTTCGAAATCACTCCATCAACTGGCAAGAAATGTGAGGGAGGACAGACATGAGAATACAGAAACAAGAGGGGGGGAGAAAAAAGGGGAGATACGGACAGGGTGGGGAGAAGGTAAGGGCTGATAGTGTTACACCGGGGACAAGGGAGCAATGCCAAAGTTTCACCTCAAATCAAGATGCTGTGGCAGCAGCTCAGCCTCACGTCAACACCGCTGCCTCTGCAGCAGAGCATACATAACAACCTGGCTACAACGACACACCGAGGGAAGACAATTTCCCGCTCCGGCAATGAATGCACACGACAGAGTATTGAACTGACTGAAGAAGGAGGAAGAGATTTCTCCAGACCTCAAATTAACCCCACCACACCACCGCAGTCGGCAGGGTATTCTGAGTGTCTGCTGGTGGCTTTTGGTGATAACAACACAGTAAAACTGACATGTGGTGGAATAATTCTCTGCTGATTCTGGTGAGGCGGTGTGAGGTCTCTGGGCAGCCATGACACCCTGTGATCCTAACTGAACCTGGCAGGTGCAGTTAATGCTGAAGCCACGTCGTCAGCTGACTGAGACGAGGTGGTAGAAAGACAGCGCCGGCTCGAAACGGGACGGTGAATCATAATCAGACCGACCGCATAAAGCAGGCTCGGTAAAGGCTTGCCCTAACCTCCGCAGGACCACGATCGCTGCATGGGCAACACAAACCTTCAATCTTAAAGATCAGGTTAAGGCCAATCCTTCCTATCTTTTTTTTTTTTTTTTTTTTTCCACACAAATAAGAAAAACGCATGAATAGTCGTCAACCCTGAGCCCACCCCTGCCCTGCCCCTCCTCTCCCCTGCAGCCTTGGCGTCACACTGAGCCGGGGCCAGAGATAAACCACTCAAGACGATGAGGATGATAATGGCAGACGCCGCAGCGCCTCAAAATTCAATCAGCGCCCGGACGTCAATGCGGATGAGTGTAAAAGTGAAATATGCTCGCCGGCGTGTGTTAAAAGACGCCACACAGGGCTCGCAGAAACAACAACAGGAGATGAAGAGGACGATGAGGGAAAAGGCAAGAGAGGGAGGGAGAGGAAGAGGAAAAAAAAAAAGAAGAAGAAGGAAAAAAAAAAAAGAAAATAATGTGTCTCTACTGCTCTGCTTCCCAGCACAATCCCACTGGCATTCTGAGCAGCCCTACTTTAACCACAGACTGTGAATAAATTACCCTTTTGAACTCGGGGTGATTGCAAATGTGCCCCGGTTTCTCTTGAGACATGTCTGGCACTAACCCTCAGCTCTGTGCTCCCAGCCAGCCTTGTCACAGAGGCCTCTCTCCCCTCCCTCTCTCCCCAACCTTCTCCCTCCCTTCCCTCCCACCAGCTCACACTCAAAGCTCACACACAGGCATGCACAACATCATAAAACTTTTAATTCACCATAATTACGGACGGATATTTTTTCTTTTTTTTTTTCCAGCCAGCTACAAACTTGCCTTCTCAAACTCCATTTTTTTTTCTGTCTAGGAATTCTTAAGAATCTGCTTGTACTCTGAAACAAAAAAAAAATCAAAAATGTTAGAGATGAGAGAGGATCCAGGAAAAAAGTGTGTAGCGGCAAAAAATAAAATAAATCGGAGAGGAGACGGGATGAATAGAAGCAGGAGACAGTCAGATATGTGGAAGGAGGACGGGGGGAATTTCAGGGCGAGACAGTAGCACTGGGCAGGTTGAATAGTAGCCTGTGGGAGTGTGCTGATGTGTTTCCAAATGCTCATTATAGCACATGGCCCATACATTACCCTGACAATACCCATTATATATTAAGTTACAGAGCGGGAACCAGGCCACTTTTTATGACCACAATCCTTTGGATGCAGCTCTGACAGGCTGCAAACAAAATAAATAATTACCACTGACACACACACACATACACCGGTACACACAAAAACTCCAGTTGACACCGCTTTAGTCGTCTGCACATTAGCTTTTTTCTTTAACTGTGTGATTACAAATACTTTTAACATTGTCTAATTACTGCTAATTACTTTATTTTTTTTCCCTTTGCCACAAAAACCTTGCAAGCCCCCAAATAAATCCGACACCTCTGAACTCCAGTCAGAAAAGTGAAATCTGTGATCATTTCAATATGAAATGCTTTGATTATGTTCAATCTGGTGGTGAGGCAGGCAAAACTAAGAAGAGAGAGGAAAGAGGGGAGAGGAAAGAGCTTGTTTCATCAGAGTCAAGGAAGGAGGACTTTGAGAGCCAGCCAAACATTCAGGGCCGATCTCCAGGCCGGGCGGCGGCTGCGGCGGCGGTGGGGTTTCAGGGGTGCAGTCAGCCTTAACTGATGTGTTATATATTGCCTGTCACTTTATTCTGCAGAAATATTGGGGCGTCGCCAAGCTCAAACCTGGAAGGTATAGCAATCCATCACCTGCACCGTTACCGGTGTTGGTGGGTGGGGGCTGAAATCTCATCTTGAAGCTTGTAGCCAATATTCTAGCCACCCAATGCCGTTTATAAAAGGTACCTCTCCAAGGCCGCTATCACGGACAGACCACTCATCTAGGCATCCACACACCACTGCCCCCGGTGCTGCATCCCAACACCGTAATGCAAACAGACTGTGTTTCTCTTCGATATTACCTCAAATATTGGTGGTGATAAACAAATTAGTAATGAAATGAGCCATTTTGCCTTTGCAAAATAATAAATGTGCCTTTGTAGTTTTGTTGTTTAAAACAAGCTGCTGAGATAATGTTGAATTTATAAATGTACACTACAGTAATATTACAAAGTAAAGCTACAAAAATGGCACACTTCAATGGGTAAAACACTGTGGAGCCTATATTTTTGCTATATTATGGGGCATTGTCCAATTCAGATGCAGCGAAAATGGCAAATTTGGACTTTTCTATGAGAGCAGGAAACACATGGATAGTATATATGAAAACAGGCACTACTTTTTAAAACCAAACATACTACGGCGTTAGATTTTCTATATTGTTTGTTAAGTTGCCACTACAATTTTCACATGTATCATGTTTTTATACATTTTATTTTGGCTGCGTTGGGACTATACAGATTCAAATGATCTCTTGAGTAAACAGGGATATATTTATACTGGTGGCGTGTTGCCCAGCAATAGACAAGGTTAGCACTGTAATAATGGTATACTGTCACACCTTTTACCATTTCACAGTTTTTCAAGTTGTTTGCAACACAGATCACCTGTTTATTCGATTATAGGAGGACTCGAAGTCAGAGATATGGACAAATTAAGTGCAATAACATAATCTATTTCTTTTCACCTATTTTTTCCCGTAAATAGGATATGTATTCAAATAACTACCCCCACTTGAATATGCTCACAGCACGAATGCACACAGACAAAGAGCCCAAGTACATCAGTGTGTGATAGCATTCCAATACTGAAATACAGCTACAATCTTTTAATTCAAGGTCCAGCCTCGCACTAGGCATCCATTCGAGCAAATCAAGCTAAGTGTATTGCGGATGTTTGTGAGTAATGAGGAATTTGGGAGTTTTTCGCTGACTAGGCACGTATGGACTGGGGGCGGGGGTGGGGGGGGGGATGTATGATGGTGTACTTAAGAGCTGTGCCTGGGAGAGGCGGGGTGGTCACAGGGGGGAGATTAGGCTGAGGGGCAGCGAAGGAAAACCAAATCCATCTCCATCTCAGAAACATCCTAAAGCAGATTACTTACTTCAGTGGGAGAGGAAAGAGAGGGAGGAAAGAGAGAGAGAGAGGCAGAGGAGCAGAGGAGCATGAGATGGATGAGGAAGCAGAGAAAGCGAGAGAGAGCAATTAGCATAGATGCAATTCTGGCACAGTCCTCTGACTTGATATTTGACCTTCTGCAAGAGTCTTGCCAAATATCGCCTGAGAAGCACAGACGGACCATATGGCAAAGTGCTGCTGGAGGCTGAGTGCAGTGTGACTCCAAGCCTCCGTATGCTAATGGGGGAATGTAATTACAGTGCAGTATTCCTGTAGGACGTATATTTTACTCGCCCTCCATAGGAGTGGATTTGCAGTGAGATGGGCCAAGCTTCGGTGCCATCAGAAATAAACGCTTTTTTTTTTTTTAATCAGTTGGGGAGCCATTGGATGGACAGTGAAATAGAACAGGTCAGAATTCCTGAGGTGGCACAGCATTACGTTTCGTCGTGAGTAAGTCGACGGAAATGGAAACACCCACAGTCACGTACTGGAAAATGGGTAAATCCACACTGAATCAAGTATGGAGGAAAACTGCTGAATTTCAGTCTGCTGCTCTCCTCTGAAACACTCCCCAGCCAGTGAGGTCACAGCAGATGTTTTCCGTCGGCTGCCAAAAGCAAAACACCTGCTGAGCCGGTGACGTCACCGGTCTGGGTGAGACTGGAGGTGCAGGAGGCTCAAAAGGTACAAACCAGAGACAGTTGCGCAGCACCAGGTCTCAGCTATTTGATATAATGTGAATTTGCCCTTTGTATCTTGGGACGTTAGCCAGTTTTGAGCGGAGGAGCAGAACGAGAGGCATAATTAACAAGCGCAGCCCGAGTTCTTCAGAAAAACAACAACACCGGGGTTTAAGGGGTTTAAAACGGCCGACATTTACATAAACGACTTCTTGCGTTCATGTGAATAAGATCAAATCTTTCCAGAGAGCTGGTGGTGTCGTCACTGTCACTTGTTTTGCAGTAGCTGAGGCAAAACTCATCACCCTGGTAACCAAGAAAATGAAGACAAAGGTTGTTGCAGATGTGGAATTGTCTATTTTAACTACAATCATTTACTAAACCTGAACAAATAGTTAAGCTGCCCAAACCTAACCAAGCAGTAGTCTCGCTTTTCTCGCTGATTCTAAAACAGAATGGTCTGACTGCACCATACTGTCATGCTGCTGTTGAGGGGGAAAAAAACTAAACGCAATTTCTTTCAACCAATCACAGACGTCATGGGCGGAGCTACACAAAGGATGCGGCTTTAGTGTTGAATTGTAGTGGTGGAACATTTGCGTGCAGGGAGGCGAATACCATGATTAAAATGGATAGATCACTGAAAATAAAAAAAACAAAAAACTAGCAGGGCTGCCTTACTGCACGATCCAAATCGTCAGCGAAACCTGAAATTTTCAGTGCGATAGGTTGCTGCTCAGAGGTTGTTGTTGCTGTTGTTGTTGTTGTCTTCTGTTGCGAAGAACACGTAGATAGTAAAAGTGGGGTAGGGAATGCTAATTGAAAGTATCAGCCACGGGCACGCTTCTACCCACAACCTACATTTGGTGAGTCAGATTAACTAAACAGCAAATGTAAATGATCATTTGAAAAATTCATATTAAATAACTCAATTACGCCTAGAAATACTCTTCTAGATTAACATCCTGTGATTAACTTGTGCGACCCACAGCCTCCAAATATTATATTGTTAATAATACTGTTATTATATTTTGTTGGTCTTTATCTCCAGACATATGTCATTTTGGGAGTCCTTGGCAATCAACTTGTTCTGTCAGTTAACCGTGAGGACGTTGAAAATAACTGAACATATAATGTGAACTGTTAACCGTATGCATGCCGGCTTGACTTGTTTGACATTTACATTTTCTTTAAGATCTCACGCCTTTATTGAATATAGACAGTTACTATAGATACAGAAAGAAATATCTGAAGAAAGCCATGCAACGTGTTTAGAAGATATGCAAGTTTAAGATTTTCTTTCAGTGAGTTGTGCAGGTATTGAGCACTGAGGTTAATGTCATCACGTCTTTGATTATGAAGGCAGCGTTTTGATGTACTAGTATGGACGGGTAAAAGCAAAAAAAATAAAATAAAATCCTTTGCTAACTGTTTACTTAAAGTTCTGCTTTTTAGTATTTATAAGCAGCACAACAGTGCAAGAATTTAATACATAATTTAAACCGCACTGTAATGGACTAGTATGCAACTGTAAGGACATTTTTAATATTTCAAACATGTCTCTGAAAGATCACATTGATATGCAACTAATTTGCATCACAAACTGTGTTGTAGGTTACATAGTGCTGCTGGATTTTTTTAAAACCAGTATAACAACGAAATGTTTAAATTAAATGCATACACTAACCTTATAATGCCAGTGCAAAAATGTCAATTCTAAACATGAAAAATGTTCACTTTCAACATATTTCCATTGTTTTCTTTTTCATATCTGCTCCTGTCAATCAGTGGCAAAACAACAGATGGGACGTGTTGACTTTCAATATTTAACCAAAACCTCAATCTTTCTCTAGCCTTAACAAAGTAGCTGGAAGTGCTTCTGCTGCTCTGCTAACGTGCCTCTCACGCTACGCCTTCTGTGCAGACACAGTGTAAATCTAAAGACATATGAGAAGCAGTATGAAAACTCCAGTCTGCAGTGTCGAAAACTTGATTTCAATTACAGATCCTGACCCCCTCCTCGTGATGTCTGTGCAGGACAAGGATGTCATATTTCCTAGACTGGATTAAAAATAACCTGGTAATTGAACATAATCGGGGCTGCGGTTATGTTTCCATCCAAATTTTGTGTTACATGAACATATGTTTTGAACATATGTGCAATCATCTTGGTTAAAAATTTAGATTTTTGTTCCATGATTTCTCAGCGTTGTGCATCCAAATAAGGCGCAAGAGCAAAACAAACACATAATTCTTGTTTTAGTGTTCTCACATCATCCAGTACATTAAAAAGCTAAAAAAAATTCCTAGTTAGAACTCTGTCACCATACAGCGCAGATTAAAATCTCACACAATGCACCCGTGCAGTCTGAGCGATATCTAGGTTAAAAACGGAACAACTTTATGCTGCTGAGGCAGCGCTCAGACGCCATGCCTCTTCCATTTATCATGCATGAAAATCCCTGCCCACACAGACGGAGGCTGAGCCGACCCTCGTAGGAAGAAACTGAGGCAGCACCCTTGGGTCATAGGCTGCCATCGGTGGCTGGGATCACCTACCTGCCACTAAGTACAACAATGCTGGCCTCCATTTCAATTAGCTTCCCCCTAAGTACCTCTGTCCAAGTAAAGCAATTTTACATGAAGCTGCTACAAAGCTAACTCTCCTGTGGGAGCGAACCCTATATGGGAGACGGCGGAGACGCTTTCAGGTGCTGCTGAGATTTGAGAAAAACAAAACAAAGGGATGCAGCGATGAGGTCAATTGAGCTCCAAGACAGGAAACCAGGGCACGCGCTCGCGCGCGTGTGTGTGTGTGTGTGAGTGGGGAGAAGAGCAGGAGTTGTGGGATGGCAGCGGGGGAGGAGGGGGAAGATGAACAGGACACGCGTTTGAGTGTGTAGATACCTGAGGGATCTGGTATGGAAATCCCCAATTTCTCAGCCAAGTTGCAGCCCTTTGAACAGCGAAAGACGTCAGCTAGCACGACGAGAAGCCATGTGGGTGTAACGAAGCGAGGGCTAAGCGAGGCAACATGCTGCCAGTTCTCTGAAATGTTAAATTGAAATGCAAAGTAGGAGCAGGCCTTCTTGTTTTGAGCAGATTTCTCAGCATCTGTGTGGGAGCCCTTAAACTTAGAAGGTCCATACGCAAAGCTCTGCATATTTACTGTAAATCAACATAATATTTAGGTTAGGATTAGAAAATACACACAGATGAAGCTGAATCTTTAATTTCACTCAGGTAACTGAGAGTCAAACCAATCTGTTCATCAAATTCAGTGAGTAACAAAAATTTCATTTCAGTAAATGAGATTTTGGATATGTACAAACCAATTATCATCTGTACAATGAGGTGCTTTCACACTAGATTGTGCAGCTTAGACCTTTATACCTTCCTGATACATGATGTAGAAGCAAAATGTGCTGCCGTTGACCGGTGAGAGGTTACACAACATGAGAGAAGTTATTTTAAATTGTGTCCTTTACCAACAAGACACAATTAAATGTTTAAGAATTGGACACCAATGCACCCCTCACTCTGAAAGCAAAAAATCCTGTCGCTTTTTCCACAGATAATTTCAGATGACTCATGGTTGATGCACTTCCATTTATTGGACTGACATGAAACTTTCCTTCTGAACTTATGAGTGCAAACGATGAACAACTGTGTCAGAAACAGCTGGTTCTTTGATAACAGAATTAATTGCGATAAAAGTCTGTGAACATAAACTGAAAGACAACAAAAAACTACCAAAGTGTAAGAAGAAAAAAAAAAAACTATCAAAGGGATTAAAATTCTCTGGCATGCACTCCTAGCATCTGCTAACAATCTAAATAACTGTGACAACAAAGCTTATTGAATAAGTTACTGGTTTGAGTCATATCTTCTCCATGCCACACTGACAAACAACTACCTGCTGAAATCATTTCAACTGGTGGCCACAACATAAATAACCTGTTTTTTCTCTCTGGGTGTCAAATAATGTGTTTTTTCAAAGTCACTGGTGTCACTAGAGATACGCACAAGGTGCCATTTGGTCCCACCCATGTCAGTATTACAGTCTATGGTCAATATTCGATGCTGACAGAAGTACAGGAGTTTTTCCAGTTTAGGAGCCTTATTAGGAGGTTGTAGGGTGGTGTGAGTTTTATGTCCTGTGTTGGATCATTATTTTTTCACTGAGTTTTGTTTTGTGATTTTTCACAGTTTCATTTTTACTTGCTGCTTGGTTAAACTTGGGGATCTATTTAAGCAAAAAAAATGTCATGGTTTGGGTCAAAATATACCTTTTCGCAACATTAACCCCAGCCGCAGTGACGACCTCAACATCTGGCAACAGACTTGCGGTGCCTATATCTGATATTTACATACATTTAGAGGTCTAAGGAATTCTTCTGTATATTCAAATGTAATACCAAGGGTTCCTGACAATGAGACGTATGTGACCAATTGGGAGTGGGCTCCAAAAACCGGACTGTTATAAGAAAAAACTGAAATGAGAACTTAGAAATACTTCTGGAACCAATGGCTCCCCCAACTTTGCAGATTTAAAAATCGTAAGATAAATGACCAGAGCAGTAACATACTTCTGCTTGCAAATTACTGGAATTTTTTACTGCTTCAGGACTTTAGTGTTCATCCAAATGAAGCCCTTTCTGGCTGAACAGGCTATGGACAACTATCCATATGCAGACATACACAGGGGTCTCTGAGATACATTCCCGTTGCTGGTTCCTCATATTATTATTGTATATAGGCCATTTACATCTGCTTTCCTCTCCGTTTTAAACCTCCCTCCTCACCGGAGTTGAATCGACCAATAAACCCGCATGATGTGCACATCTGCATAAAGCGTAGTTGAGATTTGGGAGTTGAGCCATCTCCATCCCACCCTCCACTGCGTAGGCTCGCATAATTCCAGCTTAAGGAGTCACAAGCCAAAAAAGGTTGGAAATCATTGTACTAATGCATTTACGCAGTATATGCTGTTGGAATATCCAAGGCTGCATGTGTATGAAGTCTTAATATGATTTTATTTAATTTGGCTGAGACACACATACAATAGCAGTGTGAGGTCAGGGCTCTAGAAGAAAACCTTCCCTCCAAAAGGAAAAAATAAAAAGTAACAAGGATTAAAGTCATCTCTCGTGAAGAATCATAAGACTAATATTCCACCTGAAGCAACCTAAAATGAGGAATTACATAAGTAGGCTTTAGTTAAACTGGAACTTGACAAAGACAAAAACAAGGGAGATATCATTAGTAGGCAATGTAATGTGCTAAAGGCAGCATTTAAAACAGGACTAATCCAAGCAGACTCCCCCCTGCTTAGTCATTCCAGCTCCACACTGATCAGACGGGAAAACCGGTCACAGTTTCTCTAAACACAGCTTGCACTCTGAGCAGATTGAAATCATTTCTCTTCTCAACAGAACGCCACAGATCTTTCAAGGAATGACAACAAACTGCGAACGAGTCAATGGTTTATCAGCGGCGGAGGACAAAGGATCTCTCTGCTCAGGAATGAAAATATCCACCTGATGTCATCAACTGGTGCATCATAAATCCTATCCTTCGCCTGGGGACCACAGACTGACTTCACACCTCTGTGACACTCTCTAACCCCAGGGTTTCTGACAGAGAGAGAAAAAAAACTTGAAATATCTTTCTGGGCATGGTGTCAGATGCTCGCTATGAAATATTCATAATCTGAGAGCAGAGCCACAATAGAGGAGGTGGCAGCATGCGAGGATTTGACTTGCAGAAGCTGAAATGCTTAAACCACGTTGACCGATTTCTCCCATCACAAGTTGTCACTCACAAATTCACTTTCTCGTCAGTTTTTTTCTTTTTCTTTGGATGAATGGCACGAAGCCATCTGTCATTTGCTGCCTTTTAACTTACAGACACAAACCCCCTTAGTGTGTCTGTCCGACCACAATTTTGCCCAAAGCAACGAGGCTAAAAAGATCTGATCTGTATTGTTAAGCTTTCCAAATTTAATAGATAAAGCATCTTTCTGATTTCTTCTGGGCTTCATATCATTACCTAAGTAAAAGTCTTTTATACATGTGGGGCATTCTGAGATGCGAGTTTGCTGCCCAAGAGAAACCATTTTAAAAAACAAAATCTGAAATCTGAATTTTAAGGTAACCAGATCACAAAAAAGCCATCTAAAATGATATCTTTTACATTTTGTGACCATGTTAAAGGTTTGCTTAACATCTATTATAGACTCTGATTAAAAAGAAAACACACACACATACACAAAAACAAAAAAGACATATTTGTTTACTTACAGTCTGTTTTCTTGCAGGATTCTCTGACAACATTGCTCAAGAATGTAAATTGATTTTGGCTGTCCACACTTTATAAGGACTTGAACCAACAAGGAAGTATTTTTCATTAAAGTTTGTTTCGTTACCACGCACCGACAACATTTAGCTCAATAAATACTGTGATTGGTTATGTATTGCAAAATGTGTTTGTTTTGATATCACGGTAATGAAAATGGAAAAACAGCTTCTTCAAGGGCAGAAATAACGACAGAAAGACTTTGAAAAACGATTGGCGGTAATAGGAAGCGTATAGAAATTTTAAATAATGGACTAAATAGAAATAGAGAGGATAACGAAAGAAAACATCCAACAAGTTTTGGCACTTTCATGTTTCTGGAAGTTTCGCACAGAGGCCTGATGAGATGGGCAACAAAGAAAGATCACGTTCAAATTCTATATCAAAATATATATAAATATATCCTATAGATCTATATAATATATCTTTTGTGTACATTTGGATTAATAGCATTTATTTATTTCATTTAAAAGGGTAAAGCTTCTTTTTTTTCCCAATTGTGCCAAGTGTTGGGCTGTTTACACAAAAACAACTCTATATAAATGTTACGATTTCTTGCTGGATTTGTCTTACCATCTTAAATTCACTTGTCAACAATCCACAACCCTCGATACCAGGGCGATGGTAACGTCTTCATTTTAGCCAACAACACACATTGGGGCAACCACAGCCATAGCAGTAATTAACAAAGGCTGCATCTCTGAGTCTTTTGGTTTTGACCTCAGAGCCATTTAAGAGGTTTGAGACACACGATGTGAGTAACAGGACCACATGCTTTAACCACGTCTGAGGGATAAGAAGAGGCAAAACCATTCAGTAATTTAAATGTGATAGTTTCTTTTGAATGGGTCCGACTGTCGGAGGGTCTCGTCAATGGGCAGAATGGCACGAATCTAGTTTTGTATTTAAATTGCTCAATAGATTATCAGCCAATAAAGGAAGGCTTGGATAACTGCAAATTATTTCTGAAAAGTAGAATTTTCTGCCATTACATATGTAAGATGTCATTTTTTTTTACAGTTTGTCCAAGATTACAATGCAGCGTATGAAGAGAGAATTAGTGACTGGACAGATCCAAATGGAATTTCAGCAGAAAGACCCAGTGCAATAGAAGAGACTATGAGTTGATTCACGAACATGTTCTTCGAGAAGATTCGATAAGTCAAAGTCATTAACAATGTCACAGTCAGAATTTAATATGAAAATGTGGGCAGTGCTTTAGAAATGGCAAGACTGGACACCTGGCTGACAACACAGGACTTAAATGAACTAAAAACAGGAAATATAAGCTGGCTCAGAGCGATGCTACATACTGTGGCTGTCCTTTCCCCCTCTTTCGATTGTCAAATGGAAGGTTTCAGTGAGGGCAACAGTGTGTGTGAATTTAGCTAGGTTTTAGTTAAGAACAGATAATAATGCTCTACATTATTTTTTAAAGTTCTGCTGGAAAGAGACTTGATATATAAAAGTGCTACTTTTTCTGATCTGTAAGTGGATACATGGATGCATTCAAGGTAGAGCTCTTCACCTTCTAAAGTCTACTGTATCTAACGATGAACAAAACTTTGGAGTGAAAGGTTAAACATGTGTTCAGTTCTGTATTAAGTTAGAGCATTATGAAAACTGAACACTGTGTTCCAACCCCAAATTCTTTCTTGTTTACTTCAGCATTGTGCCTTTATGGTAACTGCACATGGACTTCAGCATGTCTACATTAGAACTCACCACCTCTCATAACAAAGGCTTTACGCTTCAGTCATATGTCGGAAGTGAAGAAATTCCAGCTGCGTAATGCAGTCGTTCATCTCATGCACATCGTACTGGTTTAGTATTCTCCAGTTTTATTCCATACACAGGCCAGGTACTCTCTTGATTCCAACCACCTTAAATCACAAAAAGGTGAAAAAAAAGTGAGTTCCCCCAAAAAAACCACGATGTAATTCGCAGTGATTATTAACGCAGGTGACCTACAGCTTAGTAGTGTACCTGAATGCATCCTTTGTAGATACAGACAACACTGGAGCTGCTGCTCGGCTAACATGATGCTAACACTGCCTTTGTAGACGCGTCTTTAGATTAGATCAGGTAGGGTATCTACACAATTTGTAGGATTGTGCCACCAGTTTTTAGATGTATTATGTACATCACAGCTCTTAGTTTAAGGCCCACACCTGCCATTTTTTTTTCCAAACTCTTAAAGTCTGTTCCTTCAGGCCAACTGAACCAACTTTCCATTCAGTTTTCTATTACTGCCACTCCTTGCATGCGCTTTATGGGTTCAATTGTTTCAATACCTTGCTTAAAGATATTTCCATAATCCTTACCCTAGAGTTCATTTGAAAAGAAGTCACAGTCCATGTGAAATAGTGGCCACAACTGCACAACAAATATAATCACTGTAATAAATTAGTGTAAAACCAAGGAGCTATTAGACTTGGTATACAAAGTGTTTTTTTAATTGCGAATTTCTTTGCAACTTTTCTTGTTATCAGTCCAGAAATAATAATTTTCCTGTGTAGTTCAACACAACTTTAAGGACAATCTAATGTTAATATAGCAGAGAACAAATATGCGTTTGATTTAGCCACAAAGAAAGTAGCAATACGCTTGCTGGAGGCATTTGTTAAAAACTCAGTGAAACTGAAAGTGTAAAAATTTCAAGAACCAAGTTGTTCAAGAACAGCTTTGCTCATTTCACATCACTTATTTGTTCTTAGTTTTAGGGCAATATTTCTTTAATGGAGCGTCTCTGTAAATAGTGCTAGAAGCATTTAAGTCTTATATTACAGCCAAACTTGAAATACGTTCAAAAACCAAAATCATTCAAGAACCCAGCATCACAGTAACACCTTGTTGCGATACTCTGCGCTTCGATGCAATCCCCTGATGCAATTACTGGAGACTTTTCTCTCACACTTTTTCATACAGGCGCTCAGTAATGACGAGATACCTTTTAACTTCTCAGCCAGAGTCAGCATCAATAATTTATTCTCATCTGTTTAAAATTTAAAGTGCCACACATTAACGTCCTCCCGCACCTGCTCTTTCACGCTGTCCACCCTCCGCCGGGCTGCTTTCTACCCCCATCCCTTGCTCTTTCTCTCTCGCCTCACACTATAATAAAGACAATGACAATGAGTTCTCTTTTACCACTGAACCAGGGATGTTAAATCAAACAGGGGCAGAGGAGGCGACAGACCACATAATGTAAGGGCATCGTCCGGACGCCTCCAATTACGCTTTGGCCTTAATTGGTGGCGGTGGCAAAAACGATGAATTCTTTAACAGTGCCGTGCAGTCGCGCCGTTGCGAGCAAAGCAAAGGCCCAAGGAGGACAGCTACTCAGTGCAAATGGAAGCTGACAGAAAATCCACATGGCACAACCAATCTAGGGGAAAAAGGGCATGACAATGACTAAGGGGGCCCGTGCTCTTAAGTAGCCGAGGGTAGCTCGCAGGGAAGATGTGTATAATTAAGCGGTCTGCATTGTGGTTCAGATGGCAAAATCCCATTGTCTTGACAGGAGCTTACTGTTGCCCTTTAGGTTGAGATGCGCAGCAGCGTACGGCCTCATTTTTCTTTTTCTTTTTTTTTTCACACTCCCCCAAACCTTTGCGACCAAATTAATCTGCAGTTTTAAAGCTTGAATAAATCCAGTAAGTTAGAGATCTGCAGATCTAAAGGCCGTGTGTCCCTCAGGCTTTTCCTTCTCGGCTTTTTTTTTTTTTTTTTCATTTCTTTACCCCCGCTCCCTTGCCCATGGAGATTGACTGGGAGCACTCAGTGTTATCTCCAGGGAGGCAAAGGTTGGGGGGAGGGGGTGAAGGCCACAGATTTGTCCTTATCTATTCTGAGCACACCTAAAACAAATTAGACCTGGCTGCCGTTGCTTATTTGGCTCCCGCACTCTCATTAAGGGGTTGAATCCAAGCTATTTTCCTCAAGGTCCTGCTTCCTACCATTTTGGGCCTTGTCTTTTATCACAATAGCAAAGGTTTCCAGGCAGCCATGCCACCTTTTCATCTCGCCCATTTCATGTAGTCATATCAACACTGCACAAAGAACAGAGAGAGCGACGGAGAGCGAGAACATCGCCCAGCGTCAGGATGCTGTTTTCCTGCACAAGACTTGATACTGGCCTTTGACATTTGTTAATTGAAAGAGGAATCTGTTCAACTAGATTTTGCTTTGCCCTTTTTCTGCTTTTTATGCAGAGTTACCAAGCTACTATTCAAGTAGGAGCCTCCCTGGATGTTGTCATTTCAAGTATTTCGCTTTGTCTTTGCAGTATTGTAGAATGTAAAAAGTGCTGCTTCAGTCAAACTGTTCTTGTCAATATACTCAATAACTGAGCACTTGAAATTACGAGACTGTTTCCTTAAACGAATATAATTGCGGATGTTGTATTAGACATCTGTCTCTAGGTATTAAACTTCTGATATATAGTCTTTAGTATTATGAGTCATTCACCTTGAAAAATAAAACCTTGAAAAAAACCCCAAAACAACATAAATAATACATGCAGTTCAACCAATTATGCAAAATTCAAAAACTGAATACGTAGCTTAGCAAGGATATCTTGAAGGAACCGTTTAGACTGGTCAGCATTTTTCTTAGACAATTCAATTCAGTTTTTGTTGTATAATTTAACGGAAATGTCTCACAGCACAACACAGTGAAAAACAGGCCCGAACTTAAATTTTCAACAAATACTGCTTCCAACTTAACTGATAAATCTTTAATAAAGCCTATACTATTAGCTGATTAGGTCCCTGTTACTCATTGTTCCATACTGTGAGTGTTGAAATCCTACTCACTATGGCAATATTACGCTCATTTCCAGCTCTCTATTTTTATACTGGGACTCCACTAGTACCTCTCCATGATACACAGCACAGACCTCCATCAAGGCCAATGCCATGGCTCACAATTTTAAGGAGAGTGATCCAGATCCACCCCAGAATTTAATTGGTTCTTCCTATTCCCCTGCTCCACCTTTCTACCAAGCTTCATGAAATTCTGCCAGACAGTTTTTGCATAATCTCACTGACAGACAGACAAACAAACAAAAAGCACTGAAAATTAAACTTCTTTGCCAGAGGTAAAGATCCCTATTTATCCATTCATCTATCTTATCTGCTGAAAACCACCTGTGACGCAGCCCCTCTGTTTAGCATCTGCCTGAAATTGGCGATATTAGCTCTAGGCTCTTTAAGCCTCCCCTCCCTAAAAGGCCACTGTCTCCTGATTGGCAGCATTCGTGGAAGCCTCTGCTTGTGAGCAACCACCTTGTCCTGATTGGAAATGGCAGTTTTTAAATGTATACCGACATTTTCAAGCCCAAATTCAATTCAAAATGTGAAAGTGTGTGACATGACAAAGGTTTTAGTCTTTCAGCCACAAGCCATATGTATGTCACAAAACACCCAAAGTAACATAGCAAGTAAAATCTTATTCTGCTGTCTGAACTGAATAGTATCTCCCTAAATTTGTAGTTATTTGTATGCTGGAGAACATTCAATGCTTGTAGTGCTACACCCCTTTAAGATTTCCCTGTAAAAAATATTTTGAAGCTCTAGTGATGACTTCAGTGACAATCTGGAAAGTGGGAAGCGTTGCCAGTTCTGACATGTATACAGTTCACACATCTGCATTTGCATTAAACACAAATAGTTCAAAAGAAATGATATCTGCATAAATTAGAATAATATACTACTGAGCCACTTGTTGGATTCCAAACACTCACCAAGCAGGGGGTCAGCGCCCCTTTGGATTCTAAGATAAGCGACAAAATAGAAGCAAACACAAAACAAAAACAACAACAAAACTCCATCACATTTCTTTTACCATAAAATGATGTTCATGGGTATTTTCGACTACGCTAAGGCAGGAAGATTGGGCAAACTGCTCACAAATCATGTTCACAACAAGCCCATAATCCACGATGATGGGTCAGTACATATTAAAAACATTATACGTATGGAAGCCCTCACAGGATGTCCATGTTTTTTTATATTTGATGAGCCACACAGGGTGCAGAGCATACTGTATCTTTACCGACAATATTTATATAATCTAAAAGGAGGCTAAAGCCCTTTGCATGAGCATCATCGCAGGAATAAAAGTTAATGTGAGGTAAACAGGTGAGGTAAACAGAGGAGAAGCCACAGCTTGCCCACATACATAGAGTATTGCATTTGAAAGTTAATGAAGGACCTTTGAGCCATCTGAGCTCAAGCTATGCAAAGGTAACTGCTCGGGAAATGTTAGGTTAGATGAGATTCCTCTGCCAGACTAATCCATCCTGGAGCCTGAGAGCAGCACAGAGACGGAGCAGAGAGAGAGAGCAAAATCTGCTGCAGAACAGCACAGCAGTGACACAGGGCAATTCTCTAGGGCCTTGCATTAGCGCGCTAAATTAAAGGGGGTATTAGATTAAATTGGCTCTCCGATTTCAGGGGTGTGAGTAAAATTCTGATTTGCATTTTCCACCGCTGCTTAAGATATAATTAGTTCAGGGTGATTCCCATGTGGAAAACACTGACAGCCAAATCTAACTGGCTGCCAGTGGCTTATCATCTCTTCCAAGGCAAAAGGTACACTTGGCTTCGTGTTTGGTGTGTGCGTTTGTTTGTGACTATGTAGTGAGACTGCGGATGCTAGTGTGACTGTGTGTTTGCGTGAGAACAGGTGAGAGACGCAGCGAGCATACGTGTTACTTGTCACATGCGAATTTAAATGTATGCTGGAAATTTCTCTTTCTAAATATACAGCAGCACCTGATACCTCACACTTCTCAATCAAATCCTACTGAACTCTCAGCGACCATTAAGCGAGCTGGAAAGAGATCCCACCATCACATAAAAACTTCTAAAAAGCCAGAGCACAACTTCTCACCTCTAAGATGCCTCTAAACTCAAACCCATTTCCGCAGCAGAAGGTGCACCTGTAATTACGGATCCAGAGTCAAAAATAACAATTACTGCTGGAAAAGTCCACACTATGAATTACCGAAGTCAGTGAAGGAGCTTTTTACAAGCGAGTGTGGATTTGTTTAGGGGGGCTTCACACCCTTGGTAATTCTAACCTTCTTTGCAAATGGATGTTTTCCAAAAATGAGTCTACCCGTGGATTACGAACGTGAGTCCAGCTTCCTGGACACCTGTTTGGGACACCTGTTAGTACATGATGTAGTGAGTCAACATTAAATTAGCTTCCGATTGACACCTCTGCTGCATCCACATCCAATCCATAACCAATAACCTCACTCGATGACTCATTTAATTAAACTCTAAAACCCTGAACCTCCGACTTCTTCCACACTTTCTGTCAAGTCACACACACTGCACCAGCCTGGTGCAACACACAGTTTAAGCTACAGCATGTTGTGATGGCTTTTTGTTTTTATGGCTCCACAAAATATCTAAATCATCATTTATTTTAGCCTGCAGTAGCCTCTTTCTTATTAGGTTATTTTTTTGTTTGTAATTTCAGTTCTGAACGTACTTTCCTTGGAACAACTGAAACAAATCTGCCTTTGTGGTAAGAAGCTTTTGATTTGTTTCGAAAGCAAATCTTGGTTCATACACATGTTCTCATAAAATTCTTTTTGAAAAGTGAATTTCTCCTCAGAACAGGTTGAAATGAGCTCACCATGCAAGCAGATTTGTCCACTTCTTTTTAGAAGGGAAGCTGTTTAAGATTCAATTACAGACAAATAGTCAAATCTGTAGACCTTTTCACTGTATAGGCAATGCATTCTAACAATATCTACATTTTTAAACACACATCTTTCTTAAAATTTAAGCAACACGTTGGGGGTTGGCTACATATCTAATTTCTGTAATGAATGACCAAACCACTAAGGAGATCATTTTAATTAAAAAAAAAAACAGGCCTAATCCACTGTCTATATATCTGTTTCAGTTGCAAATAGCAAAACTTTTAACGTTTGGAACTCCTGATAAAATCATTAAAAGTTCTAAAAAATGTTCATCAGGGATACAAGGTGTGAATGGCATACTGTCAAAGCAGGACTGACTTAGCTGAAATTATATTATTAAGTAATGAGGAACAAAAATTATGAAAATCAAATGACTACATAATAACATATTATGTCATGATAACCTACTAAACACACAATATTAGGAGAAAGAAATGATTCAAGTGAAATTTAGACAAACTAGTATCTTGAGTTCATAGTTAACAAAGGAATCCATTCATGGTGTTTTTCCATGAGTCGATGGTAAATATCTTATAGTTGACCTTATTTTACTCCCTTTGTAATCAGTTAATTAATAGGTATGTATCTGACCCCCATGCTGCACTTGTTGGAAACTCCTCCATAAAGGTTTGTGTTTAGTAAACAGACTCAAAAACTCAGGGTAGAGAGAATCATATTTACCATTTAACATTCAAATTCAGACCTTGCCCTGACAATAAATGTCAGACGGTAAATAAATCAATTAGAATGAACCTTTAAAAACAATTCTGCCCTCTGATTGTGTCCTAATGAAGCCTTTTGCTACTTGTCAGTAAAGCCAGAGCCTAATATGTTTTTCTCTTTTCTAAGTGGCACAGACTTTATATTTTTGCCTCTTCTTGATGTGCATCATGCCCCAAATTGATGCATAATTGCCCATAATAACACAAATATGATATAAAATGACTTCATCTTCGCCCTACTGTATATGCACAATCAATTCATACAGGATCAGTGGGAAGGGATCAGTCTGGGTGCTTGGCTCCCCTCCCCACACTAAACTTGGGGGATGTTTTGAGAAACGCCATCAGCAGCTCTGCCATCACTCTCGCCATCTCTTGGTGGTCGGAGGCTGAGGCTTTGTGGGATATTGATTCTTCCCATCCAGAGACGGTTTCCATAATTGGTTAAAATGACCGGGTGCAGAGAGAGATGGCTCTCTGCTGAAAACCATTTCCCAGCCCTGCTTGGAGCTGAGCCAAGCTCGGGGTTGTTCGGATGCGTTCCAGCCCCAGCCTGACTGGCAGCAATTAGGGGTGTCTGAGCCAAGCTCAGCTTGCGCTCCGCACAAACACCCCTAATTACTGCCAATTAGGCTAGGCGGGTAGGCAGATTTGAGAAACCGGGGGGATGTTCAGGCATGGGTGGGCATGGAAACAATTTTCAAGGGCTTAGAACGTGACTGGATGAAAAGGTTAATGCTTTGGAGTGCAAGGGGATAATAATAAAAGAAGGGGAAGCAGAGCCCTGGTGCTCACCTCCAGCGATGAGCCTGGCTTCTTCTTCAGCTCCTCGCATTTCCTAAATTTGCAGATCTGGTGGCCCGTTTTGCGGTTCCGACAACTGCTGCAGACACCACAGTTGATTAGCCGCCTGCAGGGTGCACAGACCCCACACCTTTTCCTTTTCTTCTTCGCTGGGTTTCCACTGGATGCTGAGGAATTATTCTGTGGGCAGTCTGCCAGATTGGCAATTTGAAACGCACTGTCTGTAACGGCTGCTGAGGCTGCGGGGGAGTGAAGGGCTGTCATGACGATGACCCCGGGAGGTAATGAGATGCCCCCTAAAGCCGGAATAGCGGAAAAAGTTCCAACGCGTTCTGGGAGATTCATTATCTCTGCTTCAGCAGCGCCGCATTTCAGCTTGTTCATGCATTCTCCTGCTAAAGGTCTGCAGTGTTCGGGGGATAAGGTAGAGAGGAAATTATTATTTGCCATTTGCAGCGTCTCTGGCGGCACGCCAGGCTTCCCCGGCCTCTGGGAGTCATTTCTATGCATGCTGGTCCTATTAGGGTTTATTGCCGCTGATTTCCTTCCCCAGAGCATGGCGTTATCACAGTTCCAAGGGGACATACCAATTCTAGCACTGGGAAAAATGGGCGTCGTGATACGGGCAATCTTTGCAGTCTGTGGAAATGCCCCATTGGTTTTATAAAAGTTTGCAAAAGACCTGTACCTTTCCATTTCTGCGTTATAATCCAAAAGCTGGCTTAATCCACCATCCTGAAGATTATCCTTTTGTAAGAGTGACACATCTGCATTCTGTCCGTTTTCAATGCAAAGCGCATTGTTTATGTTAGACATGGCTGAGGAGGGGTTGTCAGCGTTTAGGAGGAGAGAGTGAGGTTACAGCGGCCTTTGTCAAACTGAAGCTGGTTACGAACACGGTGTTACCATCCTGGTTTATCTTCTCCAGTGCTATAAGCAAAAGAAAAAAACAAAAAAAAAAAAAAAAAAAAAAAAAGAAAAAACAACAGTTAAACATAAAAGAGGCAAATGTTTTCATTCTAATCAGTTTTCATTTCTGTATTTCAACTTTTCTCTGGACATAACAGCTGAACATTTGAAGAATTCTCTGGCACATTGTTTACGCGCTGACGTTTCATAATGGAACTATCACAAATAGTCAGGACTGATCTTCATCTGGCGACAATAACGTGAGAGCTGTGACAGACCAACATGTCATTATTATAATGGGGGGGAAAGAATTAGCATGCTTCAAAAAATCCCACACGTTAAATATTTCTCCCTTTTTTTTTCTTTTTTAGATCTCTTGTCAGGGTATTCTTACATATTTTTGTGAAAATCCAATCAGCTTCTGCACAGAATGAGTAAATACGTCTTGATGCACAAGAGTGCATTTCATCAAAACACAAAAAAAATGCAATATTCAATCCAAAATATCACTTCTTTTTTTTGGAAAAGTTAGAGAAGAGCCTCACCAGCATTCACATTATGACAGTAGTGACTAAAAACACACAAATGTTTACCTCAGGTCTGCCATATAAATTCTTAAAAAATTATCTGCTGAGGAACAGAGTTAAATATTTTCAAACATCTTGATTTCATCTGCGATATTAGTAATATTATAGGCGGCTCATCCATGTAAACAAGCCTCTGTTCAGCCTCTTAAGACCAGCAGGTATTCCTTCATGGCTAGCTCTATTACATTTACTCAGCGACAGCCGCTGGTGAATTTACGACCAGATCATGGACCAGACCAGCTACGGTGTCAGCTGCTTCACGATGGGACCGTATGTGTGTGTGTGTGTGTGTGTAGGTGTGTAGGTGTACATGTGTGAGTGTTGGGGTGGTGGTGGTGGTGGTGGTGATGATGGGGGGTGGGGGGGTGCTCCATTTCCTCTCTCTCTCTCTCTTTCCACCAGTCTGTCTGGATTTGGTTTCCACAGATAAAAGCCCATTAGACACATCTCCCCCTACTTCCATTACCTTTTTCTGGGCTTTCTCTCTTAATTGCCAAAGCTGATCCATTGCTGGAACACTAAAGCATTTCAAATCACTTCCATGGTGCTACCCAGCAGCTGTCTTGAAAAGAATGAATTATAAATATGCACACATGGAAATGGAGAGATCGTACTGGGTGGCAGTATTTAAGTCCTGCTGAAGTGCATTCCCATCTTAACGTGTCTAGAGCAGGCGAATATTTGCCTTGTTAACCAAAAAGCAAAACAAAACAAAAAAATTATTCATATAATACAATCTCAATGGCTGAAGTCCCCCCCCCTCAAAAAAAAGTCTTGCAGTCTCAGTGCACTTTGTAACATAATTCCGTTTAAAATCCTTCTTTTTTCCTTTAAATTTTGATGGCACACGTGAAAGCCAAGAGTCCTAAATCCAACCATCCCCTTCCGAGATCCGGAGGTTCAATGTCGATGTGGCATCCAAAACAAGCAGCAGCCACCCGTAAACAAAACCTCCTTGGCTTAATGATCAGCCCTCCTCAGGGTCATTATTACTTAATCAATTCACCCCTGGAGCGAAATACGCAGCCCAAAGGCAATCAAGTCACGGACATTGATTTTGCAGCCTGTAAACAAAGTTTAGAGAGACAGAAATGTTCAATACTTGGTGCTTGGAGAGAGACACAGAGAGAGAGGAGGGGAGAGAAGAAAGAGAGAGAGAGAGAGAG
>NW_007577742.1:905623-911289 GCF_000690725.1 Stegastes partitus
AGTTTAAACGTGCCTATAAACTAGTGGCCAGATGCGTTTTCACAAGCTGCCCCCCAAAAAGTTGTTCTTATCAATGGTGACAACTCGTAAGCCCGTAACAAAGTGTGTCTTATTAGAATGTGAAGCTGCAACTTGGCATTGTTCTCACTGTCTATTAACATGCAGGGTATTTGCTCAATTAAACATCAGAGAATCAGAAAAAAAAGGTCATTACAAGTTTTAAGCTTTGAAGGTGACAGCTCTAAAATTACTTGTTTTGTAAGACCAATGATCCAAAACCAGAATATGCTGAATTAATTGTCATAGAAGATTACTAACAACCCCAGCAAATGTTCATATTTAGGTCCAAAATGGAAACATGCACCTGCAACTTTTGTGTTTTTGTTTTAAAACTGTTCCACCACAGTTGAAACAGCTCATAAAGGGCCTTTAAGTCATGACTTTTGGCTTTATTGATGGATAATAAATCAGTTGGCATTGCTTTGTTTTCGCATTTTGACAAGAATAAGTGCTTAAGCCAGCCAAGTATGTTGTTAACAAAAGTTGTAACATTAATTTGGCTCATAAAGTGTTGGTAAGTTGTCACTATTGGCTTAATAATGGTTTGACAGTGTATTGTTTGATTGTTTGAAATGTGAATAAGTCACCAATAACAGTTTGAATTTAAGGAGTATGTTGTTAATAACTGAGCGAATTGATAAAGGAGTGGGCAGATTAAGTTTTCACAATATGGCCCAAAAGTTGCTCTTATTGATGTCATATTACTTTTCTCCAATGATTTTTATAATAATATTTAATACAGACATTAGTTACAATTTGTAAGCTCATAATAAAGTGTGTCTTAATAAAATGTAGAGCTGCAACCTGCCATTATTATCACTATCTGTTAAGATGCAGAATGTTTGCTCAATTAACCATCAAAGGGTCAGAAAATAAAGGGAAAAATGTCCTTTACAAGGTTGCAGACCCCAAGGTGACATCTTCAAATTACTTGTTTTGTTTGACCAATGATCTAAAACTCAAATATTTTCAATTTGCTTTCATGGAAGATCAAGAGGCCTAGAAAATATTCATATTTGTGTCAAAAATGTGAACTCAAACCAGCAAATCTTTTATGTTTTTGTCCAAAAACGGACATCTTCTTTCACCTGAGCTGTTTCACAATCAACTTTCTGTCGATCGATCAATCAGCAAACTGATTAATCATTTCCGTATGACAAATCACTGAAAATGGCATCGAGTCACGGAGGAATAAACAATCCCTGTGTTGCTTCTACTTTAAGACAGGCTTATGTGTGAGTAAACAAACTGACAGCGACACTGACACATTTCTAAGTCATACAGCCCTTCCAGGTGAGCTGTGTGACACAGGCCTATAGGCTGCTAAGGGCTACACTTTGATGAATTTATTTAGAGCTGGCAATAGACGGGACGGAGAGGAAGCAAAGACTTTGACGGTAAATGTTGTACAATTATATGCAAATATTGTTTTAGAATATGTTTAAAAGTGATATTTGGGTTATCGCGAATAATTTCGGGAGATTCAGGTGTCTTTTAGCGTCCTGTTTGTGAAAGTACAAAACATACATGAACCAAAAAGGTAAAGAGGAGTTTATCCCTGCAGTTTAATAGCAAAATACACTGAATACACAACACTGGCTGTATGCATTAACACCCGTCACAGATTTAATCTAGATGCAACTGATAAACTCATAAATAATCTGGCCTGTTTTTCTTTGTTTATGTGTTTTTTTGTACTTGATGCACTGCCTCATTTACAAAACACTTGTTCACACCCACAAAAGATTTGACTTGACAAACCTCAAACCCCCCAAAAAACTTCTGTCAAATCATCCCCCCTCAGTGGCTGTCAATCATGGACATTGTGTACTATTTGGGTTTGGAATAACTGGAGGGTGCAACAGATATTTCAATCAGGAGACATTCAAATGAGAGAAAGCCTTCGACAGTATTTAAATGATTTCCTCGGCGTGGCATGCACCGTAAGGACAAGCCGAAGAAATATGTGACCCCCAGAGTGACATCATCACTTTAAGGGGGTAGTTAAAGTGAAGATCCGGATCGATTTGATGTGAAGCAGGACTGCTGATGAGCAGCAGAAAGACCCGTGAATGCCGGTTCTGATGAAAACTGGAGGTGAATGGGGTGAAGGAGGGTTGCATCGATCTGACACTGAAATGGCAGCTGACAGCAGCAGAGAAAGGGACATTTTTTAAAATTTGACAGCGGCGAAAATTACTGGCTCGGAGACAGAAGTTGTGGCAGAATCTGATTGGTTTAACGGAGGAAAGAAAGGCCCCAGTCAGCGGATGTGTTGAGTTAGAAGAGGAAAGAGAGAGAAAGATTCTAAATAAAAAAGTATTGTGATATGATAAAGTCTTCTGGATTAACTTTCTTCAGCAGCAGTAGCTGTAGATGGACAGGTTTCGAGAAATAGGTGAGTCTATCAACACAAACGTGGGGTTAAGAAGACAATTTTTTGGAGTAGTAATGCTCGATATGAACAGACCTTCAGTCTGGTTACTTTCATATTAGATGCAAGCCCTCATGTCTTCCATTGTTCTCACCTTTACTTCACCCTCTCTAATAAAAATTACAGTTTGACCACTACATTTGCTGTTTAACAGGTTTTCTCTGGTTACTTTAAGGAAGATAAAGTCCTTATCAGAGTCAATACCACAAAGTAACAAATCCAGATTTTTGTCTCTTTTCAGAGTTTCGTTCAATATGATCCGGTTTTGTTTTCAGATGCAGACATGAGATGAGAGAAAATGCCAGTAAATGATCTCTGTTCAATTCTTTACAAATCATTTTAACCTTAATCTTTATCGCAATGCTGTTATTAGACATTCTGTATGTTGAATAGCTATCAACCATGTGGATGAATTTGACAAAACCCATCAAAATATTCCCTTAAACTGATTACTTCAAGTAATCAGAGTGTTAGTGTGCCTACGAAATAAAGTCACTGTGTCAATATTAAATCGTAGACTCAGATATCCATCTAGTGCAGCGTGCCCAGCTTTAACCTCCACAGTAATGGTGGTAATGTTTGCTTTCTCCCCTTCTCCTGCTTATGGTCTCTTAGCATTTGGTCTGCCTGTTTTCACATATAAAACAACTGTTCGACCCAACTTTCATCCCATGCACCCAACGGTGTGTTTCATCCAATTTATATACATCATTTCCTTCTGTCTTTTTGTGATCATTTTCCGTAGTGTCCTTTTCGCATGACTTTAAACCACATGTTGTTTTGACACTACAAAAGCGTACCTGACAGATATTTTTTTCCTTGACATTTGCCCAAAAATAATGATCAATCACACCTTATGTTCTTTGACACGAGACAGGACTGACAGTCACATTTGAAAAAGGAAAAAAGAAAGAACCACTCTTTGCAGCGTTATTTTCCGACAGTCTTCTCTGTGTCAGACCCTGTGCGTCTGCATGTGGAAGCTCCTCTCTCGCTCTCTGAAAATCATTTTATCTTCCGGGCGATAATAGCCCCCAAGGGAAATCTGCCTAGGTGGTCCTAACCTCTGTCTGCAGAGCCACGGCAGTATGTGGGTCTCTAGCGGTGGGAGGCATGAACCTACGTGGCAGGCCTTTGTTCCTATCTGCGTGCTCCAGCGTTGCTCCCCCGTGCGTCTGCTCCTCCCCCTGTTTTCGCCGGCGCTTTCAACTAAACTCGGAGGAGTAATTAATAACCATGACCCTCGATTTAAATGTAGCCTGCGTTTCGTCGACGGGAACGGAATCACGCAGGAGGAAAGTCATAAGACATGGGTGTTTGAGGATTGATGGTGTGAATCCATTGATTCATCCGTCTCAATTTGATCCGAGCACTGGGCTCATATGTGAGGAAAAAGACAGCAGCGATATGAACGCATCCAGCCTCCCTTTCTCCTTCCTGCGAAATTATACAAATCCCGTAAATCAACTTAAATTGATGAAATTAAAAAACGGTGTACATGGTGGAAATAACGACCGAGTGCAAGGATTTCTATCACGTGTGTGCTTGTTCATTCGAACACGCCGTAGACCTCTCTCTTGTTCTGGATGGTCCAAAACTTGCAGGATGTATAGATTTTTGTATGCAAGCAGAGAAAACCACAACAGAGTCACTGCTGTTTCCCAGAGGAATTACAAAAAATAAAATAAAAATAAATCTGACCAAAAAGAAGGAGGGGCTCGACTGTGTCTTCTGGAGGTGTTTCTGATGGACTAACACAGACTGTTATGGTAAACAGCATTCCTCCGAGGCCTTTAAAGCATGAAGAGAAAGACACAGACAGAAAGGGTGAAGGCAGCCTAAGTGAGAGATGGAGAGAGAGAGAGGGAGAGAGAGGGAGAGAGAGGGAGAGAAGGGTAGAACAACTTGGGAAAATAAACAGTATGAGATTATGGGTTTGGCACTGATGCGCCACAGTGTAGCAGCAACCTTGGCAGCATTTATTTCGAAACCAGCCTCATTTCCTCCTGCAGCCTGTAATGTATGGTGCCCTCACCTTGCGCGCATTAGCCTTCTGCTGTGATTTGATGTGTATCACCCAGTTTTACACCGCTCTCCTCCGATACATTTGAGCGATCCCTCCTCCCTTTGCCATTGCCTGCTAATTGGAGTGTATAGAGCACCCTTAATTATCCTGTTAGTAGCTTTGCGAAAAGAAAGCCAACTCCTGGCACACAGTCTGCTGCAGATGACAGCATCTACACACAATCGCTTCCACAGAAAAACCTCAAGTAACCTGTGGATAGAAAAATCTTCATGTAGGCTACGTGACTGAAATTTTTGCACTCGAGACTGTAGATGTGTCTGCTTTTAAAACTTTCTTCAGGTAGAAGGAATGGCACTGGAGATTCCTCTTGTTATTACTTCTGGTTCGTTACGCTTGTTTTTAAATTTAGCACATTGAGCAAATGTAAGACTTAGATTCCCTCTTCTGATTAGTCCATCACTCTATATGACTATATGACTCAGACACTATGAGGTGTGTTTTCTTCAAGCTTGGAATCTCTCTCTGAACTCTCTTCTTCACTGGAAAAATAAACCTGGACTAAATCATGTATACATTTACTAGAATGTGTTTAAGTTTATTGATCAGTTGCCCTCATCTGTGTAGAAGTAGAACCACAACAATGTAAAAAGTCCAGCATCCAAAATCTCACTTAGATAAAATTTAAATCAACTAACAGTACTCATTATGTCAAAAATGTTTCTCTTTGAGCGATATATTGTTTCACATGATATTGGGGAGTTGCTAATACAAATGCAAGCTAATAGCTGCACCTCATTATCATTCTGGGGACAAAAATGCTCTGGCATGGTTGTATTTCCGTAAACCAATCACAATGGGCAGAGCTAAGCAGTGCAGCAACAACTCTCCTGCAAAATGGTGACAAGTGGAATTGTTGTGGTGGAACATTTGCATGCAGGGACGTTAGCACTGTCATTAAAATGACTAATTAATCAGAAAAAAATAAATAAAAATAGCAGGGCAGCCTTGCTGCACAATACAAATCCTCTGCAAAATCGGAAATTTTCAGTGTGGTAAGCAGCTGCCCGAAGGTGGCTGTTGTTTCTGGAAACGGTAACATGCACATAGCGGAAGGGATGGAGAGCACCCTACATTCGGTGAGTCAGG
>NW_007577742.1:912618-923434 GCF_000690725.1 Stegastes partitus
TTGTCTGTCTCTAAGTGTAGCCCTGTGATAGACTGGTGACCTGTCCAGGGTGTCCCCTGCCTTCACCCTAAGTCAGTTGGGATAGACTCCAGCCCTCCCTAGTGAGGATTAAGCAGAGTATATATAGACAATGGATGGATGGATGGATGGAAGAGTTTATCAAGAGGTTCCAAGTCCAAAGTCAGGACCTTTTTTCTGACCACTGACAGACCAGTCACATTTCTATGTCAGTCAGCAGTTAAGATGAACCAACCTTCGTGTTGAGGATCATCTCTGGTGATTAGAGGTGAGTCTGGAGCTACCACTGAGAGAAGAAACAGCAGCTTTCACAGTGGAAGGGCCCACAGTTTCCAAAACCAGACATGGCACATCAGGTTAGCAGTGTACCAGGTGCATGCGCGTTGTTTTCTTCAACATCTGACAGGGAACGTACGACACAAATGACCTGAACTGTTTGATGACGTCATGTGGCTGCTTTAGTGCACCCTACACTTACAGTGCAGCGATTATTTACGGGTTCTTTGGCGACCACAACACAACTACTGTTCTCTACAGATGGTAAATGTAAATGGTCTGCACTTAGAGAACATTTTTCTACCTTCGTGGTATTCAAAGCGCTTTACAATGTTTTCTCATTCACACACACATTCATACACCAATGGAGACAGAGCTGCCATGCAAAGTGCTGTCTGCCATTGGGAGCAACTTCGAGTTCAGTGTCTTGCCCATGGACACTTCGACTGTGGTGGGGCGGGGGATTGAACCGCCAACCTTGTGACTCGAGGACCACCTGAGCCCTACTCACCAGTTTCTACCCCGTGACTTTCTCTTCTCCTGAAAATGAATTCGAGTTGAATAGTCACCACTTTGACAATGTTTAGGAGATTAAGTGCAGATGGTGCTTGGCAACATATTAGGACTTGAAGGGGTCATTACGAGTGTTGCAGAAGCTGAAAGCACTGTATTACTACACAGGGAGGCTTGAAGCAAGTGGCCAGATTTAAATCAGATACGTGTTTTGATTTTTATAGTTACAGTCTCTGAACTTTTTGATCAACCGCAGCTACTGCAATGAATGTGTTACATCTGACAACCTTCAAAAAATAGAGATACAGCCCACTAGAAGGACTTCCATAGAAGTGGTTAAATAAGCACTTTGAGCTGTATTTCTTGTATGAATGGAGCTATACAAATAAAGTTCATTGTATACACAGTAGATGTACTTAGTTACTTTCACCACAAGGACAATTTGAACGTAGACAACTTGGTTTTTTAGCCGACGTTGATGACTGATTCATTATTGACACTGACATTCTTTCTAACACTCATGAACACCAGTGAGCTTTCTTTGAAAAAGCTCAGTAAAGTGGTATCTTCAGGACTGAACAAAAAATGTTACTGTATAAAACTACCACTTATGGTGGCATGATAATATAGACTGTCACATTTTAGATTGTCAGGACAGGAGAGTAGATCTTTAGTTGGTTCAGGTGCACATATCTACTTTGCTTGGCTGAGTCACAGACAGGATGTAAGAACAGAGTTGCAGGAGACAGCGGTCATCAGCAGGAATTAAGGGCCACTGGAGGTTACGACCCCTAATCAATATCTGCTCTAACCCGTCACGGGGCAGTCCTACTACATGAATGTAAACACTACGACAATAATGATCCCTTATTAAATTAACCAGAGACAATGAACAGGAGTGTAGCAGAGGTGTCAGGTGGGTAGGTGTCAATTGAAAATGTTAAACCTGTGCTCCAATTGAAAATAAATTAATATCAAACGGTGCAGGATTTTCCCTTACTGTGGGCGCTGTGAGTTAATTCTTACTGCAACAAATTAGTGTCATTGATCATGACAGAAGAATTACTTTCTCATATTAAAGATTTTTCTTGCCTGTTTGCTAGGTTGCAGAATTTTCATATTCTTATCATTTAAATTAGAGTTTGCTACACTGGTGAGTTAAAGCATTGTGACCACTAAACAATTAAGCTAATTACACTGATTATCTCAACTTCAGTATATTTTACGACACGTGAACAACAGGTTCTTAGTATGTTGGATGCAGGAAACATGAGCAGGTGTAAAGACCTGAATGACCACGACAAGAGCCAGGTTGTTCTGATCAGACAACTGGGTCGAGTGGAATCTAAGGCTCATTGATGACAACTCTGGGTTTTCCATCTGGTCCAACCTGGCAGAAGGACGACTGTGACAGTAAGCTTTAATGACAGTTAGATGAGGAATTGCCTACGTAGCTGCAAACCAGTGTCCTTGTTAACCGTGTCCACCCTCTGAAGCTCTACAACGGGCATTTGAACTTGGAGCAATGGAAGACGATCGCCTGGTTTTCCTTTTACAGCACATACACACCTGACTACATGTGAGCCATTTATTGTAGGAAGGGATCACAATGCACTGTGGGAAGAGGACAAGCTGGTGCAGAAAGCATGATCCTCTGTTTAATTTTCTGCTGAGAAATCCAGGCATTTACGAGGACGTTAGTCTGAATGATCATCAAGGAAGAACACAGAACGGCAAGTTCTATCAGTGGAAACCTCATTTCACAACCGGCAGGACTCAAATGACCACTATGCAGGATTTAGTGGCATCTAGCAGTGAGGCTTCAGACTGCAATGAAATGAACCATCCCTTATTTGTTAAGAGTGTAGGAGAACCTGCAGTGGCTGTAACTTAAGTATAAAAACTCGCGACTGCTGCTGTTTGGTTGGTCTGTTCTTGGCCACTGTCGAAACATGGCGGTGCACAATAGCAGGTTCCATGGAGGAGGATCCTCTCCCAATGTAGATACAGTCACCCTCAAATGTATTCATCCCCTTCCATTAAAAACAAGGCAAAATTCATAGTCACTCAAATAACTAGAAACTGAAAAAAGTAATAATAAAGAAAAAATTGTTAAAATGTAATTTAGTGAAATAAGATGTTGCTTTTCAGTTGTGGTTGAAAAGAATAAAATAAAATTAAAAAAAAAAAACAGTCCCAGACAAATTAGAGCACTTTGCTGATGAGCAGTGGGCCAAAACACCTGTCAACAGGTGCAGAAGTCTGATTGAGAGTTACAGAAAACACTTGATTGCAGTGATTGGCTCAAAGGGTTGTTCAGCAAAATATTAGTTCACAGGTCCCATCATGCTTGTTTGCTTGTGTGTGTTTTGTTGTTGTTGATTTTGTTTTTTAACATTTCTGTTTGAACCACTATTCAAAAGCAATGTCATGATGTTCATTAAATTTTTTATTTATTATTACTTTTGTCAATTTCAGCTTATTTTAGTGACAGATGTTTTTTTCCTTCTTTCATGGGAGGGTATGAATACATTTGAGGACGACTGTAGATGTAAGCTAACAAAAACCCCAAAATTCTTAGTTACACTAGTGACAATGTAATTATGAATACTGTATTCCATATCTGCTAATCCATCTGCTTAAATCCTTCACACTGGACTTTTAAAACAGCTGCTGCTGCTAACATGTTGGTGCCTGATACCACAGGACACTTTCACAGGTTTTCAAAGATAGTAAAGGAACAGCTTGTGAGGCACAAGTTTATGATGTTTTGGCTCATCAGTGTAGCTTTGGGGGGGAAACAAAATTATTCTGGAGAAAAGATTAAATATTCTACATCTATTCATTTCTTGAGTCTGATAGATGTTACACAGACCTAACAAGTGACCTCAGATGAGATTCAGACCCTGAAAGTTGAGAATTTCTTTCGCTAGAGCCAATTTTTAACAGTTCTTTCAGGGAATTTGTAAACTTTCTGATCCGCTCAGGCAGTTCCCCAGTTTAAAATAATTTTTCAGTCAACAATAACCTAAACTTCATTCAACTCCAAGTGTCTTCTTTTGTGAACCAGGATTGGGGACAGTTTCGTTTTCGTGCTTATATGTGCAAACACAGTTGCCGTGCTCATCTGTCAGTGCGGGCAAGCAAACAGCTTTGGCAAACACAAATATCTTTTTGAAGCACCTGGTAAGTCCATAGGTCACATTCAGGATGTGACTCAGTTCTAAGTGCTTCACACCACATTGTGCTTGCACTCACACTTGTCAGATTTTCTGGAGAAAGTGTTTACAATTGAATGTGACACTGTTGTATCACTGCTACTGCTGCTGCTGTGATTCTAGTTTTAGTTTAAAATGTTCGTTTACCTCATTTCTAGTTAATGTCTGTAGTATATCTGCCATCCTAAATGTGGATTAATAGATATAATTTATATACATATAATTTCTTAAAAAACATACTTTTTTTTTTTTTTTTGAAGAACTTGCTTGAGATTACAGGAAGAGCTCAAACTAGATGACCTTTCAACTTTCTGGTTTGGTTTCTTCTCCTAAAAAATGTGGCCAAATTGTACAGATTGTTTTTACACAGGTTTACTGTTTTACTGCTCCAATTACATTCTGATGACAATATGTTCTACACAAATTCACCTCCCATTAGGATGCATTTTTCCTTACTCCCTAAGCTCCATAAACTATTTGTGGTAAAAAAAAAGAAAAGAAAAGAAAAGAAAAAAAGATATCTGTAAATTACAAGGGCACCCAGAGAGTGCAGACATCCACGAAAGCCAATAGTCCATGCGTCCATCATATTCAGCTTTGCAAACCAAACCAGAACGGCACTAAAATCAATTCAAATCTTCCTTTGTCCACGTTCCACCTTTCCACAAGGTTTCATGAAAATTGGTCAGGTAGTTTTTGCATAATCCCGCTGACAGATAAACAAACAAACCAACAATTAAACAGTAATGAAAAAATGACCACCTTGGTGAAGGTAAAAAATAACATATTCTAGCTCCTGCTATAACAAATAAATGATACCCTTTGGAGTATAAAACTTTTAGCATAATGAGCTTTTACTTTCTACTTTGCATCTGTGATGAATGGCAAGGACGGAGCATATAAAGTTAGTTTTTACCTGGAATTAAAAAAGAAATGTTTATGCTGTGGACTCCTAATTCAGACTAAAATAAACTTTGATCCAGACTCGACACGTAACCTGCCTTGGGTTGCTTGCGGGCAACGCACTGCCATCACTTCACCTCATATGTCATTTCATAGGTAAGGAGCTCAGGTTAATGTTTAAAAATAGCCATGCAAAGAAAAGAGATGTTAGACATTTGCAGTTAAGTAGGAGCAGACAAAATATTATTTCATTTTCTGTGAAAAAGCTGTAAGTGCAAAAACGTCATGACACCAATTCAGTGTAAAAAGAAAGAAGGTAAGAACCATGAAAGTGATTCTTCAAAAAACAGCATTTGAAGCGACAAGCAGAAACATTTTGTGACAGTAATCAGACAACAACACCGTAATGATAAGAAAAAAGTCACGTGCAGCAAACTCAACAATGAAAACTGCCTGACCTTAACACTTTTGAGGCCAAGTTTAAACGTGGTTACACAATAAAAGTACTGTGTTTTGTGTACATGTAGAGTTTCTATACATTTTGACATGGATTCAGTCTTCCTGGACTCATATTCATATTTTACAAGTCGACCAATGCGCCTTTGCTAGATTTGCAGTTCTGGATGGGATTCGTTCCAGTTTATGTCAGACATTAAATTTAGAACAGTAAGCTCTAGTTCTGTTCTTTTGTGCATTTAGGCTTAAGGACCTTGAGGGAAGATTTCCTCCATCTGCTGAGCTCATATTTTCAAAGTTGTCCAACATGCGGCCCATGATCGGCGCCGACTGATGTCCGAGCATACCATAACAGTGGATGGATTACAAGGTTTTCGTACGCCAGTTCCGACAGGTAAAGGTGCTTTAGGTGATGTTTTTGGATCTGGAAACAGAAGCAGGCAGGCAGCAGAGGCAAGGAGACATCAAACACACACTCACTGACACTATCAAACCCACTTATCAGAGTGATCATTTTATCAATATTAGGTGAAATGAATACAACTTTTTATACTTCCTTCACAGTACTGTCAACCAGAACTACCCTCTATTTATCTGCATGCTGACTCAACCTCTGAGCCGCAGCCTTGGCTTTGACAAAGTCCACAATGGAAGATGCTGAATCTGTCTCCTGCACAATAGCAGTGCAAAAATCAATGTAATAGAGCAAAACCGTCTTGAACAACTATGACATTGAATGAGCACTATGTTGCAGGAACACGGAGCGCAACTCGCCAAAGTATCCGTGACACTGCGGAGAAGTTGTTGTCTTTGATTGTGCTGTTTTAGAGCGGTTTGTGTACCAACAGCTTCCTATCTATGTATTCTCAAAATGAGCCTCATTGTGACAGAAAGTAGCATTTAAATGGCCCCGGCCAGGTAACATGGTATAGCTGGTTCCATTGTAAATGATGCAGATGCATTAAGATAGAGAACAGCTGAGGACAGATCTCCCCAAACTTATTCAACCAATCCAAAGTATTAAAAAAAAAAAAACCAGACTTGAAACTTTCAGTCCTTCTATACTGCCCAGATTTGGAATAGCTTTTGACTTTCTGACCTACATGCTTGACATTTTGACATGTTAGACATTGCGTTGAATACAATCCATATCTGAACCGCATGTTACACAAAAATATGAACTGACTAAAAGGTCTCGGTTTGTTCAGGATATAGCAGCGGAGATTGTTTTTCTCATTGCTTTATGTTCTGTTTTCCCCGAAGAATACCAGTCTGCTATTTTGTTTTGTGCAGAGTACATTCGCTGTGCTGTTTGCTTGAGTTTGCTTACCAAATGAGTGCAAGAAGTTTCAAGCTGAAGAAAAAATTAAAAGTAGCCTAGTCAGGACATTTCCAGCTTGTATTTACGTTATATTTCATTACTCCAAACTTGAAAGAAAGAAAAACAGGTATCACGAGGAGCAAAGTTGGTTTACGTCCAGACTGTCTTCAGGATAAACTCATCGCGGATGACATTATCTTCTTTGAAATGCTTTTAAAACAACAAAAACAGATTTATTTTGACCACTTGAGCACAGTAGAAACAAATTGTGACATACAGTACCATCACCTTCTAAGATAATTAAGGCTAACTTGTTAGCCAGCAATCACTTATTCATACGTGTTGCAGTCAGTAAACATTATGATCATTTGGAGTCACATCTCTGATGAATAGAAGTCCATCGTTCACTCACTTGTAGCTTTATTTTTCTTGGAGGGAAACTCTTTAGCTGCTAAATTTTTGACTAAGTTCAGCAGCTAGTTTCTCAGTGTCATAACTAACCCCTTTCACATTTTAATATTATCATTTGATACCTAATTATACAAATATTAACGGTATCTACATTCTTTTTTTGTTTGCTTGTCATTATATTTTTTTCAAGGACGCAAAATTCTGGCACTGCAGGAATTCAGTATTTTACTTTTAGTTAGATGATTGCCATATGCCACCCTTTCACACTTACAACCTGGAAAATATGCAGGCGGACCAACCATGTGAAGCCGACCACGGTATGATGAAACTGTAAAACATCCCTGGTCAGACTCGGAGTTGAAATCCAGGTCAGACTCTGCTCCACTTGGTTTAAAAGTTCAACGTGTAGCCCTACTTTGGTGTCACACTCCGTTCAAAATGTCATCACCTGTTTCTCGGGGCCAGTGTGACAGTGCATTAGACATTTCCATGAATTGTGTTCTTAAAAAAAGGGGGCTCTGGTACTAGCAGGATGGACCTGGAATAACCTGCTCAAAATATACCCTCGTAGGTTATGCATGTAAAAGGTGTGTTTCTTCGAGCCCTGATGGATAGAAAACACAGAGCGGGCGCACTTTTACACTCTGTGTCAGTCATTCTGCGTGGCAGCAAAGCATGGAGGGAGGCATCCATAAAACAAACATGGTAGCAGCAGTGGAAGGGCAGAAGTGGCAGGATGGGAACTGCTGCCAGACACATTACAAGGAGCTCTAATGAGGGAGCCCACACTCTCACCCCCCACCACCACAGAGGAACGCGAGGCGGGAATTAATTGTGAGGGCGATGATGGCGAGCGAGCTGAGGAGCAGGTCATTACTGCACGCCTCCTCCTGGAGCGCCGCGGGCAGAGCGTGGAACGCCACGCTACTTGCACAATTCCCATGATCCCACAGGAGGGGGAACAGATAGCAGGAGGGGGAATGAAGGGGACAGAGAGAGAGAGAGAGAAAGAGAGAGAGAGAGAGAGGAACAGAAAAATATACTGGAAGAGGAGGCGGGCAGCTTCCTTCTAGTTGGGAACAAAAAAATAAAAGAAAATGCACTGATTATACATAACTGTATCAATTATTTCTATGCATCTTATTTTAAATATGGCTATTTGTCACAACCCTTACACCACAGAGTTGATTTTTTTATCCTCCTTTTTTCTCCATGATATCTGCTAATAATAAACAACTGAAATGTAAAAACGATGAGGTTTAATTTGTCCCAAAAGCTCCGTCTTCTGTCACATCTTCCATCTTAATAAATCTTCCCCAGCAAGGTTGATCATCACAGGATTCAAATTGCAATATGACATTGTGAGGTGGGCACTGTAGGGGAAAAAAAAAAAGCTCAATAATCAGATGCAAAGAGCAATGACAAAAATGATATTGCATATTCCACACCTTTGAGTCAAAGGAGAGCTGCAGGGGGGGAAAGCAGCTTTATATCGAAGGTAATGATCAGATTTTGTGGCGTTTCACTCGTCCAATCTGCACATGGTGTAATAACTGACTCTTTGTCATTTCTCTTTGTGTGGTTTGTCGCCCTTATGAAACCTGTGACATCAGATTGAATGCATTGGACACATTGCCCTCTAGTGGATATTTAATGTATGTATGTAATGTATATCACAGCCACAGACCAAAGTGACTCACACTGGAAATTATCCTGCTGCCATTAAATTTCCGCAGCAGATGTTTAACTAGTAAGATTGATTAAATTATTTATAGCATCTTTTTTAGTTAGCAAGAATAATGGTACCATACATTTGCACAGAAATGCATTTCTAGCAGTTTAAAAAAAAGCACGTTCACCAATTAGTCCCACGTGCCTGTGACGAACTGTGGCTCTGACAAAGAAATGCGTTCAAGAATTACAATGATGAGGTGAATCCAGGTAAATACCATTATTTATTATCGGTTTCTCTCATTAAATTCATATTGATCTCAAAAGAGACGGAGTAAATAACGTGCAACAGATGAGCCAAAAAGATTTTTGAACTCTGGGATTAATGACTTATATTTTGCGCCCAGCAACTCAGACTGAGGAAAATGTCCTTAATGTTTTCTACTGGAATACATCCAGCCAGTGCAACTGGTGTTATTAGTGGCAGGAAAATTAAATTCTCTTCTTAGATATGGAAAATTCATTATGGCTCAGTAATTAGATACAAAAACAGAAATACAAGCAAACACTAACTGACTTTTCCCTGCATATAGCCCCCTCCCTTCCCCCATAACCGAGGAGCTTTTTGCGTTATCTTAACTTATAACGAGAGAGCAGAGACACACCTCTTTGATGATGTATTTAATGACCCTATTCAGTGCTTTTCCTTTTTCACTACTTTCATGACTAGAAACCCTAATGAGACCAGTGCTGTTGCCTTAGGGATGGCCAAGCCCATTGCATTAGCACAGGAAATCATTTAGGACATGTCTCTGGGAATAAAAATATCATTATGGTGAAGTTCTCTGTGAAAGTGAGCCGAGAGTCCACCGCTTCCAATTGTTTTTCGTCAAGATGAAATATTCCAAGAGGCAGGAATAGACATACCGAGGCGAGACTTAACTGAACTGCTCTCCTGCTAGCTTCGCTGTTGAATACATGACTATTAGAAAAACTACAGTTTGGAGTCTGGAGTTTAACCAAAAGTCAAACATCTCACAGCTATGCTTGAGTCCATAACTATTAGCCAAGACAACGGCAGGTTTAACTGGCTCCTTGAAGAGGGAGTGCTTTTGATAGTTATTTAAGGAAGAATTCAGATGAAACGCTTTTAATAATTTATTTTTCATTAGGGGCTACATTTTTTTTTTGTAAAATTCTCACATTTGTGTTGAGTTGTTTTGGTTGTGTTGTAATTCAAAATTCATTTGCAGTTTTAGTTTTTTATATTTTATTTATAACAGTGAAGTGAAGCAACTGAGCTTTATGTACCTTCTTGCATGACAAATGTTTTATAGTTGCAAAAGTATTTTTCCTGTCTTTTATGTCAACGTAGAATGCAGATGGTGTATAACCATGTCACAATATGTCCTGACTCACCATATAAATTACACAGATAAGCAGTGAGAGGTGTATTTTTTACTTGGAACTGTAACTCTTACTAGTCTTGGTTGTGAACAAATATAAACATCAGGTAAACAGCTGTGAATCTGAGTTGTGTCCTTATCTCTCTTTCAGCGGGTGAAGATGGGTGACATTGTCTTGTAAAAGGCATCGTAGCTTCCATGTCCCTCCTGTGGTTCGTATGATGAGAGAGGAACAGCCAAAGAAATGGAAAAGGGGCCTAAGTGGGAATGATGGGCGTTACGATATCAGATTTGAGCAATTTTAGTGTGGATCTGGCCTTTGACAGAAGGAGGAGAAAGGTGTTTTATGTTAACACCTACAGTATAAAGACGAGGAAAGAAAACAGGTCTCTCGTATACCTTTGAACTCCTGGGTTGTTTTCATCCACATAAGAAATCCCTGCATTTTACAGTGAATGTTGGTTTGGCCCTGCACACATGCAGACATGCTGGTGGAGACCTAAAGTCCTTTGCACCTTTAGCAGTACAATTAATCATTTCATCTTTGCTTGTACTCTCATTTAAAACTACATGTTTAAATGTCTTGAACTCTACTATAGTGTTACTGCTCATGATGGTTAAAA
>NW_007577742.1:923707-974901 GCF_000690725.1 Stegastes partitus
CAAAGTTTAACAGAAGATTATCTTGCCTTGTTGAAGTCTTTTCAGTATAAGATCCCACCATTGCCTTACTATCCCTCCATTATAGCCCAGCAAATAAATAGTCAAAAAGTCTATAACTTTGGAAGGCATCCACTTGATTTGATTAACTCCGACTGCTGAGGCCTCACTTTGAGTGAGGAGCTCGGACATCCAGAGGGAAGCTGCTCCTTCACACTGAAAACAGCCGGCTGAGGTGGATCAGTCATCTAATTAGGATGCCTCCTGGGTATCTTTTTTTTTTTTTTTTTTTTAAGGAGGTTTCGGGGCACATCCACCTCCGAGAAGAACCCAAGGCAAAGCTAGAATTCGGAGGAAGGATTACATATCTCATCTGACCTGGGAATGCCTCAGGATACCCCTGGAGGAACTTGAAAATGTGGCTAAGGAGTGGGACTTTTGGGATACGATGCTTAGTCTTATGAAACCTGAATCTGGATAAGTGAAGGAAAATGGATGGATAGATGCTGAGGTATACTTTTGCATAGAATTACACAAAGACATCATTGACTTTAGAATATAGTTTAATGATGAGTAGAAACAGGGAACGTATGGGAATACTGTTCCAAGGCAGACCTGAAAAAAAAGTGAACCGATCCTTTAATGCCTTTCTCTACTGAGTCACAAACCTGGAACCAACATTACAGACTCTCCAGAAATATCTGCAGCGGCACAGAACATGATAATTTATGTAAGTGCTTGTTTGTGTGTTTGTGAGTGGTTGGGGGTCGTGTGGGGGGGGTTCAGGGAGAGCTCGAGTCTGTGTGTAAATCATGTCTAACCATATGCTGCCTTCCTCCGCAGCGCACACACTGCTGAAATTGATCGTCAACCATCTCCTGCTCACAACAGCGTGGGCAGAGAGAGAGAGAGAGAGAGAGAGAGAGAGAGAGAGAGAGCAAGGTCACAACCAAGGACTTGCCACAATCAGTGATAGGCTGCGGAGGGGGGCTTATGTGTCACGGCACAGCTGTTATGCCACATTCTGAGTCACAAGCACATCTTCGCTGCTGCAAAACATCACCTTAATTACCTTAATGCCACACTCTCTCCCTGTCTGCAAGAAATTCTGCTCCGGATCCCTTAATCTGAGCCTAATCTCCACCAGCTTCTCATTCTGTTTTGGGAATAAAATCATAGCTTTGCCTTTCTTATCTGCTTTTTATTTCCTGTCAGGTTTAAGTGTTTTATGGTTGAGGAGTTTAGAGGGAGGGAGGGAGGTTCGCCCTGTGATAGGCAACATGGCAACGGCGGCTGCTCGTCATGCTGAACCAAGCCCGGAGCAGGTGAAGGGATGATTTCATGTCTGTGCTATCTAAAAGGACCGTCTCAGCTGCCAATGCACAGATAAGCAAGGAGGAGGCAGCTGCTGCTTCTGGGCAGCTGTGGGACGGCTGCTGAGCTGTGAGCTGCAGGCAGCTCAACAGGCTGGTTGTGCATCATTCCAAGCAGACAAACAAGTGGAGCAGCAATCTTGAGCAAGCGCATTGTTTAACAACATATCTGCAGAAACTTGCGGTCCTGAAGTCAGGTGCAAAATGTCTACTTGTTATAAAAAACCAAAAGCATTCTTGTGTAGGAATGGCAAAAAAAAAAACATGAGACTATTAACTTCTGAACGCGTAGAGTATTTTAAAGGAAAAGATTGAAGAGTATTGATGATGGCACAGTGAAAGACAAACCAAAACGAAGTGCAAAATAATTATGTAAGGTGTTGGTCCACTATATAAAAAGATAAAAACAAAAAACAGAACAACTTCAGGTGAGCTCAGTGTAGGTTCTGTAGATCTCTACTAGAGGGTTAACACCAGTGATAGAAAAGATATTTTCATAGTTTTTTCAAGGTTTCATCATTCAAGTTTTCCTGCTTTTGCGATAATCCGATATCTTCCGTTGGTGTTTAATGGGAACCTGGCGACCGTAGAGATGGTAGCATGTAATTAACATTATTGTCTCTCTCACCAAACAATTCTACGTAAGGCAAGGCTGGTTTTTTTATATACACAATTCGTACCCAAGGCAATTCAAAGTGCTTCACAAAAAACTATACGAAGACAGATGAAGTCAATCCGCAAAACATAAACACAATCATTACATCAAAAGCGAAGAAGCCTTTCACGTCTGTTTCCTGGTTCACTCATTGGTTTATTCTTTAGGTCACCAACCATCTATAAAGACATATTAGAAACCATTGCTGATTTCACTATAAAAACAGTAAACATAGTGTATTTATTTCAAAGTTAAAGTCGCAAAGGACAAGTTTTTTTTGCCTTAACTTGTCATTTTTAAGTAAATGTACAATTTAATTTCTATAGAATAATAGCAACATTCCCCTTTTGGATTGGTTCCCTATGAGCCAAACTACGCAGCTTCGTCTGCCACCAAGTTCAAAATCTGCAAGGAAAATGAATGGCTTGATTTACAGCACAAAGAATAACTGAAAGAACTCAGGAAACTACCCAGCAAAAGAAAGCTCATAGGAGGCAAAAAAGGAGACTGACAAAAACTGAAACAAGAGTGGATCTCAGATGGACACTGACACATCAGAGAGAACTCCTGGACTTGAGAGGCTTTAAAAAAAGATGGCATGATATCTCCTATATGAGTAACAAATCCTGCCTACTTAATAATACAGCCAGGTGTTTTACGCTGTCTTTACCATCTGGGTTTTTCTATTTCAAATTGGGATTCTTAAGGTTGTGTCTTGCTTTGGACAGTAGCCAGTAGCAAAAAAAACGAGGAGCTTATCTCTTGTCTCTTATTTCCTAGGAGGTATTGATTGTTCTGTGTAATGTGCTGTTGGTAGTTGCGAGAGGGTCTGATGAAAATGGAAAGCGATCCAAATCTAAGCAACACTTGTTTGTTACCACTTTAAGTTCTTTTGGAGTAGTAAAATATCATTAAACCTATGCTGAGTTTTTCAGCTTGCTGTTAACTGTGAACACAATGTTAGAAACAGCCACTGATCAGTCACCATATTTACTCAAGTACCCTACTATGGTGTTGTACTTTCCTTGAGTGTTTCCATTGTCAGCCACTACTAATGCGTAAAATGTGTAGGTGGATGGTGGAACACATCTCATATTACCTGCATGACGCCGACATGCAACATATCAGGAGCCAGCAACCGTGAGGTAATACTTGGTAATACTCCCATCCTACTATTCCCCTGACAAACAAAGAGTGTGATGTGTTCTGGCTGCCACAGCACAGTGTTGCTGCTGGGACAGTTGGCAGGGAGGTGGGGGCAACACCAGAGGCCACCTGTGGGAGGATGGTGAATTGGGATGTTGTTCAGGCAGCACAGGGACCATCGAAGGCTGCTGTTGTGCGATGTGACATTAACAGTCACAAATGTTAAGTGCCAGCTGTCTGCACACAGAGTGACTGCATCTCATTTTTTGTTCCTTCAAACACTCACAAATCACATCTCTGGTGCAGGAACAACTTTGTGCATCTGCAAAACAACCCTGTAGATTTCCATGTTTTAGATGCCTTTCATTTTATATTACTTATGAAGGCCTAGACTGCTATAAATAAAGTCGTGAAAAAGGTGCCGTTTTTCACATTCTAGTGAAGCAAACATTTGATCCCCCTTTAAAAGTGTATATACACAAACAAAGTAATTAGTAAGTACATTTAGAACTCCTTCAAATTTCTATAGACTCAGGGGTTCTAGATCCAATAATCAGATCCTTCTTATGGGGTGACAGGTAGAACCGTCTTATTCAAACCTATGACATATAAGGTGTTCTCTTTGCCATTTCCGTGTAGAGTTATCATGTCAAGATCAAAAGAGCAATGTAAAACTTTCTAAAAAGAGGTTGTGGATGCCTGTGAGCCTAGCAAGGTATTCAAAAAATATGGCAAATAAATTGTTCCACAGTAAGAAAATCATCTGGCACTGATTTCAAACGACATGCCAGTTTGTTTTGCCTCAGCAAATTCAGACACCTCAAACCTCAAAATTTCATCACAGGATCTGTAGGGAACTCTTGAAACTGTTGGGGCAAACATCCATGGGTCTACAATCAGAAACTGCAGGGGAGGCGTGCCAGGAAGAGCTTTTGCTGTCTACAAAAAACATTAGAGCAAAGTTCAACAATCAACATAGAGGCAAAAAGGAGGCCTTTTGGAATTCTGAGCATACTTTGAGTTGTTTGGAGTTGTTTGACACAGACACAGCAGAAATGTTAGCAGAAGACCAGACAGCGTTTTAAGAGCCCAGCCTCACATTAACTGTGAATCACGGTGGTGGGAATGTTATGGTTTGGGGTTGCTTCGCTGCTGCCTCAGAAACTGGACAGCTTGCAGTCATTTATTTAGCTATGAATTCTGCATCATAACAAAGAACGCTCAAAGGTACTGTGAGGCCATCTGTCTAAAAGCTGAACCTAAACCAGAGCTGAACCTTTCAGCAGGTGAATGATCCTCATACGGAAGAAATGAAGAGTTATGGAATCAAACAAACAAAGTTGAGGTTTGAATCCCATTAAAATATTGTGGGAAGACTTGAAACAGTCAGTACATGCAAGAAAACCCTCAAATATCTTGCAACTGAAGGAATTTTGCATGGAGGAGTGGCCAGAACATTTTGCAAGTGAAGACTGGGGGGACAGTTATGTAAACTGCCTTCAAGAAGTTATTTTTGCTAAAGGGGGAAATACTAACTTATGAGTTCAGGTGTCTACTTAGTTGTTTTACACAAGGATATTACACCTATAGATGTTTTTGTTCAATAAATGTCAGAAAAATGTAAATTTTCTTGTGGCGTCTTTCAAGAATGCCACCTCCTCTATAAAAGGGGATTAAATGTTTGTTTGTTAAAATACATCAAAAACGTAAACTGTGTTCTTTCATATACTCACAGAACTACAGAACAGGATTGATAAATACAACAAAACATAAAAAAAAAAATAAAACAAAATAAAATCATTGATTTTCTAACATAAAGCAAAGTACAAAGGTCTAGAAAAGCAAAAACATGAAGATACAATTAGATAAAAAACATGAACTGCTTTGGGATTTCATAACTACAATGAAGTTTCACAGTTTGTAGGGTAACAACAGCTTGTCTAAGAAAATTTAATGAAGAAAAACTGCAAATGTGCTCCACATCAAATACACATTCTCTTCAGAGGAAGGATCAGATGCCTTTCAGGTCATCATGCTTCACCAGCAGGGGTCATCCTCTGCTCCATGCCAAATAGCAGCCTATTTAGGTAATGGCAGTCAGTAGTTTCAGCTGGAATGCTTCAGGGGCATGCATGTGGCAGTGGCATGACAGCTTTGCTAATCCTGGAAAAAAAAAGGGAACTGTACTATGAAAGTGTGTATTTTTTCCTCCAAATTTGGCACTGATTTACTGTAGGCTGAGAACATTTCTGCTCCAGAATGTAACCAGCCCATAACAAATTGATGATGTGTAAAAATTTTCATTTCACATGTCCATTTCCAAAGCCATATTTTTAGAAAATCACAGAGTCTTTCCTGTTTTAATTTAACAAGACTGCTAGAAGGAAAGCGACTGTCACACATCGCATACTCGAACCAGTGGAGTCAGGTGATGATTCTCATCTCTGATGGAGGATTGGAGACGTGGGTGAAGAGCTCACATCACACAGCTGGTAAAGAAAAAAATAGGGTCTTTTCCACTCTTAATAGCCAGCAGTGCCCACAGAGGCTTCATCTGGGGGCGGTGTGAGGGGTGGATGGAAGCACCTGCAGCCCGAGTGCGGGAACCGGTTCTTAAACCTCTCAGAGCGGTTGGTCTCCACGGGAACAGCAGTAGGCCATGATTGGCCTTGTCCAACCCTGCTGTGCTCAGGGAGAAACACTTTGGACGGTGTGCGCGCACACACACACACACACACACCTACACACACACACACACACACACGCATGCACACACATGCATGCATGCACGCAAACACACACACACGCATGCACACACACGCACACACACGCACACACACACACACACACACAACAACAACTAGAAAAGTCCTGCAATTACAATTGTAGAAGAAATGCACCAAAAATGGCCAAATTTGCGCCCTTTTAGCACTCAGTAATGTCATATAATTGTTTCCCAGTTACTCTCCCTCTCTTCTGTAAACCCCCGTCTCCACCACCCTGCACCAGAACCCCTGCTGGGACTTAAACAATTAGGCTATGTGAGACCCACACTAACGACTCTCCCTTGTCTTTTAAGATAACTGCAGGAGGAGGGGCAGCGGTGGGTGACATCTTGTTAGAGGGGGAATCCTGCGGTCAGTCATTTTGTGTATTAGCCAGAGCAGAGGATACCTAGTTATTACCCTACATAAAGACTTGTGTGTTTAGATTGCCTCAGGTGAGATGTGGGTAATATCACCGGTGATTGTGAGAAGTGCTGCTTTTGTCAGCTTCGTGACAAGTCCTGGTAGCCTTCAGTCGCACCTCAGATGTCACCCCTTTTTCTCCCACCAATGGAAAGAAAGCCATAAATCAAAGCTTACAGCACAAATCTGTCTCCAATGAGTCGTGTCTCCACCTTATTAGCACAAATGATTCACACCAAATATATAAAAAAACAAAGTGAGCTCATGTCCATGTGATTGAGTGTTTTGAACCCAAACAAGAATTTTTTGTCATTGGAGTAAATTAATTTTCACACAAGAAATTACAAAAAACTAAAACATTATTTAGTCTGTTCTTGTGCAAGACCCTCAAGGCAGATCAGATTACAATTGTATTTTTTCTTGTCCGCATTAACAGAATTGCTTGGAAATAATCTTCTTTTGGTAACAAAAAGCAGAGCTATGGTGTGGATAGAGAGCTAAAACAGTTTAAAATGATACAGTTTTGAACTTATATGTGTCCCTTACAACTGTGATAGTCCCCATAAAGAGTGCTTAATTATTTTAATATCTTATGATTAGCAAAGAAACAATACAATTTTAATTTACTGCCCCAAAATTTTACATTACAGACATTATTTGTTCCTTACAAATCTCTAACCTCCTGTACATCAGCCTTGTGCAACTATATGATGTTAAGTAAAGTATAGGAATAAAACATTATACTTTACCCTGGTTTTAATATTGTTGATTTTGTCAGTTACTTATTATTACATGGCATGCTAAAAAAAAAAAAAGACTAATTTCACTCACTAGGCAGTTTCTCGGTTTCAATATATGTTTTGCTGCCCTACTTCTCAGAATCAGAAAGGATTTATTGCCAAGTAGGTCTTCACATACAAGAAATCTGACTTGGTGTTTTAGTGCAGAACAATACCAGTAACATATAGATGAAAACAATTTCACTTGTGGATCATTAAAGTTGATCAAAGTCTAAGCCAGATAGCAGTAAGTGTAGTCAAGGGTTTATAAATCACAAAAAGTAATAGAAATATTTTCAGTGAGGAAGAATGTTCTTTTACATGAAGGAACAAAAAAAAAAAAGGGAGTCGGACTATAAAAAACCCACGATTTAGGGCGACACACAGATCTGAAACCAGAAGCCCAGATCTTTGACCCAAGGGGCGAGTAGGTTCCTGTCTTTGTTTTACTTAACGTAAATCACTGAGAGTAGTGGGCTGCAAGAGGAACAGTTTAAATCCCTCACTAATGCTCATCAGCATCTTAAGGTGTGAAATCAGTCAAGTGACAAGTGGGCCTAAATTTTGATGACCCTGGGTCAGCATGAGGCCACAGCTCTGTGTTTACAGATGAGGTGATGGCACACGCCTCCACTCCTTTGAAATGTGACAAGGTGAGAGGACAGACGAGATAATCTCTAATTTACGAGTTACAGTAGTTTCAAAGGGAAGCAGCCCAGCAAGGAGCTCCCTGCCTGACTGCTGTCAATACACACAACTAAAGTCAATGCAGCCACGTGAAGACAGGCACTGTGGTGGAAAACCAAGATCTGTAAATATTCTTTGGGTGTTTGGGCACAGCAGAAACAACTTGCGAAGACAGCGTTCACATATCTTTTAGGGTCATATGGCCAAGTTGTTAGAAAACAGTTGCTCTCTACACATCTTACAGTTAAGAATCAACATTATCCCTTATTCGGAGTCCATTTCTGGCCACCTGGCAAATTTAAGTCCAATATTCACTCTCTTCTCCTGTTTTTGGTTTCCACTGTGGTTTCCATTAACTCCTAAGGGAACAATCTGGCTCTTCAGCTGCTAAACACCTAACAACGTTCCCCAGCTGGTTGGTAACTGTGCCTGCAAAGGTAGGGCACGGTGGTTTTACTGCGCGTTGAAGCCGAAAATGTCAGTGAGGGCAACGAGAATGAAACAAACTGGTAAATTTATGAACTGGACGGCTTTACAATCAGCTGAAATTCAAGCTCTGCAATACCGAGTGGTAGCAGACAGCAGTTTTCGGTAGATTTATTACAATGCCACATGGTCACCTTTTTTCACATTGTTGTTTATACAGTCAAATATTCATATTGGTTCTATATGCTCTCAAGAAATAAGCTAATTTATTAGAATAAGAAAAAAATACAAGCTTGTGGTCTGAGAATATTACAATTCATGTGTTTTTTGAGCATGACTGCAACGCTACACTGACAAAAGTCAATTGTTGGACCACTTTAAATAAATTGCTTCAAATGGTAACACACAATTAAATTGGGTTTGTCCAAATTAAGTTAACAATTAATATTAACGCTGTTGGTTTAATTTAGATCTACTTAAACCTTCTGATTCCTCTCAAATGAACAGTTTGCATTGCTGCAACCTCATTTTAAGCAAAGTTAACTTAAAGTTTCTAATTGTACTGACTCAAGTATTTGCTTCAACCAAATGAAAAACGTCATTAAACATATTATTCCTTCTTTGTCTTTACTCTGTTATCCCGCTGGAAGAGAACTGATGTTGAGCTGCTGCAGAAAACCTGAAGAACCATAGATAGCTAAACCTATTTTTCGCACTTTTGCTGAAATTCAAATACTAGTTTCAGGAGAAAAAAAGTAATTTCAAGTTGATAGAATCCACAGAAGTAACCTGCCTTCAAGAAAGCATAAACTTTATGTTTTACTAGAACTACATCTCAAATACTCCTTTTACAGTGTAGCAGGGAATAATTTGGACAACTTTAAGGTATATCTCAAATATTATTTCACCAGACATGCTGACTGAGCGCACTTTTGTTTACAGCAGCAGCCCAAGGGAACAGGGAGATGGAAGGAAGCTAACCAGCCCAAACAACTGCTGGAAGCCCTGCAGCGCCGATGGCTGGTGCACGTCATGGGGTGGTGGTAGCGCTGGGTTTACTGCCTTGCTCGGGGGCAGCTTTGATGGCAGTTCATGAGAGGGAGAAACAAGATCGCCTCACCCAGTCTTTCCTAACATATTCACAGCTCATCTGGGGATTTAAATTTTGCAGCGACTAGTTCTCTAACCATCAGCTGGGCTGGCTGCAGCTCGCATTACCTGCTTAATCTATGCAAATAAGCACAACAAGCTATGACAAGCCGCAGCCCAACACACATCTGCTCTGTTTGTATCTGCATCTCCACCTTTGTTACCACTACGGATTTAAAGAAGGAGTTTATGTGGTAACATTATTCCTTCTTCTTATATTTTGGACATTTGCTCTTAAGATCTGAGTTATTCTCACAAACAACAAGGACACAATTGCAGCTGTGTTGGGTTTTAACGCAGCCACACTTAAACAGCTCAACATCCATCTGTGAGACAACTTTGTTCTCTACCAGTTATGTATAGAAACACAATATAAAAGAGTCTATTTTGTCTGTGCAGGATCTGTGCAGCAGTCTACAGTGACTCCTCCTTCCTCTCTGTGCCTCTTCCCCTCCCCCATTCTGTGTAAAAACAAATCTCCTTTTCTGCTCTGAGCCTGAAACTATTGAGTCAACAAATGTCACTGCAGCGAGGCAGGGGCTGCTGGGAAAGAGGTGGGGTCTGCTTTTAAGCCTGAAATACAGCTAAAAGCAGATTATTTTCAGATAAGACCCACCTGTTAGTAAAGTAAAGGAGGAATTAAATTGTAAAATGAATGGGGTTAGCCGCTGACGATTGACTGTGTTGGCTGGAGCTGTGGCCACATGTTCAGTTTTTGTATTTTCCCAGCACACACTGCTAATATATGGTAACCAGTTGGCTGCCTTTTTCTCTGAGCCAAAAGGACAAAGGAGCTTATCTTAGAATAGTAAGGCTGAGTGGTGGTAACAAGGTGCATGCACTCATTGCCTTGGCCTCTTTCCTTTGTGTGCTGTTATTCCTCAAAGAACAAGAAAAACACACTTGTTTTCTTGACAAATTGAAAACCGCAAGTTTTATTACTGGTTCGTGAGAATATGTTTGTGACCTTTAACATCAGAGACACACACACACACACACACACACACTGCAACCTGAACCTCAGACTTGCAGCTCTGCCTAAAGACCAAACCAGCAGTTTTAGTATTTGAACACATTTTTAACTCATGTTATTTCAACAGCATTCCAGGGCTGAATTTGTCTTTTAAATCACCCTCAGCCCCTTTCTCTCTCACACTGCTCTCTCTATCTCTTTCAAGCCCACGTGGCCAGTGTCAACAGGAGGTGGGTCTTGGCTGACACATGAAGCAAACTATGCTGCCTGTATGGCAAGACTGCAGAGTTGTCTTACACCCCACTCTAAAAATGAGCCGTCCAGCCGAGGTGTGCCAAAATAGGACACAGCACCTCGGAAACCAGCGCATTTGCTCGACCGGTGGGACTCTGAGGCGGCAACATCCGACTGCTGCTGAAAAAGAAATGCTTTTAACACCAAAGGAGGAACTTCTGTAACCTCTGACAGAAAAAGAAAGAAGCTGAGATAGACTTGAGTGAAAAGGGAGGGAAAAACCCTGAGTCACTTGGCTTCCTGTCTGAGAAAAAAAAAAAAAAAAAAGGAAGGGGGTGGAGGCATCTTCCACCCTGCCACAGTCAGACAGTTGAGACCAGCAGTGCAATATTCAACATAAAGTGCACCGGAGTCCTGTCCTGTACACCGAATCCACTCCAGTGCTTCAGGGCAGCCATCATAGTGTTCACTATTGTGTGCGGCTGAGGGAAGAAGAAAAAAAAGGAGGGAGCAGAGGGGGGAAAGAAAACCTGTCTCTTTGTGTGGGAAGGACTCAGCAGGAAAGTGATTTTGTAATTATTTGAGTTTGCCACCAAAGGCAAGGCTCTTCCCCCTGATCTGCAACAGCGTCTCGTCCACTCTGTGTGCCACTGCTGCCTTACACAAGAGCCACATATGAGTGTGCTTCTCAGGCCGGCAAACAGCGACACCCGGGCTTCTCCTGATGATGAGAGCCGACGTCAGACTGGTTTCCATGAATATTGATGTGGAGGATAGTCTGTTTCATAGAAGAACAGAAGGAGGCAAGATGGCTGCCCTTTAGGATTTGTTAAAGAGGAGATCCAGACGGTTTGTTGGAATTTCTACAAAGTGGAGGGACGCAAAAAGAAGGTGAGAGTCTGCTTCGCGTGTTTGTGCCCTGTTTAGCCTTTTCTCCTCTAACCTTGAGTGTATTTTTGGTGGTTTTTTGGTCAGGTGAAGTATAGCAGATGTCCCCCACCGTAAAAAGCAAGAGCCAACATAATAAGGAGGGGATATTAGATAAAGCTACTCCAACATGGCTGACGATTTTCTTTCTTTTTTTTTTGCCAGCTGAAATTGAAAGACACCCTCAGTGTTTTCTTGTTTGTCCTGTGTACACTCAACATTCTTGCTGCTTTTGAATGCATCATAGAAAATGGTGTACTTAGACTGCCTGTTCAGGAGTTTTTCTTTAGGCATAATTTAAATGCCTGTATAATGCTCTCATTCTTAACATACCGGCCTTGCTTGTTATTAGTCACATATTAAGCATGTGTGGCAGCGTGTAACGTATGAATGTGTTTTGTATGAGTGAGTTTTATCAGAGTGGGAACACATTTTTAACATTTATGTGTAATTAATGGCTATTACAGAATGATGGTATTTTGTGTTCATTATGTTTAAATGCAGTGAGTGTTACCCTCCGTAGCTTCTCATTTCACACCCACTGCTGTATATGTGCTCGTTTGTGCTGTTGTTCAGTAGGCTTTAGTAGGAGTCGAAGTAGGAGAGTAAAAGTCCAACCTGGACATGTCTAGCAGTAAGTGCATAGTGTCTGCACAGCAGTGGAGCTGGAATAGCTTCTGGCTTTGTGTATCTCTGTGAATCAGCTTTCATTGCTTTCACCACTGAATGACAAGCAGACACAAAGGCAAATCCCTGGGAGAAGCAAAAGAGAAGAGTATAGTGGTGGCAGAGTGTAGTGAAGGCAGACAAGGTCAGAAAGCTCTGAAGGAAATGAAACTCTATCCTACTGCACCATTAACTGGGGGAACAAGAATGGTAATTCTGGAGCAGAATTTGCTGTCTTTCTTTAACTTGAGGCCAAACAAGAGGCTGTTGCCAGAAAGCAGGAACAAACATCTTATTCTCCAAAAATAAAAGTTGACCAAACTTGAGCCAATGGCATTAGTAGTATATATTTTAATGCATTAAAATCAGGTAAATGTCACAACAGCTCAGATGCTGTGTTCTCTTGATAGTAGAGTTATTGACAAACAGATTGTTGACAATATAAAAAGGATGGGTGTGACTTTAAATGTGTGTGAACTGTAATTATTTTAATAGCAGCTAAAGAAACATGAATTGCTGCCTTTATACTTGCATGAATAATTGTAGCGTTGAGATAATCACATAAATATGTGATAAGAACATGTATACTCACGTTTGTTAAAGGACAGCAGGTCTCACCTCAATTAGCAAATATCTAATTGGTTCTTAGTTAAGTGTTATTCTAAGATTAGCATCTAAATGGTCCATTAGAATGTAACAGATCTTCCTCAGGTTTGTTTATTGGGTTTGTGTATTCTACTGACAGTTGTAGTGTAGCCACAGTATGGCCTCAGGTCACAAGCAAAGCAAAAGAATGTCTGCTTTACTGTATTCTACCAACTATAGCTATAATGTAGCTACAGCATGGCCCCAGGTCACAACCAAAGTAAAAGCTTGTCTGCAAGGTGGAGAATAATGACTTGGCTTTAATTGGGTGTTGTGGGATGTCTGCAGGATTTTAGTCTTCACCTTTAATCGGTGCCAAAGTTGTACGTTTTAACAAGATCTATTGAAAGCACAGTCATGGATAAAAAAGGCTGTAAAGAAGGTAAAAGGGGCAGTGATGCCAGGATAAAGTCAGCTGTTTGTCAAATGACTAGAAGACAGTTACCAAGCTTTGAAGCCAAAGACAAAGTAGAAAAAGTATTCTGTAACAGCCAAAGGTTCCCTTTCCTCTTTTGAATGAACTGTTTGTTTCCTTTGTGGTTATCTCTGAAGAACATGTAACCCCTCTTAACTTCAAACTCTTCACTATACATAGAATATGTGCTTGTAGTGGAAGAGAATCCCATTTTAGTCATAGTGAGTTGTCACTAAACTTTAAAACCAATAGTGGTGTAGCCCTCTGACGCAACGGCGTGGCTGTGTTTTGATATGGAGAGCATGGTCATTGACTGTGTAGTATCAACACGAGCGCTTAAGCAAGGGCGTTTTCTACAGTATTCCCAAAGTATGTTGTGACTGCATGAGATCAGGTGATCCAGCCTTTTCTGTGCGTAGGTGTGTGTGGTGCCATCTACCCATTCATAATGTCAAGACTCTGTAAATAATGTCTCATGTGAGAGTGTCATGTGAAAGATCGGATCTACCATACTGTTTGGATGAGCTGAACGGAGCCTACTCCATTGCTTGCGAATGAAAGCATGCTTTTAATTGTTATCACAGTGGGGTTGTGTAATTCCTGTTTGCCTGTGTGTTCAGCTGCACTCTATGCAGGCCTTACAAATGATAATTCTGACCTGCATAATGATGACACGTTATAAAAATGAAAAAAACAAAAGCACAGTCTTACTGGAGGTGTTTTCATGAGTCTCTGCATGGCTGCTGTTACATCAGCAGCGGAAAACTCAGCAGAGCATTAATAGGGCTACAGGGGGTTGAGTGGGGGGAAGGGCCGTACAGATCAATCACATGCACATAGCTCCTCTCATCTATCTACACCTACAGATAAGGCCGTGCGGTTGGATTGCTCCTTCGTCATGGCCCTAAGTCCCCTTTATGTCACTCTCAGGGCAAAGACAATATCACCTTTGGGAAGAATGTCCAGTTGCCATAGTGTCTCACAACAATGCTGTCCACTTACAATACCCAAGCCCTTCCCCAAGCCCTCACCTCTGACCTGCTCTGTCCAGCCCACGTATCTTTTTTTTTTTCTCCATCCAGAGGTTGTTTCACAAATGACACAAGAAACATGCCCAGTGGCAGGTTGGACATTTTAGATTGCACTACCTGCTGGCTGGTCACAGCTCAACTGCTTTCCTAAGACAAAATGGCGAGATACTGAGTGTTGTATTGATTTCTGCAGTATTGATTTCCTTCTTGTCTGCTATTGGGGGTTGTTTTTCTATAGAGAGCAAGAGGGAAGCAGCAAGCCACTATCAGATGCTTCTGCAACAGAATCACAGTGCTCTAATATTGTCCTTCTTCTGCACAGAATATACACATTTGCACAGAATTTACCATCAAGAATGCACAGCTGTTGGAATTTTCTTGTTGCAAACTATAAAGCATCAACAATTCTGCAAAAAACAGGGATTTTGTAGATAAAATTGATAGTGCTTTAGTCTTAGACATCCCTGCACAGTTTTGAGAGACAAGATTTAACTCTATGTCACAATGTAGTTTTGGTTAAAATGGTAATTGAAATGGGTTTTACCATTTCTTGGGTATCTGTCCATGCCTTATGTACTGATCAGTTATGAAGTCTGCTGAAAGAAGCAAAAGGTCCTTTGAGTCACCCCATAATGTACGGCCTTACTACAAAACATGGTGTGTTCAGGAGAGTTGTGTGCTTAAACTAATGTTCATTAACTAAAGCTTAATCACGAAAATACAGTATGTCATTAATAAACAATTACCAAGCCAGATCCAGACCTCAACAAGAATCTTGGCTTGCGTCCCGTGAAGGCCGGCCTTGTTAAAGAGTCTTTGATGTAATTATGGCCTGGGAGGGGGGGGTTGTTAGTTGTTGCTGGTATTGTAAAGTGGTAATAATGTTTTTACGAGTCTGAGATACAAAAATGTTATCTGTAATTGCCACGCCGCGTACGCCGTGAATCCCAAAATGACTGGCGGTGTTCTTCCACCGTGGAGCGGCGCGGCGTCGTTCGCCAAGTCGAGGCGTGATTATGCAGCGACAGTGATAAGGCTCTGTTTGAGTGGCACAGGGCCGGAGGGAGTGTTGCTGGCCCTGTGAGCGTGTATCGATGTCAGGGTTTACCTCAGGGGTGAGACAGCGAGGGCAGCGACTCAAAAGCTTCCTCCACGTGAGCACACGCACATGGCCGTTCTGTTTACAAACACTATCCTGGCATTCCGTGGAGAGAGAGAGAGGCAAGTGAGATGTTACGTAACCACCCCAAAGCGAATAGCATCTCTTCCCGCTTCTCGCAAGGCCGCTCCTCCTACGCTTGGACAATCTTCTTGAAAGCAGTTTTTCGCCGGTTCCGCTACAAGAAGTTAGGAATTGGGGGAAAAAAAAGGAATAAAGAGTCGCAGTCACAAGAGGGTCGATGCCCGAGAATGTGGCGAGACTGTGAGCAGGTCTTTTCTTCTGTTCCGCAAAGCTGTTGTGCAGGTGAAAGCCTTAACAGTGGCAGGTCCGGAGATTAAACAGGCTGTAAACTTTTTTTTTCCCCATGAACTTCCTTTAAAGTTTCAGCTTTAGGACATGAAAATAAAAATGGCGATATTTGCTTAGTGTTCACTCATAAATCCCAACATATGTAGCATATAAAGCGACTACACGGACTCACATGCTATTAAAGCTAAAGCTTTGCCCACAATGGTGCTTTCCATTGCACTGCACTGCCTTACATCAATTATTCATTTGTTGAGAAAGGTCTAGTTTACCAGGATTGACATAAAAAGAAAATTCGCTTTGAACATATAAGTGAAACTAAGATGCTGGAACTCTTAAAAAGTAGTGTTTTTGCAAGTCAACAAGATGAACGGCATCCTCATATACAGGATGTGGTTGTTCAGACAAATGTGTAACAAAAGTGTAGCGAGGTAGCAAACATCCACACAGGGTGCAAAAAGAGGTGACCTAACCTCATGCTAAGATCTGACCCTTAGTAAGACTCTAATGTCACTATGTTTGGAGCTCAATCAGTTCCAGTTAAATCAATCAGTCACAATGAGCAGGCTCTCCAAGAGGTCTAATCCTTGAAGATTCATTGCAAAAGAGACAGTTTGCCTTCAAGACAATATCACCTGTCAAAATGCATTTTCTGCTAAATAAAAACAAAAAAAACAAAACTGTCTGATCTAGAGCAATATCTGAAAAAGAAATCCATAGCTAATGTGCCTATCGAGATCTGTAAAGCTCTGGCGTGATCGCACAATCCAAAAAGGGGTCCGAAGTGATCTGAAGAACTACTTCTGATCGCTGCGCTTTTCTAAAATGGCTGTCAGATATGAAGCGTTTGGCTGCTAGGAGCTGTCACATGAAGAGGTGAGGCCCCATGACCCCCTGTTGTCTACACAAGGAGCACAAAGACGGACAGCTGGTCCTGATTGTCATTTAGAAGCGTAACCTTACCAAAAGCTTTGAATGACATCACTAACTACTTCTGAGGGCTTCGAGTGGCTCAGGCTCAATATTAGGTTTCCTAAGTGGAATGTACAAGTGCAGCAGCTGGTGTCTTTCCAAACCGTAGTGCTCAATGACAACTGGACCAGTCTGCATCCATATATGTATTTATATTGGGAAAGTTACAAAGTCAGGTTTGAGCTCTGGGTCTGAAAGAATAGAAAGTCCTTGATGGGATATTTTGCAACATTCGTGCAGAATTTCAACCCAGTGAGACTTGCTGTACTTAAAAACAATCTGATAAATGTAGTAGGTACAAATACAATCATTGGGCAGTAGAGCAACCCAACAGTAAACCAGGAAAACAAAGCACAGACCATGGTTAAGGACTGAATAATTGTGGCGTAAAATAGCTATTCTTTGCAATTAATTCCTGAGTTGTGATAGTTGAAGTGAATGATTTACACAACACTTACACTGAAGTAATGAATCACAAAATATCCTCACTCAGGAGGATTTGTGATTTCTATTCAGTGAGTCACGTGCCTCTTACTCAATGGAGGGAAAGAAGGAGCTTAGCAACAGCGGCTTAGGTCAGGCTGCTTAGAAACCAATGAGGGAAAGAATATCACCACATTCACTTTCTAGATGGCAGAAAATATTTCTTATTCATAGTTATTGTGGGTACTACAGCGATCATTTTTGGCCTTACATGTGATAAAGAAGAAAGAAAATAGAGATTGCCAAACTTGCCTTGATTTTTGTCAGTAATACACCATATTCTGAAGCCCAGTCTTCAATGAAATCTGCCCTGGTACATTTAGAATTCCTTCACTGCCCTGTTTGTGTGCCATGCTCCACCGTCCCTCCTGTAATAATGTTTCCCTTTGCTCTGTTTACTGTTCAACTCTGCTTCCTGTTTAACTGGAAGCTGGTTTGGATTTGGATCATGCAAACAGAAATGGAAATATGTGCTAAATATATGTGCCTGTGAGCTAACCGCACGCCAAGACAAGAAGCTGAATTTCAGAAACATGCGAATCAGAGTTTGTACATCACTAGGTTTTTAGTTTTCCATCTCATGTCAGATTGTAGTGGATGGAGAAGAAAAAAAAAAAACGAGAATCAGGTCAAGATAAAATATGTCCTCTCTTGTCGTTTCAACATTTCATTATTTACAATTTCCAATCTAAAATTTCTAAATTGCAATTTGGAAAGTGTAGATCTGCATCACATGCAGCTTTCTGAATATGCGGCTCTGCTGATTTACTGGCAGGATCAATGCATAAAGCACATGTGCACACCACGGCAAAGCAGCCTATTCTGCAGTCAGCCGTGCTGGGGTAATGTTTAGACCAGATGGGCTTTGAAGCGCTCATAAGATGGTCGCCATGGCTACCGTGCACTCAGAAAGAAATTAACTTTGCTCTGCGCACAGTTCATCAAGTTAGTCAGATATATTGACTGTTGCATAGAAAACGGGTCGGAGGGCAAAACAGACAAGCAGTTTGGAAGGTGAAGCGGAGCGCTGTGAGGGGCTGAGGCAGGTTAGTGGGTTCGTACGCTCAGGAGCCCATTTCTTAATTAGAGTCTCCATGTGATGCGGCTTGAAAGCTCAAAAAAAATGTTTAGACTCTCTGTGTAAGCTGTGCTGACAGAGCTCCTGAGGCAGGCAGAGTGTTTTTAGGTTGTGAGGGTTAAACAGATAACGTTCAAGTTTAACCGGTTCACGAAGTTAGATCTGGGCTAATGTTCAACTGCTGTCTACTAACAGGATTGACCTCCTATGAGAAAACTTCAGTCCTGACATGAACGCAAACGTCAACTGAAAAGCTGCTTTTTTTTATATGTTTCAAGGAAAAGCTGAAAGTTGATTTGATCTATTATACTGTGGTCTGTTATCAGTGACTGTTCGGGTGGTTCCGGTATCAGCCAATGAAGAAACCTTAAAAAAATAATGCAAAAAAATATAGATATATTTTCTGTGATATATATAAAATATCAGATGATTGTAATAAAGATGGCTAAAGTTTCAAAGAAAGAGGGAAATGTATGTTAAAGTAATCCTTGTGAAAAAAAGAGCTCTGACTTTCGATGGCTCTGAATACTAGATTTCAAACAAGTTTCTCTACTTTCACAATAAGCTGGCATCAGTTCGTTACTGATTTTGTTTTACAATCAGTTGCTCCTGACACGTCACATCTCTCAAACTGTGGTCTTTATGATAAATTCTCATTCCCGTTCTCGTAAAATGTGAGTAAAATCATAAGCATTTAATGTAGTACGACATAAAAGTAGGTGACGTGCAGAGAGATACGATACAGTCATTAGTCGACAATTTGTTATCTACATTACTGAGGCTATTTCTTGACACTTCCCACCGCAGTCTGAATTTTAGCATAATTCCTATGTATGAGAATTGAACAAAAAGTTACAGGACTGCGCACGGTGCATCTAAATTGAGTGCGAGCACAACATGCAGTAGTAGTGGTAGTTTATTTCATTTATTGACAAAACAAAAACAATTCAATACAATACAAAACAAAAGTTTCCAACTTCTGAATGAAAAGAGAGCAGAAAGAAAAATAAACGTATGTAATCTGCCCCTTTATGACCAACAATCAGCTACAATATGCATTAAAAACAAACAGACAAATGTCTGAGCAGTAACTGAAGAAAACATACGTCACATTCTGTGTCAGCCAGCAGACCAGAATGTGACAACCTTAACACCAAGGATCATTGCTGGTGATGAGAGGTGGTTCTGCAGCTACCACTGAGAGAAGAAACAGCAGGTTTCACTGTGGAAGGGCCGCACAATGTCCAAACCTGGACAAGGCACAGCAGGGCAGGGGCACATCAGGAGCATGCCAGCTTTTTTCTTCAACATTCACAGAGTTGTGCACCAACAACTAGCCCCCCATGGTGGGACTGTCTAGGCAGGGTTCTACTGTAATGTCCTGATGTGTTTGAGGTAAAATGTTCGGCGCAAACTCAACTGTGGCACAATGGCACCAGTGCCTAAATGCACTGTGTGGGCAGTCACAGCGCAGCGATTATAGACAGGTTTTTTTGGACGCAAAGACACAATTCCTATCCACTCCACTCACCAGATTTGTTTCCCTCAGATCCCTTGACATATTGTTTAAAAATGCATGTACAGAATCGAAAAAATTGTCTGACAAACCGCCGTCATTCGCGTGGTCTGACATGATATCCAGACTCTTGACAGTTTCTCCTCAGACATGTTGCGTGCTTATCACAGAACTTTTTCAACCCTTATACACCCCAAAAAAATTACATTGATTGTGATTGAAAGATTATACCCACTGTTATATCTCACAATAAGCAGGTAATGAGCGTATTGTTTACGGAACAGATACGTTTGTCTGTGTTCTTCGTTGCCATGGATGTTTGTGCCAACCAGTGTCTTATTCCAGACTGGATTGGGGCTTGAACATGTACTCATAGATTTGAGAAGGTGCCATTTCCAATCAAGAACAAGAATTTATGTTTCTTAGTAGCCTTGCTGTTTCACAACACCAGCAAGATAAGGAGATGGTGCCCACAAGCAAAGGCTACTGCAAAGCCTGCCAATCAGACAAAAGTCCGCTGTAAGAAAAGCCTTAAAGAGCCCAGAGCTAATATCACCTGTTTCAGGCAGATACTAAACTATGTGGATTTTTTACTGAATGTTAAATCACACAAAGCAACTTCAGTGAAGTCCTAGAATAACAATACAGAGCTGGAAATGAGCATATGTATCCTTGATAATTATAAGCAGAATTTTTTTAGTGCTGAACAGATCCGACTGCTTTAAATGGAGAAAAGCAGCACATGCCAGCATGACGTTTTGTGTGTCAGGGTTTTGTAGTTTTTCCATAATACCGGCCAAACAAGTTGTATCAGAAATGTACAGAGGTGGGGTTTATCCCCTACAACAAAGGCTGTTGGCTTACTCATGCAAGTGTCATCTACACACCAGTACTTTTTGTCATCTCTGAACTTTACTGTTGATAAGATGCCCTACTTTCACTGACTCACCACAAACCTCAAAACATCAAAACTGACAAACTTGTATAACCAAGTCATATTCACATCTTACACAACAATTTGTGTCATTAAGTTATCCTATTTATGTATGACAAATCTCCTATCTCCAGTTATCTGTTCGTGTAGGGGTTTTGTATCTACAATAGGGAAGGTGTCAAGAAAAAACTGTCAGTTAGTTAGTTCAGCCCCACCCATGGATAGCAAACTGCAGAAAAACCTGTTTGAAACCAGCCACAATACACAGACTACTCTAGTTTTCACTTGACCTTTCTCCTATGCTTTATGTGTAAATATATTTTTTGAATCTTGCCCACTGCTTTGTGAACTTCACAAATACAAAGCCCAATGAACCCTTTAAGATGTCATCAAACAATATTGGAGTAGCAGTGACCCATTATCATGGCTATAAGCATTAGCATGTGGTTTAATATTATGATCCCAGTTAGTCTTCTCTTTCTTTACCTTTCACAGTTCTTTTGACCTTAAAGGGAAGTTTACCAGCCAAATAAGTACAACACTTCCTACTTTTGACTTGGGACATGGGACAAGTAGTGCTTGTCTTTTCATTTACCTAATAAGTTGTAGTTTTTTATGCATCCTCTTTGACAGCATGTTGCGTATGCTACACATTCAAACTGACATTCATTTGTTGGGTTCTGGCAGCCACGTATCACCGATTCATCTACTCATGGTTGAGTGAAAGTATGTCCTCTCAAAACAGTGTGTCTGTTAAAAGGTGACTCTAAAAATGAGCTGATATTCTCTTTAGGGTGGTGTACAGACCGAAATCCAGAACTGATGCTTCAGGTTACTTTAACATTATATCTGTAGGAATAACTGATTTCGCCAGCCACTGTATATTTAATCTGTATTGCTAAAACACACTCACATTGATTCAATAAAGCAAGTCTGAGTAGCTTCAAATTTACGTTCTCAGATATTACAGTTAGGTCAAAATACAGTCAAAGAAGGCAATGAGACAAAAAGCGGCGGGAGCACAAAGACTGCAGGGGATTCACCACAAGTCGGCCACATCTGTCTTGCATTAGACATAAAGAACAATGAAGATTGTACAGATCCCTTCTTCATGTGGAGGGGGAGGAGGCTTTCTAACAAAGAAATTACAAACAGAAGTTTATGTCCTCCATGTCTCTGTCATAACTTACTGATCTTCTCTTCTGATCCAAAGGAGAAAAAAAAATAAAAAATCAAGATTCTGAAGAGTAACAGCATGTCTTTGCATGCACAGATCATAGGAAGTGCTTCCTTCAATGTCAAAATGAGATACTATAAATGTGTAGAGATTTTTGTATCATATTTAAATGGAAGAGTGAGTAATTATATAATTAGGTTTCTCAACAAGTCGATTCTACCTCCAGCGGTGGTTTTCAGTCAACCATCCAAAAGTGAGGACAGAAGAGGGAAGAAAAGCAGCGTTTTTTTTCTCTTTGCTGCCATGTGACGCAACCAGCATTACGTCATCATCTTATGATCAAGCTACAGACAGGATCTACAGGTAACTGCTCTGCTTTACCTGACAAGAAAAACTAGACCTGAGGTTGTACAGTGCAGTCAAAGTCAGACCCCACCCCCACGCAGCGAGCCTCGCAGCCAGCTTTGTTGTCATTAATGGAACCAGCATGTGTCACATCAGTAACTCTGAACCTCAAACATCTGCACTCCTGGTAATAACCTTCATGTGTATATGCTTTTATACAGTAACTAATACAAAAGATGATTGTTTTAACGAAAAATCAAACATATATTTATATTTATATATTCAAAACCTGAACTGCAAAAAAAAAAGAAGCTTAGTAAAGGTTGATGCTCTCACCTTAATGCTTCAGATTTACTTGAATTCCCAAAGCAACAATCAGAAATTTTGGGAAATATGCTTTTTTTCTAAGAGGTAGATCCAATAATTAACAACATTGTGTTAATGTGACAACAATGGAGCGACATGCAAGCAGCCAGTTAGCATATTTAGCACAAATGCTGGAAGAGGAAGTTTTGGGAGCAGAAAGTTCAGGATAGGACAAAATGGCAAAGCGCTCATCTATATTTATTTACGTTTTAGCGCCAGACTTCACTTTCACTCATGTTTATTTTAGGGCTGCAACTAACGACAATTTAACAAAAGAGTCAGTTCCTCCAAACAGTTTATTTTTCTCTTAAAATGACAAACAGCCATTTAATTTCAGTTCCTTTTACTTTGACAAACTGCATGTATGAATGATGCAGCACTGAAAATGGAAACACATGTCTAAAGTGCAAAACTGTAGGGGTTAACTCCTCAACATCTAAAAGACATCAGTATACTAGACAGCATGGTAGATATTTTACAAACAGGAGCAGCTAAAGCAACTCCTGTCCTTCTTTTGTGTAACTGTTTGAATTCAACGATGATACAGTCAAACTCACAGCACAGCTGTCATCTTTAGGACACGTCACGGTTATAATAAAATGCAGAGCAACAGCTTGAAAGTGAATGATGGCTAACATGTAGTCCAAATGAGCCACGTTTCAGTTACTACTTCATACTCGTGCCATTGTCTAACAACAGCAAAATCTGTAAATAAGCTTTACTGGGTATTCGGTTGTAGTAGAATACAGTATATGTGAGCTCAGGGAGTAGGAGAGAAGCAAACAGATGTAAGTTGCCTCCATGCGGACTAGTGCTTGTGTGTTTCTCTTCAGGTGTTGCTGCATTTTGCTAATGCCGGTGTAGTACACAATCCAAACTCTGCAGACTCCACTCTGATCTGATTATTGAGATAATTTTAAGTATTTCCATTCTTTCGAAGCTGTGGGTCTTCAGAAAGTTTTACATTGAAACGAGTTGCTGCAATTGTCTATAACTGTAGCCTCTACTGCAGCTGACCAATGAGCCAAAGGTGATTGACATCGTAACCCAACAGCCTTCACTGATACTGAGGAAAACATTTTTATTGAAAAAAATATACAGAATAATATAAAAACATTTAGACACTTTTTCAGTGGGCAGCAGCTTTGGTAAACTGGTTTAGATAATTCCTCCTGAGTTCTATCTCAGTGTAGATTCCTGTGTTGCTCAGGTTATTTATGTTTAGCAACAAGATCTTAGCACTTAGAGTAAAATGCCACAATGATCTTCCAAGTATGAGCAGCCTTACTACAGACACAAGGGGCTTTTGTTTCTTTGCCAGAAACCGTCATATGTTCAGGCTGATAGAAGGAAAGAGAGCGAAGGCACCAACAACCATGTGAGGTGCATTGTACACACTGCGTGAGCATTGCCATGTGACATAAATCACAAGTGTGTGGTGCCTGATAAAGAGACTCTCTGAGATGCAGACCATGAATGAACATCTGTCCTATCGTGCCTGAAGTGCATTCGACAGTCACGAACAACACATGCTACCAGCGCATTACTTCATATTGGGCTTCAGGACTTGTTGTGTTTTGACCTTCCACAACTTTCCAGCGTACTCCCTTAACTCTCCCCTAAACATTCTCTCAAGTCATGCAAGCCATATATCACGATCTGTCATAATTGAAAATGTTTACACGGGAGTCTGAGGGAATCATTAAATGTTGCCTTAAATCAGGTAAATGTGTATTCATGGAGTTTCTACCGCAGCTGATTCAACTCATTTATTAATATGGCATCAAAAACTAGATTTCTGACCCATTAGGGTGAGGATGCATAATTCCCAAGATTCCAGTGACCATAGAAGAAATTCAGTCTTAGAAGTAAAAAGGATGTTTAGGAGATTATAAACTGTTTTTTTTTTTTTAGCTTTTTAGCGTTTGTTTTCTTGTTTACACAGTCAGCTGGAATGCAGAGTTGTGAGGTCATTAGGTTTGTAGAGCAACAAGTTCAGCTCTATATTTACAGCAAGGATTTAAAACACTGTAGAATGCAAGCCATCTGACCTAATTACACTTGTAAAGGGTTGCTAAGGGTGAGGTTTCACTCGCAGCTGCATGCAGTCTGAACCGTCCAACTCCAGCCCGTCTAGTATATACAGTCATACATTAGCTGTACTTTTTGCCAAAAAATATTCATTACCAAAATTTGTGATATAAACAAGGACTGAATTTCCATTCCCATATTGTGATTTGTCAAGTAGAAAATAAGAGGGTTAGATGTAATTTCATTTTAACTCAGGGGTTTTACTGGATTTCACATGGCAGCTCCAACTTTGTTGTTTTAGTAATAAAATAACACACAAGGGTCTCTGGTTAACGTCTACACTTTACTAATACACTCTGTACACATAATTTATGTAATATATACATATTTGGTGTATTTTACAGCATGTTTGATGTGTGGAATTACCTCTGTATAAACTGGGACATAAAATGACAGGAGAGGTCTCAGAAGTTTTAAAAACATTACTGGAGAACATAGAGTATATTTATATTTTAAATCAGAAATTCCTCTCAATTCAGAGGTTTTCATTTAGTTTTGATAGTAAATATTTAGTTTAACTAAAGTCTGGTCATATGAAAGTCATGTGTCAGTTTGTACTGAGCCACCAACTCAGGTCATTTCAAAATGAAGGTGATGCTAATACTTGTGATTAATAAAAGAGATAGAAACACTGCAGCTACTGTATCTAAATGACAAGCAAAGCTGCTAAGAGCAGGGAGCACATTGTGTATTGATATTTGACAAGTCGAATGGAAACAATCAGACTGCTGAGAAATCGAACTGGGATGAAGTTATATTATGTTGTTCAGTTGCCGTGGTTATTGCATTGGCACTAAATTACAATAGTAGGCTAAGAGGAGTTATAATATTTAGTTAGATCACGGTTAATATTCGCATTTCTTATGACACAGTCCACAAGCACTCTGGGTTTTACCTTTACCAAGCTCTCTGAAAACGTATAGTCTCCAGTCTGGGCACATGCTCTGTGCTCTTATCTTTGAAACAGGAAAATACAAATGGGCCCATTTCAGCAAAGAAAAGGAAATGTACACTTGAGATCAGGGCTTATTCTTGGGACTATTGTACAAAAAGCGTGCGTTTGATTTACAGGTCTGCTCTGACTCTCTCTTGCTATTAACAGCGAGGCTCTTTAGCCGAGCTGCCGAGGTCTGAACCTGAAAGCGCAGAGACCTGAGTCTCCCAGCAGCTGTCGTTAGTGGTGAATGTCACATGCGGCTGCCAAGTCACGCCAAACAGAGCCCATCTACTATGGCGGTTCTCATATTTCACTAGGTCTCTCTGGGAATAACAAAAACACAGTGCGAGGGCAGTGCATTAAGCGCCGTTACACTAGCGCTATGGAGACGCAGCGATACACTGCTGGTGGAAATGGGGCTGGATATCCACAGCACCTTGGAGTTGCGGCTCAAATTCTAGGATTGTTTTAGTGGGATGATGAACATACAGATATTAAATCAGCAAATACTTCAAACAAAACACTTCCTTGTTAAAATAAGTCTGTACTGTCATGTGCATTAACTGCCGCCCCTAAATGACTCTTGTGCAAACTGTGTCCATTGTTTTGCAACAGTGGTTACACTGTGTCCATGAGTCCACCCTTGCCCTCAGGCTTCAAAGCACTAAAGCAACTGAGCATCTACAAATGCATAGCTACAGAGCCAAACCACAGGCTATCGGCTGTTTATCCCGGTTCATAACTGCACAGGTTAGACGGGAGACCGAAACAGGAGGTAGTAGATGAATGGCAGGCTTAAGTAGAGATGAACCTGACGAGTAATTACAGGGCAGAGGTGAGGCTGTGGGAGAAGGGAGGGAAACCAACAACAGCACATAGAGACAAAGAAACTGACTTCTGGAGGGAAAGAGAGCTTTGTTGGGAACTCAGTTTAAGCCAAGTAAGTTGAGTCATTATCATAAACTGAAACAGAGTGCTCATTTCCCTGGTGGACATTAGCTACTAGAAAGAAAACCAAAATAGATCAAAGCGTTATAACTTCCAGCAGGCATCCACACTAAAGCCGCTGCAACGCTGTGCTTCTGGCTTAGTTTAGTGCTCTACTTCCGGAGCAAAAAATAGATCTCCCCGTGAATCACATCTAACAGGATGCAGCCAACACTTAAAATGTCTTATAGCACGCAGTCAAAGTTGGACTTACAACATTGCATAATTGGTGTGTGCGTGTGTGTGTGTGTGTTTGTATGTTTGTACGAAGCCTGGATCGGCGCGCGCACACACACACAGCTGGGATCTCTGGCTTTGTTCTGGGTTTGCAAAGATTTTTTTTCTTTTTCTTTTTTTTTTTTTTTTTTGTCGTCAATGTGGGTGTATCCAACTGTGACAAGCTGCTTGGCTCCGAACGGTCTTTTGTAAACCCTGGAGTGTCCCATAGGAATGGAGCTGCTCTGAAAGCAGCTTAGCACCAGTGTTCACCTCTTGACTTTGTTACTGATTTACAGACAGCTCCGAGGGCCAGAAAAACAAAGGAGCAGTCACATGGGGGTCGGGAGGCGGCATTCACGCGCTCACCTCATTGTTACATAGTGAGGGATGCTTCATATGAGGAGGAGTTCAACAAAAAGACTGACACTTAATTTGTCAGTTGCACACTTTTGCACATATTTCTATATCAAGGGAGACATACAGATACAAAAACTGGTGGCATACAGACATAGTTGATCATTGTCAGTCAATTTGCAACATCCAAACTGATTGAGAATGTTAATTAAGCTTCAAATCTATACACTACTCTGTGCTAAATTCATCGTATAGCACATCAGAAACACCTCCTCTTTTATAGTTCTCTTAAACTCTACCAAACTGCACACTATGAAATTAGCAGCTCTGCCGCAGATTAGACAATTAAAACATCATGTTGTGTTAATGAAAATACTTCCAGATACAGAGACCACTTGTCATTTATCAAAAGGAGCCACGCACAATTCACAACTCCCACATGGTGTTACTGCACTCATTTGTCAAAATAACACATTTCAGTTTTAATACGTCTGACGTACTCATAAAGGGGTTCAGTGTCACTTCTGATTACAATGCTGCTGCTGCTGGTATCCCGCTGTGGTACATCACTCTGCATCCGTTCTGCAACTTGTTGAACAAGTAGCAAATGAGGCTCCTTATCTTCAAGTTCCAGTGATGATTCAATATAATTTCATTGCTTTATAGTTTGAATTTATCTATTTTATGGTAGTCATTTAGTTTGGGTGCTTGACCGTAGATTCATATTCCATTACAAGAACAGATCGTCCTTAAAAGCCATTACACAGGGGAAACCTATAGAGGCCCTTCTTAGATCAGTCATGCATTCAGAAACAATCACATACATGGTAAAATATAGAAATGATACATAAAATCTTTGAGATTCTCATTACCACTTTCGGTTTAATGGGACATAAATACTTAAGTGCTAAATGCTTATGACTTAAGTTGTCGCTGAGTTTTTCTCGAGGTTTAATAATGTTCCTTTTCTTTCACATCAGATTGAATAATGGCAAAAAAAAGGATCTTCTTCAAGCTTACCAGGCAGTTTTTTACTGAAAAAAGGTTGATATTTTGGAGGCGAGATGCCTACGCTTCACCTGGAAGAGACAAAAAGACAGCTTTGAGGCTCCTTTCTCCAGCCACTGACCTGAGCAGTGTCTTTTGTTTTTGGTGTGCTGATTCCCTCTTCCAGCTGCTAACAGGCAGCCGGCTGCTCTGTTGTGACAGTGCTGGGAGCTTCCAGACACCCTTGTAACAGCTCGCCTCGTTAGTGGGAGATTTAGCACTCTAACTTTGGAGGTCTGGAGGGCTGCTAATGTCCTGGAATGGTGATTGACACAGAGGAGGAGATCATTATGTCAACCAGCTTCCCTGCCCAGGCACAGCTTCGCCTGACAGTTTCCTGTCATCTTGGTCCAGACGGGGCGACTGGGCCACGACTGCAACAGGGTGACTTTTGTTTAGCCTCATTCATGGTCCACTTGACCAGACTGGACATTGTAGCTAAAGAAATGATTCTAAGTATTGTCTTGAAATACTTCACGAAATGGGAAATGAATAGCAATTGAAAACTTTATAAGTTCCTGTTTTAAAAATGAAGTTTTTTACCAGAAGTTCTATTTTTGCACCTACATTTTATTGTATTTTTTTTGCAAATGAGCTCAGTCCAAACCCCAGAGACAGAAAACGTATCATGCATATAAGTAGTTGACAGATATTTTTGTAAAATATTTTATCCATCTGTACGGCCATATTTAAATGACTCATATTTTGTTTATTATTTGCTCATAATGTGGTTGAAATTGCCACTGTATATATGCAAAAACATTTTTTAAAAACACTGTGATGAGACTAGTTGTTTGAAGACAACAGCTGTTCTGCCAGAATCTTAAGTAACCGTAACAAGTACCAGATGCGATCATCAGGACCAATGATGGAGCACAATTATGCCAAATGAAACATGCCATAGTACTTTAAATATTTAGCATTTTTCTTTTCTGTTCCTCCAAACATCCGTCAATGCCTATAGTGAAGCTATAGTAGGTTTACAATAACAGGATGGCATGTAGGAATCTAAAGCTGGATCCAATTAAATTTTCAGTGTTGGCACAGTACAGTGTTTATCTGTTTATTTGTTTACTGAAGGTAAGCCATAGCAGCTGGTAGTAGTGACCTGATAATTTAAATACATTATTTACTGTCTTTAGATGCATAGTCTGAGTTGCATGGCTTTCTGAGCCTAGGAGAGCCGGTACTTTTATTTTTTTTAATGTTTTTTTCAACCTTAAATGGACCTAAATTGCCTTGATGAAGATATTTTCCAACAACCATCACCATCAATGACAACTATTCAGCCTGATTGCAAACTGAGTGTTATGAATGTAGACTTACGGTGCAACATTTTAAGTAGCTGGAATTTGTAGGATTTTGTATTTATCTGTGTTGCATTTGTAAAACACCTGCATGAGTTTGCCGATGGGGATCTAATGCATCATTTTAAATGAAACTGTCAACATTAAGGTTGTTAATTGCTGATTAATTACACATGTTGACTTTAATATACACAAGCCTGGAATCAAACTGTTTGTTTTTATTATAATGTAATCAAAAAGAGGCTGTATACTTTGTAAATCAAGTACTCCAAATGCAGTATTTAGAACAGAGGGTGGTGATGATGCTGTAGGATGCTTGTATGTAGGTGGACAAACCCTCAGGAAAAAAAAACATCTTCTCTTGTCTTCCACGTATAGTGTGCAGGATAATGATGCTCAGGGACAAGCTCAGCCTGTTTGAAAAGATGCCAGCCTATACTGCATTTGATATTGATTTGCACAAGCGAAACACAAATGGCAAATCTGTGTCAGACTGTTTTCTTTCTTAAAGTCAGTAAAAAAGAGAATAAGCAAAGTTAAACAGAAACTGACAGAGATGCCTACAAGATGGAAATCTTACAAATCTAACCAGAAATTTAATCATGCTATGCAATCAGTACAGTCAGTTTCTCTCTTTTACTCAACCTTCTTTTATGCCAAACACTAACCGTTTTACAGAATCTGTGCCCTCTCGGTGCTCATCAGCTACCCACTCCTTTGGCATCTGCAAAAGAGTTGCTCATAATTATGATGGATTAGACTGCGGCTCTTTGTACCTGTGCGCTGCAACGGTTTTGCAGATGCTGCGGATGTGACATGCATTAATAATTGAGGGCAGCAGACAGAAATCAATGTTCTACTGGTATCACAGGAATCTATTTGCTTTTGGCAGAGAGGGGGAGCACAGGGAAAGCAAAATGAGACCATAAGCTACGATTGCTGCTTAACACACTCTAGATCTTATTTTCTATACACGACATTATTACTTTATAAAATGACTTTGTTACAACACCTCTAGCTCTCAGGGCTATCTACTGTCCTAATTCGGACATTTTTTTCTCTATTGGAAATTTTCTGCTTATTTTAACTACAATTCCATGGACAAAATCCAGAACTAGCAATGATGCTGCAAAAATACTGTGTAGATTAATACTCAGCCAAAACGAGATGCAAAAAAACTTTAGCCTGTATTTGAAATACTCGTGCACATTTTGCTACGTGACCCTTGCTTTGAGGTTTGTGAGGTTCATCATTAGAAGCAGCGATATTAAATGAATGTAATTTTTCGCAAAAAAGTTTTAATCATGTATGACTAAGTGTTTTTAAACCACACGAAAGCAAAAACTGTAGAATGAATCCTGCTTGTTGAGAACTATAGTGCATCGCCTGCATCTCTCCCGTGTCCAGCCCAGACATGCTTACAAGACACTTAACAGCAACCTTGGACGGCTGCCTGACAAATCACAACGTACAGCTTCACGGACTCCAAAAGGAGAACATTTCCAAACATTCAGTTTACACAACAGAAATACATGTTATACTGTGTCCTCTGCCTCTGCAGCCAGGCATCTTATATAAATCTCATCAAAACTAAAATCTCTTCAACAACAACTCAACACATCAGCATCAAACAAACAAAACAAATCAGGATTCTGCAACTGGAACTTATCAAACGAATGATTCCTCATGTCACGATGCAGAGGGCAATGGAATACAAAATAAAATTCATCCTCAACATCAAGATTACAGAAAACCAACATTGTTCTTCTAGAATGTCTTCATATCTGCCTGCTTCTGTACCAGTTGTTTTGGTTTCTTACAATTTGCTCCTTCTTGTCGCCCGACAGCTTAAATATTTTTTGTTTGACTGCGTTTATATGACACTGCAAGTTATTCCTTTATATTAAACTCAAATTGAAAAGAGAAAATATTGTCCTCGACCAAGGAGAACTGTGTGTATGATCCTCGTTTGAAATCTTTTTGGTCAGTCTTTCCTCTGGCAGCTGAACAAGGTGTTTCCACAGCGTCACCATTTCACCTCTCTGCTTTACATTAGACATGGCTCCCGTCCCAGATCGCCTTCAACAGCTTGCTTAGCAGTAAATTTATGCACTCCAACGTAGAACCACATGGTTCAGTTCTGGATAGCGTTATTGTCGGGGGCATCCTTGAAACACTACAATCCTGCAGCATAACAAGAGACTGAGCCTATCGCTGAAATACAAACTTCTAGCGAAGGTTGGAAAATTAGGGTCAGATAACATTTTTATTTTGTTTAATCATATACCCTAGCTTTCTTCCAACAGATTCTGCCAACATTTGAATTACCTCTGAAGGCTCATATAATGATTAAAGACCCAACCAGAATATGCTTGAGACCAAGTGTACTTTAGACGCACTTAGTCAAACTTAAAATATGCTTGCACTGCTGTTCATGTAGCTTTCCCAAATGTATGGTCTGTGTTGTTGCTATTAATAGTCAATCTCTGTTTACTACCTCATAAATTCCAAATATAGTGCAAATGCACCAAGAAATAACATGTCCTTCAATGAGAGAGTTGAACAAACATCATGCAAAGTAATGTTCGAGGTCGATGAAGTGACTGTGGGAAACATTTGAGGGGGTCAGTTTTAATTTTGTACTCTTTATAACTTCATGACAGAAAGCTCACAGTGCTCAAGCTTTGGCTTGATAACAAAGGCCTCAAATCTGAGAACTGAATAGTATTTGCATATTTGACATTACAATATGGTAAGGCCGGGAGAGGAATATCTCAGCAGAACAGCTGACGAGCAGCCAACTCTTCCCCCCATCTACCATCTGGGACATTAACCTTGCATCCTACAGCCCACGATCAGCTAGACTAATGTTTCATTTAAAATATTCAGTCTTTTGATAAAATAACAAATGAATTAAGTTGAGATATATAGTGTTTGACTTTCCCTTTACTCTTTCGCTTCGACGACTCGTGTTTGTAGCAGTGAACTGTAATGATGCCAGCATCTAGAGCAGAGATCTTCAACGCCGGTCCTCATGAGCTACTGTCCTGCAGGTTTCCATACTGCAACACACCTGACTCACATAATGGATCTCCAGCAGCTTGTTGTCAAGTTCTACACAAGTCTGTTAATGACCCATTCATTTGAGTCAGGTGTGTTGCAAACGGAAACATCTAAAACCTGCAGGACAGTGGCTCACGCGGACCGGAGTTGGAGATCTCTGATCTAGAGGGTGGATTCAAACACATGCCACTGTTTAATGGATATGTCTGTATGTCTGAGAAAAATCAAGAAGCAGCTTGTCCGCTGACTACGGCTATGCTTTTTCAATCTGCATGTGGTGCAGCATTACTGAGATGAAACAGGGACAGAAAGGTGCCAAACACTGCAGCCCTGGATACTTTATGTGCATTTAAAACTTAGCAATTCCAAAGTCTTTCTTTTTCTTGAATTTTAAAGCACATTTCGCACGTTTTTATTTTTTTTAAAAAAACAAAAACCATAATCTTTAGAATGCAGTGAAGATGTCTGTCCTATATTTGTTGAAGAACGACTGTGTTATGGAGACAAAATGAGCTGCATTTGGTTGACGGACATTTTGGTAATCAAAAGGTTTGATTCAGAACAACAAACTAAGTATTTTTCCAATATTTTTGTAGTTTATTTTACCTACAGAACAGTTTTATAGGAGAGTGTTTGGTCTAATGTGGCATTTTGAGATTTACTGTCCACACACAGTACGAAATGAGAAGTCACAACTTTGAGTTTGAGAAAAAAGTCTTTAAAAATAACACATACTGCTATGCATACCTGACACTGGGCAGTGAAAAAGTCACAAAAAGTAAACTCTGAATAAGATGAGATATCATATATCAAGACTACATAAGCTTGTTTTCTGTCTGACAGGATGTATGTGTTACCAGGCAGCTTTTATTTAAGAGAATTTCACTTTGAGCCTGTCTGTCCTTAATTATCTTAACAACACATCATAAGTTGTTACTGAGACTTTACTACAAGTTTTAAATACTTGTAACTAGAATTACCACAAAGCTGTATGATGAGCACTAACAAGATTTCTTTGTTGAAGTCCGAATTTCTTAATTTTAGCATCTTTTACTAATGACAGTAACACAGCGCTTAGGTATAAATATGGACCAAGCACAAGACAGAACAAAGACAGGAAGCTCTGATAACAGAAGTGTGTATATTAGCTGCTCCGTGAACCAATTTGGTAACCTTGAATGAATAGACAGGGCTGTTGTATTTAAAGCACTGATGTGTCATTTACCTTGCAATAGGTCTGACATTTTTATTTTTATCAATCACCATCAATAGATTTGTTTTAAGATAAGATAAGATAAGATATGCCTTTATTAATCTCACGGTGGAGAAATTCACATCGTTGACAGCAGCTTTCAACAGACGTACACAGATACGACACAGTTTTGATTATTCCATTATGTTTACAGCGTATTTGTTCTCGTTGTGTTCTATTCACATTCATGTTCTGAGAAGCAAAGTGCAACGCCACGAGTGCAGTGGGTAGTAGCACATGAATCTTCTAAGTCTAAGCACAACATGCAGTTTAGCTCTGCATATCCAAGGGTACATAACCTTAATTCAAGATGATCACAAAAGCATTGGGTGACATTTTCCTACATATTAAAAATGTCATTTTTAAATCTTTACTTCGAATCTAGACAAAAGTACTTGTTTTCGGTCTGGCTGCACTAGTTTTATTCTTTGAGATATTTACTTATTCAAAAAACCCCTAAGAATGCTTTCTGCTCTGCTTTTCCTTGTTCTGCTAACAGATCATTTGGCTTATTTTAAGTAATAAATCCCCCATTTTATCATGTTTTTTCATTTATTTTTGAGAATGTGAGTTTTTGTAGTGCAAGACCACAAAAAGGTGCATCTACAGCAGGACACCTTCTGTTAACATGCTGAATTCAAAATGGTGACTCACAGTCCACTGACATACCACCGTGATGATCTCTAGTCTGTTTTTCTTCTTGTTGCTCACTTTTCACTGCTCTCTAGTTCTTCGGCAGCGGGTGGATGATGTCAGGGTGAATGTAACTCTATTACAGGATTGTGTTGCCAGCTGATAGACATTTAGTGCCAAATATAAACACATTACTCTACTGGCCTTTCCCCCTCCTAGGCCATATTTAGACCTCTAGTGTAAGAGCACAGAAATAAAATGTTTGTCAGCAGGGCCTGTCTGTAGGCACCAAGCTCCTGTCACACTTGAACTTGTTTTATGGCACTTATACAGGTTGTTTTCTCCTGTCTATATCCTTGCTTTTGTTGTATTTACTCTCAGATGTATGTCACTTTGGATAAAAGTGTCTGCTAATGAAGCTGTTGAACTGTAGAATCTTAGGGTGTACTTGAGAGGTGGAAAGTATTGTAATCATTATAGTTGTTGTTAAAGAACAAGAAAAGTAGGACTTTGTTTTTTTAAAAAAACTCTCAAAAACAAATCTTTATATTATTCTCAACATTATCTTAGATCAGCAGTTTACACTATTTTACAGAATTTTATTTCTTTCAGCAAAAGCCCAGTTTAGTTATCATTGGTAAACATTAAGTATTATGATCTAGAAGTTAGGCAAAGTAAATAATTAGATTACATGTATGTAAAAAATGCATTTGTTTTGCTGAATGTGAAAATGTAAAATCTTTTCTCTTCGTTTGGCCTACAACAATTAGCAATATCTAATGGTGTCTAGGAGGCTGTGACACTATATGTGCACTACAAACTTAACTGGTTGGACACATTTGCTTTCACACGATGACCTATTTGTTGACGTGTGCATGACCTGACCTCAATGCATTTTTAATACATAGTGGAACAGGTCTGACCACGTAAAACATAGTTTGGTGTGAACAAATCCTTTCATCAGCAGTCTACACCATATACTATCTACTGCCGTCTATGAATTCTGCTTGAAGTACAATATAACCAAATATTTTTCTACCGCTTTCTGTCTTGCAGGACGGACAGAGGGCAGCCCTGTGTATGGACTCTGAGCAGGCCAGATGGAAACAGAACAGACCAGACATGAGACGGAAGAAAGTCTGATATTAGCACAATTTGGCACATCTCACAACATCTCCCACAAACTCCAGAATGGAGGCCAGTCTTCAGAGGGAGAGTCTCTGCAGATCACTGGGGATACGAACTGGAACCATTACAAGTCCAACACAGGTGCCAACACCATGAAGAGGCACAGGGACAACTGCAACAACTCTGCTTCGGAACAAGGGCTGTTTGAGCAAGGATCCTACATGATGAATGGAGAAGTGATGAACGGAGAGTTGAAGCATGCACTCACTGAACAGTCCCTAATGGTCCACCAGACCAAAAAAATGAAAGTAGATTCTGAGATTAAAGGAAATAATGACATGAGCTCTAGTTTGGTGGACAACTTTCCTGAGTTGACAAAGGCAACAGAATTTGAATGCAGTTCTCCACAGACCGAAATTAAGTTAGACAAGAGGAACTGCAACTTTCCTAATGGAGATATTTTCTGTCTACCAAGGAATAAACAAGTTCCAAATGGTGCTGTAACCCCACCCTCAACCATCGAAAGCACTCCAGGTGATCTGTTAGAGAAAACTTTGTCTCAGTATTATCCTGAGCAAGTGTCAATCGCAGCACAACCATCTGTGTCACAATTAGGTGCTGTCAATGATTCACTGGCCAGTAAGTTGTCCAGTGACGGTGCTCAACCAACCCCTTTAACCTCAGGATTGCCCAATTCAGCACAGATGCCTGACTCACAGCAACAGCAGCCTGGAGCATCTGGAAATTCTGAAGGAGGCAACAATTACAACTCTGTCAACTATGTTGTGAATGGATATTCCAACAATTTTGGAGCAGATCACCAGCAGCAGCAACAACAGCAGCATCAGCAGCGGCCATCATCCTACTCCGGTCAGGAGCTGGCTATAGGACAGCTGCCAGGCATGATCCCACCAACAAATAATGGCAATAGCTCACAACAACATCCAAATGGTGCGCGGTGTTATCCAGATGACATAAATCCTCAAGGTATATATGTGAAAGCCCACGATGAGTTTAACCACAGCTCTTTTCTGGAGCGCAGTAATCCCCTGCAGACAACAGAGGCAGGTGGATATGGATCCTTTCCCAGCCCTGGGATACAGAAGATGGGGCAAAATGAGAAACCTGGATCTGGTCAGCATCCACACCATGGCACTGACAGAGGACTCCAGTATGGGATTCAACCCCAGAACTTTCAAGAAAAGGCTGGGGACCCACATAGAGCTGACAGTACTGGACCCATGGGGCCCAATCTCCAACAGCGACATCACACTGGGTTAGAAAATGGGAGGGAGAACATGTCTCAGCAGAGAGCCAACTTAACATGTTCGACTCCCAACCAGACAGGCTGGATTGAACTGAATTCTTCACATTCCCAGCATCAAACAACAAGTTGCCCATCGTCTCAGGCGCAAGAGCAGGACATGTGGAGGGGCTTCCCTGCTAAGCCTCAGTTGGAACAGCAGACAGCCAACCCCCAGGTTCACAGCCAGATGTTGGAGCCAGACCCAGCGCAACGATTCAAGACACAGGGAGTTTTCACAGATAGCAGCCAGGGGTCTAACAGCTTCCAGAAGACACAGCAGGACTGTCTACCAGCCAAGATGCACTGTGCTCCAGCCCAGCACAACACTGCCCCTGAGTGGCAGCAATCAAATTCGAAAGCACCTCAAATGCAGCAGTCCCTACCCCAGAAAATGCCTGAGCAGCATAGCATCCCTCAAAATCAGCAGGCAGAGAGCCGCTACCACTCCCAAATGCAGTCAAAGCACTTATGTGAAGACACTGACCTCCAGGAGATACTGTCCCCTGGGTTTTTACCAACACAGCAACAGCAGCAACAGCAGCACTGTCATCTTCAACGTCCACTGTCCCACCCACCACAATTTGAAGGGGAACAAATAAAGTCCCCCAATTACAGACCCCACAGTCAGCCTCAGCCAGGTCAACATCAGCTTCAACCCAACCAGTCTCTTAGAAACAATTTTGCTCAACCCAACAACCAACACATCCAGCACAGTGACCATGCAACTTTTACTTTCAGTAACACATCAGAGATGCAACAACCACAACAACATCCAAGGCAGTATCCACCGAACTCAGGCAGCAGCAACCTCAAGCAATTTCAACCACAGCAGCCTAACAACCACTGCCACCAGCCCAACCACGTGGACTTTCCCCAGGCCTCTACACAGTCACAACCTCATTTACCACAAGGTGCGTTAAACCAACAGGTGACAACACAGATATATCCCAAAGCTGAACAGCAGCTGAAAACATCGTGCACTCAGTTCCAAAGGGGACCGCGACTACCTCTGGGACCTGTAGGTCCCCACGTAGATATTCAGAGGCATGCAGCGCTGCGTATGCACTTGTTACAAAGGCAGGAACGCCAGGGCCCTCCTCATCCCCCTCAGAGCTCTAGCGATCCCAAGCATATTCTGAGAGATGTGAAAATGGAAAACGGACCCAGATTTGAACTGCCTGGTTCACAGCAGCAGGAGCAGCAGTTACAGATGCGAGAGGCAGGCATCGGTGGAGTGCAAGTCAAGCAAGAAAACAAACAATCCCTGTGTGAGCAAAGCAAAAAGCAGGGAAGTATCCTGGCCTCTATGGAACAAAGCCTGAGGCAGTACCAGCTTTCACCTGTGTTTGAGAAGAAATCCCTTGTCATCAATTCATCAAATAGGGTCAAGGTGGAATCTTCTGGGCCTGTCACAATCCTGTCAACTAACACTGATTTAAGTGGAGTAGAATCATCAGCAGGTGTGTTATCCACTGTAGCACTAAAGAAAACACCTGATTCCACCCCTAAGAAGGAACAACTCCTACAAAGTTTTGTTGACTCTCCTATGAAGCTATTGGACACCCCTATAAAAAATCTTTTGGATACTCCCATGAAAACACAATATGACATTGCATCCTGCCACTGCTTTGGTGAGTGTCATAATGTTGCTTTTGAAACATGATTAGTCAGTTTAAATTGTAAATATTAACACAGTTTGCAATATGATATTTAGAACAAATCTGTGAGAAGGATGAAGGCCCATACTACACCCACCTGGGATCAGCGCCTAGTGTTGCTGGTATACGGGAGATGATGGAGAAAAGGTTAATGACAAACTTGATCTGAAATTGCTGTAAAAACAGTCTATATTACAAAGCTACCGTGTTCTTTTTCACTCTTGTTTATTTTAATGCTTTCATTCTGCTTTAAAGGTCTGGCCTGACTGGTAGCGCCATCAGAATTGAGAAAGTAATATACACCGGCAAGGAAGGAAAAAGTACACAAGGATGCCCTATTGCTAAATGGGTATGAACCTTTTCACTTCATTTAAGATATAGTCAAATCAGCTGTGCTTGTATTTCCCTCAAATAACTTGGTGTGCACGTATTCTAACATTTTTCAGGTTATTCGTCGAGCCAGCAAAGATGAAAAGCTGCTGGTGTTGGTGCGTGAACGTACTGGTCATAGATGTGACACGGCTTGCATCATTGTTGTAATCTTGGTCTGGGAAGGCATTCAGCCCAGTCTGGCTGACCGCCTCTACCTTGAGCTGAGTGAAACTCTTACAAAGCATGGAGCCCTCACCCAGAGACGCTGTGCTCTCAATGAGGAGTAAGTGACATGACTGAACCCAAATGTACCACACTTTTAACATTTACTCTTAATTTTATGAATTTCAGATTCAATATTATCTTTCTTTCTATTACTGCTGAAATACTAAATTAACTATTTGTTAAATAAAACACTGTTCTCTGGATTTATTTTGCATGAAAAAGGGGAAAATGTATTTATTATTTCTAAGGGCTTGCATTTCTGATGACTGTTTCTTTCTTTACATCAAGTGCTGCTTTCCATTTGATCCCCAGTCCTCCATTTCACTAAAATAGAATTACCTGGACAACAATGACACATCTGAACTGTTTGTCCTGCCCATACAGGAGAACTTGTGCATGCCAAGGATTAGATCCTGAAGCCAGTGGAGCATCTTTCTCCTTTGGGTGCTCCTGGAGCATGTACTACAATGGCTGCAAGTTTGCTCGGAGTAAAATCCCAAGAAAATTCAAGCTACTTGGAGATGATGTGAAAGAGGTACGTAATTCAGAGTGCACACCATTACATTATTATAATACGCTATTTTAAAAAAAATTGATACTGACAAATTTTGTCTTTCAGGAAGAGAAAATTGAGCACAACTTTCAAAATCTGGCAACCTTACTGGGTCCCTTGTATAAAACGATGGCACCTGAAGCTTATGGAAACCAGGTAAACATATCTGGACATTGTATAGACTGTTCGACTTTCCACATCTAAAAACATCTTTATGATGACTGAAATACATGATGAAATTTTTGTTTCTGAAAAGAAAAAAAAATCTAAACCAAGTACAGTTTTCAGTCATATTTACAGATTATTAACATGTGAATAATGCAATTTGTATGCAACAATATATACTGTATATATATTTATAAACCTTGGTGCATAGCTCATGGGTATTTCTGAATGTACCCACAAATATCTACATCTACAGTTGTTCTGTAAAGATTTCTTATCTGTACTGTTGACTGACATTCACAAACTTTTGAGTAGTTTGTTCAGATTTACTTTTTGTTGTTCCTGGACAAAGGTGGAACATGAACATAGGGCACCAGATTGCCGTCTCGGGATAAAGGAGGGCCGCCCCTTCTCTGGAGTCACTGCTTGTATGGACTTCTGCGCCCACGCTCACAGAGACCTTCACAACATGCAAGGTGGCAGCACTGTGGTAAGCAGAACTTGGGAAACATTTTTCTAAGTATGCTGTACTTGTACTATAGAGACTCAAACTGCCCATCCAATGATGCCACAACACTTCATCAAAGCATAGCTTTAAAACATATAATATTATGAACTAAAGTAGACTTGTTATTTAGTGTCTGCCATATACCCAACAAGTATGAAACTCAGTTTTAATTTTTTGCAGGTGTGTACATTGACAAGGGAGGATAACCGAGAGATTGGAAAGATACCAGAAGATGAGCAGCTCCACGTCTTACCTCTTTACAAGGCTTCCAACACTGATGAATTTGGCAGTGAGGAAGGTCAGCTGGAGAAAATAAAGTCAGGGGGCATCCAAGTACTCAGTGCCTTCCGCCGCCAGGTGCGCATGCTTGCAGAACCCGCCAAGTCTTGCCGGCAAAAGAAGCTGGATGCGAAGAAGGCAGCTGCCAACAAGAATGCCATGCTGGACAGCTCTAATGATAAGGCAGAGAAGGCCCTCCTGGCCAAGTCAAAAGCTAGCACTTATGAGAATACTCTTCAGAGCACTCTTATGGCAGGTAGGGTAACATTTATTTTGATAAATTTACAAATTGTACTCTAAATATATTATCATTTTGTAGGGACATATTGCTCACACAGTAAATTCGCATGTCTAAGAACAATGGATTAACAAAAAGTTACACATGACTGTAAATGAATGTTTTTTCTTGATGCTGATTAGACCTTTATCTTTTTCGGGATTCTCTTCTCTAGGACCTATTCCAGGTGCTGTGGGAGCAACCCTACAGCCAGGTCAGCCACTGCATCCCCTTGGGGCCCATTCTCAGCAACTACAGCAACAACAGCACCAGGGCATTCTTCCCCCTTACCCGGGCTCAACAAATGCTGCTTTCGCCAGGTTCCCCAACCATCCTGGGTCTTTTCCAAGCACTTCCAAGCCAGGCAGCATGTATCCCCCTCAGCCACCAACACCAACCAGTCCTTACCCTTCCCCGCTCCATGTACCAAACTCTTACATGAATGGATCAAATCGTTCATATCCAGGTTATCAGTGTAACGGAGGAATGCCCCTTGACAATTACCATCCATACTATGCTTCAAACCCAAAGCACCTGGACATATATCGACAACAGCGACCGGCGCTTTATCCAGAGCAGCGCTATGGTGTACATCAACGATATGAGGTCAATTATTCACCAAGGTATGGTGAACCTGGTTTACAGGTCAATGGTTACAATGCCAGCAGTATGAGACCAGTTCACCCCATGAGACCCTATGGCCCTTATGGTCCTAACAGGGTCTCAGACAACCAGTTTATGGACCCCCTCTCAAGAGCACCCTCAGCCCATGGAGGCCTAGATTATACAGCTGCTGTGAGCAAAGGCAATCAGTTTGGAGAATATCCAAATCCATACCTGTCTCAGAGCCCTCAAATCATACCCCCAGGCCAAGATCCTTTCCATATGCAAATCAAGACAGAGATGGGTATGCCTGGCCCACAGATGCTTTCTGCTCAGCTGAGTGGTGGGTGTTTAAACCCTGAAACACAGTCTGGGTTAGGTCTGCCTAATGGGAGTCTCATGGGCCCCAGTATTAAGCAGGAGCCAGGAACACCACAGACACCTACCACCCCACAAAAGCCCGAGATGTGGTCGGACAATGAGCACAATTTCTTGGACCCTGACATTGGTGGTGTGGCCGTGGCACCTAGCCATGGCTCTGTCCTCATTGAGTGTGCAAAACGGGAGCTCCATGCCACAACGCCCCTTAAATACCCGGATCGTCACCATCCAACACGCATCTCCTTAGTCTTCTACCAGCACAAAAATCTGAATGAGGCCAAACATGGTTTGGCACTGTGGGAAGCCAAGATGGCAGAGAAGGCTCGAGAAAAGGAGGAAGAAGCAGAGAGGAATGGTGGTGAGGGGACACCTAGCAAGGGCAGCAAGAAGGGGGTGAAGCGTGAGCATCCTGAGTCATTAGAAACCATGGGGGAGCCTCCTTACAAGCGCTTTATCAAGGCACTAATGGAGGGGTCCTTGTCATGCACAACGAACACATATGTCAGTACATCTCCATACGCCTTCACTAAGGTCACAGGGCCTTACAGTCAGTTTGTGTAGAAAACAGAAAGATCTTGACGGTGCTTAATCTATGACACAAAGACCACAGGCATCAACGCCCTCTCATCAGCCTCATGTTGCGTAGTGAAAGGAACCTGTTATCAGATGAGATATAAACCACCTTTCACATCAGGTTTTTCACCTCTTTAACAATCAAGCTTTACTAGTTGACCCTACTAAGGATGTATTTATTTTTGTTTCACAACTTTTGCAAGATACACAAAATCTCTGGTGCTTTCAGTCTGATACATAAGGATCTATTTTAGCTGGAAACAATGTTTCAGTTTTGGTGGCTTTATTTTTCTTACAAATTTTGGAGATGTAATCTTGGCTTCAAACACTGATTTTGTAAGTGACAACATTCACGGTGCTAAAGTGTGTGCTTATGACCATAGATTTTAATTCAAATGCCTTCACACTCTAACCACGACACACTCTACGAGTGACACTCAATTACTTATGACACCGGGACACTGAAACTATCATCCACCGGTCAAATCATCAGCATCACAGTGGTTTTTGGCAAGTCAGTGTTTCATATAGCACTTTTTGATAATGAGAGTTAAATGTTTGGAAAAAAGAAAAAAGTTTTGTTAATTTTAAATTCTGATGAAACTGTATTGCTGCATTGACAGTAATTAATTTCTAAGCATCACTAAAGTTGCATTCATGAATTTGTAATGGGGGTTGTATGAGCAATCCATGAAACTGTTTCGAGTTCATGCAAAACAATTTTTTAAAACAATTGTTATGTTGGTGCTTCTTTCACTTACCTATGTCACTTATACTGTAAATTGAGCCATTCTTATGGTGCATTTTTAACATTTTGAGAAAAAAAAAATCTGTTTGTGTTTTTTTTTAGTTTTTTCCAGGTTTACTTTGTTGTCACCGACTGTTTTTAATGTTCCTCACCGCAGGTTCATTGAACAACCCTGGATTGTGAATATTACATGTAGTTTTTTTGTCTGTGGTGCTTAGTAAATGTGCTTTTATACACTGAGGAACATGAAACAGGGTAAGCTCAGTGTCAGTTTCGGAGGGCAGCTGGCTTGCTGTGGGGTCTTTAACTATTGTAATCTAACTGTAAGATAAACATGTGAGATTTGTACAGTAAATTAATTTCCCTTTTTGGAATTACTGTTATAGATTTTGTGTTGTAAAGAATGCTAACAGCCTATTTCATTGTATTTCTTTGGGTTTCAACTGATTTTATTTCATAAGGTGCTATTCAGCCTACTAGAAACATACAATGTGAGACTCTTTGGGCAGTGAGAAGGCTTTTAAATAATGTACAGTACAAACCAGTCATATACCTCAAAACTAGTTTGGCAATAGGATTATAACATATTTTTCTTTCTTCATTTGTATATTACTTTCAAAATGTTAATAACAGATAAAGTTCAGGCCACCAAAAGGCATAAAAGTTCATCGCTTACTTTCTTATCAATCTGCTAGAAAGTATTACTTGAACTTGAATCTTTGCTATTACTGTAAAATCAGGGACATTTTCAACTAATTTTGTGTACATCTTCAATGCCTGTATTCATCTTGTCTTTTTCACATTCAGGGACTTGCCATTGCATCCTGAATCCCAATACGATTCTTGTCTACCATACTTCACACAGACGAAAATTATTTTGTCAGGAAAAAGATACTTTCCTGCAGGTTTTTTTTTTTTTTTTTACTTATATTTTTAGCTAGTAGGATGATGGTAATCTTTTAAAAGTAATCTGAACATATATGCACTGAGTTGACTAAAGGGAATGATATTGATTAAGTAAAAAGCAATCTATTTGCTTTTGCTATGAGGCAAGACCAGGGCAGTGATTATTGTAGTTGCACATCTTTGTGCCTGTGTATAGTTAAATTTATTTATAACCACTAAGCAATTGTATAATGATTTCTCCCCTGTTGATTTGATTTAATTATTGCGATATATATAATTGAATGACAGTCATGTTATAGTAACAACTCACCCCTCTCTTCTACATATTCATTTTCTGAAAGCACTTCATTTCTTTTTCAGGAAAAAAAAAAAAAATGTAATAAAGAATTACAAAACGTTTTATTTAAACAGATTGTAAATGTGTTAAAAATAAATTATGTCACATTGTACATACCAAGAATTTGTATTGCAGGAGTATAACTCATTCTTTAATGTTGATGTAGGTTCTTTTTGTTCTGTCAAATTGACCCACAGCTCCTCTTATATCATATCTTTAAAAATCCTTTTGGCTTTTTCGGGTTAACAGAATGATGATGGTTAGATTATCCAGGAAGTTTTTGTAAATATTACACTCACTGTCACGGCAATGTTTACAGTTATAGTATCATGATAGCTCAGTCATTAGAAGTTCTAGTTTCTTTTCTTTCTTTCTTTTTTTTTTTAACTGTTTTGTAAAATAACTCTACAAACAAAAATGTTGAATTTCGTTGTACAGGACCCAGCTACAGTAGCAGGTTGTCGTTGAGAAAGCCAAGGTGTCGCAAGATATAGCGGGTTAAAAGCATAGCCATACTTGAAGATGCTTCAGAGTGTTTCTGAGTGAGTCAACATTACTTGAATGACTTTGTGGGCTTAACTAGTGCACTACACGTGCTCAGCTCAAAGGTTAAGCTAGCAGTTCATACACACTTGGTCTTTTTGCAGTTAGACACTAAAGGTTTTAAAAAAAATGTGCAACTTTTTGCCTGTCAATTTACTTTTTAAGGCTTCCCTAGTTCTCCTGAAGTTTGGTATGCTACAAAAAATTGAATTAAGGATGGGTATTAATACTGTAAGTATTGTAATGTACTGAATGCAGTTTATTTGAAAGCTGTTTATTATATCATTCCTGATATTGCTGATATGTGGGTGTTTTTTTTAATAAAATTTATATTTATTTAAAGCAATTTGATTTGTTACTCCAAGTAATTACCAATATCTAAATTCTGCACACAATGACCTGAATCTTGAAGTTCCTAAAATGAGCTGCAGATAATACTGGAAAGCAATTGCATCATATTCACACCTTTTTTTTTTTCTTGTTCTTTTATTTACCCAAATAAGAGAAACTTGTTACAAACTGAGCTGTGTTGTTTGTAGCTGCATGGACAGACCGATTGCATTTGTAAAGGCAAATCAGAGCAACACTTTCAGTCTCATCCAAGGCTGGACTTTGACATCAGTCACACAAATATTGAAAACAGACAATAAAGTGTAATTTACAATATAATAGAAAGTAGACCAATTATTTCTGCAACTAATCTCTGAAAATTTTATATATATAATTTTATTTTTTTTAACCAATAATTAATCCATCTGTGGTCAACATGACACCCAAAAATACACCTCACTGGTTCTTTACTGAGCATTACAACAGCACGTCTTTACTGGCTCATACTGGGTATTTTTCTTTTCTTCAACAATTTGTTAAATGTAGATGGCACTATATACAGCTGAGGCAGAGTGCGTAGAAAAAATAAATCCGGCTGCATGTAAAAGACACAGCAGAACTGGTACTCCTTGATTAGATGTTAAGACGTTTCGATGGTTTCCGTGTTGCTTTGGGGGCTTCAGACAAAATGCCACGTGTCCACTGTGCAAGATGAGATTTAAAATGACATAAAAAATGAACATTTGAACCATATACCTTGAAATAAACCAAAGTGATTATTTGCTTACCCTCTGTTGGCACAGGGTGTGCGCTGCCAAATGCAGGGGCCTGATGAATCAAAAGATAAACATGAAAATGATCACACCTAATCGTAACGCAGCTTTACATGCTATCATCGTTATCGTTGCAAAGTTCTCACCGACTGGACAACCTCTCTGGCGTCATCAGCGCTGCATTTGAACGGGCTCTCACAGCAAGAGACATTTTTGCTGAACAAAAATGAAAGTAAGAAATGGTGTTCATTACGCTTCCATTGCCAATTACATATGAAGATCACACACATGTACGCTGCAGGGGTTTCATCCCCGCTAACCTACCATTCAATCCCTCCAGGATTCGTTTGCTTCTGCACTAGTGCCCTCCAGTGCTCATGGGTGGACTTAATGATCTCAACTGCAAAATCCTAAGATCAGAGCAGAACACGTTTTAATTTCTCCAGCAGCAATTCATTTGAGCCCATTTAGTTGTAGCCACCGAAACCACACAAACTGCAACCTCCAGCACACCGACTGTCGCGTCTTATCTTTCTATGTTTTGTTGCAAAGGCACTGACCTTGTCTTTGAATTGTCCATTGAATCCAAATTGATTCTCAGGCTTTCCATCAGGCACCTTATATTTCCTAAACCAGTCAACAGTGGCCTCTAAATGACCTGGTCGGCTCTTGCGGACATCGTCTATACCTGAGGAAAACACATTCAATAAAAAAAAGGCACCTTGTTTATCTTGGTATGAATTAGATGTCAGTCTGTACTGCGTTTAAACTTGGTAAGTAGTTTAACAAAAAAAAGAGAATTTGTTGAACATGCACATGCTTTCCAGGGATGTGAAGTCCTTCGAAAGCTTTGCAGCAAATAGTGACAACAAACAACCACGCAGGTGATAAATGTATGATGGGTGATAGATGATAGAAATGCTACGTTAAAACATAAAATAATAAACAATGGATCAATGGAACGTGTTTGTTCAGCCTCAAGGATACACACAATATGTTTTCAAGAGAAATATTGAACATAAACAAAATCATGTTGACATTAAAAACTCCACAGGGTACTGACTATGTTAGTATTGTAACTACAGATATCCTTCTCCCAGGATCTCTGTGTTGGATATACAATCAACTGAAGGTCAGTGGAGGTACAATCATATCTTAATCATGGTATGTGGTCAAATGCAGATCTGATAAGTTGTGGGGTTTGGCAGCTAATCTTCAAGAGCGCTGCATTCCATGAATTAACTTTCATATCTGACTGTGTTCAAACTTCATTTTCTTGTATAATTTCCTTTTCAGGCAGATTCCAGATAATAACTGTTGATACAATTTGATTAAAACACCCACTATTTAGGTTTTTGGCGTCCGGGTCCTTAGCATTGATCGCAATAACCTTCCAGTCCATTTCTCCCTCATCGATCATGGCCAAGATGCCGAGCACTTTTACTTGGATCACCTGACCTGGAGAGCAAACCTGAAGGAGGAGGTTCACAAATAACAGCTGATCACTTACAAACCCAACACCATAAGGTGTGATTCAAAAATGTATGTAAAAGGAGTCACAAATGGAAATATATCAAAAACTGGAGCTACGTTACCTGGGTGCCGATATCACAGACGTCAATAGGATCATTATCGCCACAGCACTTTGTTTCTTTGTCTTTGTGGTTTGGGTCTTCCCACGTCTATTTCAAGAGAGCATTGAAACGCATGTGAGAAATCAACATTTCCCAGCAAACCTTTTACAACTAACTGGCAAGATACATCAATAAATACAGTACAACAACAGAGGAAATAAATGGATTAAACTGCAATATCGTCCTGACTAGGATCAAAAACAGCATGACAATGATAGGCATGTACACAATAGACGATTTAACACCAAACCTCAACACTGAGCTGTTTCCTCACCTGTGGGAGTGCTCCATAGTTCCAAATGTAACCTTTATGGGGAAATACGTTGGCAACATATCGGAGCTTTCCTTTCTTTACATCTTGTTTGATCGGATTCAGCGCTTCCTTTGTTGCGATCTGGAAGTCGGAGCAATTATGAAGGTGTATGTATTTGTGTGTATGTGTGTGCTTTTTCCAAGCGCGCCTCATTTGGAAGAAAGGCTTAGGCTGACATGACGAGGAGAGACATAACTTTAATTTCTTCATAGTCGGCAACACTCACAACTGCAGCTCCATGCGACTGTTACACTAGCTAGCTAAATACGAGTGATTTAAGGGCATAGCTATGCTAACTCGAGACAAGGTCAGTAAGCGGCTCTTTAAAATTACAATTCAAGTGAGACACTGCATGTCTTGTAGTGAGTTACATGTAGTTATGTAATGTCAGCTATGACTGGTATAGTCACTTGGGGGGCTCATTTAACAATAAACAAAATATCTCCAAACTATTACTAAAGAACCACTACAAATACAATCCTGGGAAATGTGTAATGGAACAGCTGCAGTATTAATACGTAAACTGTAACAGACATTTAAGAGGCATTTATTAAAGCAGTACCAGTCCTAACAGTAGTAAAGTGCAATGCAGTCGTGACTCGATAATCGGACATTAAATGTAAAACCACCACTTTCCCGCCGCCGCCACCATCCACATTTACTTCCGTAAACACTGAGCACACTCGCTGCGTGTTATGTCGTTGTGTCCTCTTCTGCGCATGCGGGACGCTTTTGGGTCGTATGAAGTTCACACAGCAGATCACATACATGTCGTATTTAACTGGAAATGTGAATGAACTTGCAAACAAATTGGATTTCACAAAAAAATCAGAATTGAGCATTAAGTCCTGCAGTCTGAACGTAGCCAATCTGTTGGATTGTTAAGTCAGATAATACGCCGTTATCCTCATTTGTGACATAAAATGTCATGTTGGAGTTGGAATCCAAGGCTGTCGGTATGTTAAGGCTATTTTTAATGGGTTCCATTCGTTTTTCCAAAAAACATGTCAGATAGCAAGGTTTTCGAATTGTTAAGGGTCAGATTACGGAGTCACGACTGTAGTTACATCAATCATCTAAAAGAATGTAAGATACTGTACATAGAAGCTGTATACAGATAAATATACCGTATCTATACTTACCTCCATTTTGGCATTTGACCATCGAGGTACCTCCACAACCATGTTGTAGAGAACCTAAAAGTAAACAAGACAGCCAAATACAGTATGTACGGAGGTGAATGTCTTCAGGCAGTAAAACTGACATACAAGTGTTGAACTGGATGGTACCTCACTCTCATTCCGCTTGGGTTTTTTAGCTGGCACGTCATTGTCCTGTTGAAAGGAAAGCAAATTTAATTCCTGGTCTGAATATTAGGTTTAAGCAGAAACAAACACTTCTGTGATGTGAAAAGTACCTGTTGTGTCTCTGCTATAAGTGGAATATCATGGAATGGTGAAACGTATTTCCCTTCAGACGTTTCTGCAAAAAAACAAAAAACATGTAAAACACTCCTCTATACCTATACGCATAATTCATAATAAAATCCCAGAAGACAGTTGATTGTAAGTAAAAGTATTATATTATACCCAACATATTATTCCTATGCCTGAACTACTTTCAGCAGTGGAATAACATTGGCCACTGCCGTGGTTACCCCAGATCTGAGGGGCCAAGTTCATTCACTGAAACAATGGAGTCCGAGTGCAAGTGAGAGCAGCATTGATGGCTATGTCACGCCATCCAGCATCAGCCAGTCAACTGTATGCCCCATGTACACACATCACAGAGGGCTAATGACACATTATGTGCTAAGTTCACAGAGGCATACGCAGACCTCAAAAACACAAGCTGAAGTTAAGTTGGTTGCTTCCAGCTGTTTGCAGGAGTCTCTCCTCTAACTTTAATTACCACCTGCAGCATCACACAGCAGCAGGATCCATATGAGCTTCTCCACAGAGAAAGAGGTATATGCATTTACATTTATTATATTCATTAATTATGGAGTATCTGTCAGGATCTACTGATACACAACACTGTATACTCTTCTATACCTCAGACAGGTGAGCTGCTACACAGACTCAGTTTATCAGGTACAGCTGAATCATTAGTTACACAGCTGAGTCCTGAGCTCCATCATGGCAGGATGTTATTACACTGCGAAAGTCTGATCCGTTTACTAAAGTCAAAATATTTTCTGTTATATTAGGTATTTCTTTTATGCGTTAAAGAGCGTCTAATCAATAAAGTATGTAGAGTAGCTGAAAAGCATGAAAATATACTTTATTGTACCATAAATTTCTGTTACTCGTCATCACACAAGCACACATGAACAATTTTCAAAATTTACATCAAACTCAGACATCAGACTATGAATGTCTTGCCTCTGGGTGAACTGTCTCTACACAGCATCTCTTCTCATAGGTCACCAGATTAACCAAAGTACACTGCTCAAAAAAAATGAAGGGAACACTAAAAAAACACATCCTAGATCTCAATGAATGAAATATTCCAGTTGAAAAACTTTATTCATTACATTGTAGAATGCATTGAGAACAAAATAACATAAAAATGATCAATGTAAATCAAAATTATTATCCCATGGAGGTCTGGATTCAGAATCATGCTCAAAATAAAAGTGGAAAAATCATATTACAGGCTGATCCAACTTCAGTGGAAATTCCTCTAGACAAGTCCAAAATGAGGTTCAGTAGTCTGTGTGGCCTCCGCGTGCCTGTATGACCTCCCTACAACGCCTGGGCATGCTCCTGATGAGGCAGGATGTTCTCCTGAGAGATCTCCTCCCAGACCTGGATTAAAGCATCAGTCAACTCCTGGACATTCTGTGGTGCAACGTGGCATTGGTGATGTCCCAGATGGATTCAGGTCTGGGGAACGGGCAGGCCAGTCCATAGCATCAATGCCTTCATCATGCAGGAACTGCTGATACACTTCATCCACATTAGACCGACCACTGTCATGCATCAGAAGGAACCCAGGGCCCACTGCACCAGCATATGGTCTCACAATGGGTCTGAGGATCTCATCCCAGTACCTAATGG
>NW_007577742.1:976086-1123293 GCF_000690725.1 Stegastes partitus
TGTGTCCGATTCATGTCTGAATGTGCAGCATGATGACGTTTCCTTATACGTTAAGACAGCAATCCTACTAAATTGGACCCAGTAACATTTTTTTTTTAAAATCACTTTTGACATGGCTGCACCCAGTCACATGAATGGATAGGACAGCAACAGCAACTCCATCATTTACTTATTGTAAATGATGCCCTACATCAAACGCGAATCATGTTCTTTTTTACATTAGACAAGTGCGCTGTCACAGTCACAGTTCAGTGCGTTGCTTTCCACTGTTTTTAGGAGTCTTTCCTCTGAGTTTCTGCAAAGACTGGTGCATGCAAGGGGCAACAGTAGTAACTTAGATTATCGTCACACATGGACAGGATTTCCAACGTGCAGGAAATAATAAATAAACAGAACTGTTAGTTAAATGGACACGTTGATATGCTGCTATTAGTTTAGATTTAGTCTTTTGTTTGTCATTGCTTTATTATGTATTATACATTACTTGGTGTATTGTCTAATCTTGCGTGAATGACAAATATCACATGGCGCTATCTCTGGCACTGTGTCTGAATGAAGCCATGAGGAACTATAACAGGTAAGCGACCTTTGTCTGAATGACAGAATGTGGTTACTTTAACAAACTGATGACGCCAGGAGTGTAACATATATAATGTCTGAGAAGAGCTTTAGTCAGTGCACTTGGATATGCAATAACTGTAAAATAAGAATCCAAAGTTTATCAGAGTGAAATATTTTAACTCTCATATTTACATAATTTCCAAATACTCTCAATTCTACAACAATGTAACAGACTTCCGGTAATGCAGGTATGACGTTTGGTGTTTAGTTGTCACCCAAACATTTTCAGTGATCCTTCTGAATAACCTCCTGCAGCCACTCCTGAAGATGGGAACATGTTTTATTGACTAGAGGTCTGCCCACGTGACCGCGGAACAGGAAGTAAAACCACGTGAGGATGTTGTCCTGTCCATGCACCTCTTCCTCTGTCTCTGCTAACAAACCATGCACCTATTTAACACACTTAAGCTTGGTGGTTAGCATTAGTGAGATCTGGACCTCAGAGCTAAGTGGTAAACGCGCCACATGCCAAGTAAACCCCAAGCTGTGGGTCAACCTTGACCTGGAGGTCGACCTCGGGCTCGGCTGCTTGTGAAACACCGACCGATGCTAACAGCCGTCTACACATGGACACACACGGTTCCTTCCACAATGGCGGCAAATAACTTACTAAAGTATAGCCGGTAGTCGGGAGAATTCGGGTGTCCTCTCTGCTCCGTTTGATAGTGCATCGTTTTTCTCAGATAACACAGAAGAGGTGCTGCTTGTGTGACCACTTTACTGCGAGAGGCGGAGAAAGAGCCGAAACCTGTCACCAAGCAGCCCAGCGAGCAGCGCAGCAGCAGCGGTCTCATTATAGACGATTCTCCCGGTCCCGGTGGTTCCTGCTTCCCGTCCTCCTCCACACACACACACACTGGGGTAAAGTTACACGGAGGGAGGGCCGGGCTTCCGGTCAGGGGTTTTCAGAGTAAAAACATTCACAGCGTTATTCTGGGAAGATTATGAGTAATAAAAAAAAAACAAAGGCTGTAAACATATAGACATATATTGTAGGTAGATAATGCCTGGGTGATATTCGCAAAATCAGTTTTGATTGTAGTTGTGAGGGATCAAATGTAAAATAATAATAATAAAAAAGATGTATTGACATGGGCAGAAGAATGTGATTGGGAAATGAAATTAATGACAATATGTCACTGGCTTGTGTGTAAACTTCACTTTTTTGTGTGTTTTTAAGAGTGATTCTATAAGAAAGACTCCAGGCCATTTGGTTTAGGTGACAGGTATTGTTATTTTTTTGTTTGTTTTTTGAAGATTTTTTTTTTTTAATTTAAAAAGAGATTTGTCATTCATTTGGAACCATAAATACATCAACTTATCAGAAAGTTTAGTTAACATAGTTAAAAGTCTATAATGAATACCAACAAATATTTTGCACATATTCATTCATCTATTCATTCATTCTTCAAAAGATCTTCTACATATGGCAACATAAAAGTCCTGAATAGGGTTAATGGGCTGCTAAATAGGCTGCCATAAGTCACACGTTTTGCATGACTTTCACCTCTCTTTCAGCCATATACCTGATACCATTTTCAAAATCCCCTTTACTACATGACACAGCAACAATCGATGGGCAGTAACCTGCTATGCTGAAAATTGCAAGTTTTGCAGCCCTGGCAGCTTTGTCTTATTTTTTTTTCTTGGAATTAGCCATTGCAATCACAGTGCTCAGCTCTCTGCATGAAGATCATCCACCAAACTGTCCCCAGACACTATTTTGAGGCGATGCTGCTGCATTATTTCTTTAGCTCAGTTTAGCATGACTGTGATTGGGTTAAAGGAATGCAAACAGAGCGTTTCTTCCCCTATAGCAGAGCGATGGTGAGGTGCAGTCAAACCATTCTGAATACAGGATGGTCTGACTATGAGATACTTTAGGCTGCTTAGCTGCTTGCAAGTTCCTTTTATTGTGCTTTTATTCTTTTTAAAGGAAAGTCGTTTTTTTAACCGGATATTATTTCTGTCACCTTAACTTGACGTTTCCTGTTTCATGTGTAGCAACTTCATTGTACTGCCACCTAGCTTTCTTTCCAGTATCTCTCGGGCGTTTTCCAGCATTAAAACTGCAAAAAATAATGCAGAAAAACAACAACAACAACAACAACAGAAAAACACAATAATCTCAGTTGATGACTCTTACCTTTTGTTCTTGTCTTGTCTGTTCTTTCTTGGTGTCACTGTTTATTCAAAGCTGCAATACAACATCTTGTATGGTGTGTATGTATGTATGAAGAATTGATAATTATGATCTAACTTGGTCTATCTAGGTAGAAAACAAGAAGAAAAACAGACACAACATATTTCTCTAATCATGCCAATGCACACCAGGCTTCTAATATATTCAACAGTAAGTGGAGAATTGAGCGGTTTTGTCGTTCTTTCCTGTCACCCTCTCTTTTTTCTTCTTATATGATGTTTTACGACCTGAAGCGAATGGATTCGACGGCGGTAAACTCCACAAACATCGTGAGATCAAAGTCCATATGCATCCATTGTGCCATAAACAAACACCCACCCTAGCCACCTTGATGTAGCTCTTTTATTATTGTATATGCTGATCTCTGTTCAAACAAAGGACACATCAGCTGCCATAAAAAAGCTGCTTTATTAAAATCTTTAACTGCTTTGTTTTTGATTCGGTTGCCAAAGGGCTTTAATTCTGCTGTGTACAGCCTCTCAGGTCAAAGTACGATGACAGTGGAGAGATGTGGATTTGGATGTTGTAGCAAAATTACAATGAGAGATTGTGGAAATATTTCCAGAAAACATAGATGTCCAGTATTTGATAACTTCTGTACAGATTTAGGATGAAAATTTTTTGGGGGGAGGGGACCAAATAAGAATGAATGGAGATGCAGTGTCAGTCAATAGTCACTTTCATGGCTTAATCAACAGACATTTAAATGACAAATTTTGGGATATTTGATGAACAAATCTGTCATTAGTTGGATATGTTGGAGTGTTTTTCCCTTGGCTGTGAATTCTCTCTTTCAGCAGGTCAAGGGGAGCCACACCCCGAGGGACCTGATCTCAGACAAACCCCCTCAGGGCAAAGCAATTAACACTGTCATGCTGACAGCTTGCAGGAGATAACACTGTTTACTCACTCATATGTTTGTATACAACATGTGGTTGTTTAGCATAGTTTACTTTACCAAACCCACTGGGTTGCGTAACACTGCCAACACTGACGTCGGCTGTGTTTGACCACAGTTTAACTGTGCATGTTTGACAGTGAAGACAGTAAATAAACGTTCGGCTCTTGTATGGTGTCCACGTATGTGCAACAGTGTCGTTTTGTTATCACACCATAGGAATTTATGCAAAACATTGAATGGATGTTGCCTGTATCTCAATTACAAGCAATATGGATTCTATTCATGGTTAATATTTACCTCAGCCAGATCACATTTATCAATAAAATCCCCACTTGTTTTTGTAATAAAACGTCATATTTGTAAGACCTGGTGTAAGACATGATGAAATAAATCATCTTTTGATAGAAGGTATTCTTAAAAACACTAATTTAGGGATCTTCTAGCTGCGAGGCGATGGTGCTAACCACCGAGCCACCTTGCAGCCCCATATTTAAACATTTAGCGTTCAAGTCCAGGACCATTTAAGGAAAAACATCTGTGAAATAGCAGCAGCAACAACTGTAGAGACGAAGGCACTAATGTTAGACAATCATCGGTTTTTCACATCGGCTAAATTTGTTCATCGAACCGATACTGATAAATTGGAAAAAACATTAATATCGTCCGATACCGATGTGGTCGCCGATGTATCATGCGTCCCTAGTCAAGTAAAAGTCAAAGTCAAAGTTACTTTGTTGTCAGTTCTGCTACACACAAAGTTAAAAAATAAATATACACAGTCTAAACTTATAATAAGCTACAAAATATACAGAAATAAACAACCTTAACATATGAAAAATAAACACAAAAGAGAACAGAAGATAATAGATACCTATTGTTTTTATTCATTTTCTGTTGCTGTTGTTGTTTTTTGTCTTATTTTCCAATGACAAACCCCAAAAAAATAAACACACAAAAAAAAGGCGAAGCTCTAAACACCACACGAGGGACGGAGTTGGACAGTGTTTGTGTTACCAGTACATTCAGTGTCTACACTGTTTCTTTCTGTCCTTCCTGGGTTCACACCTCTCACAGCTCCTCCTATTGTTGCCACTTTCTGCAACCCAGAGAAGCAAAACTGAAATACACACACATGCAACAACACACACTTACCTCACATTCTGGAGTTGGTGATGGGCAGATGGGGCATTTGCATCCTTCTCCTGAATGCGCATCACAGTGGAAGGAGAGGTTATCTTTTGACCAAGTCCTTGGCCAGATTCCCAAGAAAACACTGTCTTATACGCAGCTCTCAACCAATCCATTCTGATTTTGGAAACAAATAATATGAATTTTTGTGGAAAAAGTGCATGTGTGAGTGCAGAGGTGGGTATGTTTTGGTTGAGATGATGTGAATGTGGGGTAACACGCTTCAAATGTTGTTTATTTATTGTCTATTTTTTTACCAAATGTTCCTGGACTCACCTACAGTTTCCAGACTTTTATTATCCTCGGGTCTAGCGGACCTGAACAACTAATATAAATGTGAGATTGCTCTCCCATGGGAGGAGGCGCTGCAGGCTGCCTATGAGCAGCAACAAACAAAGCATTTTGACCTGGCTGCTGAGTGCAGAGGAGCTGGCTGGAGGGTGGTTACGTACCCTGTGGAGGTGATGCCAGGGCTTTGTCAGCTCCTCAACCTTTTGACTGCTTCGCAACATTGGTGTCAGAGGAGCAGAACATGGACAAGTTGCGAAAGAGCCGACTGTGGAGGCAGAAAAAAAAGGCAGTTTCTTGGTTGTGGCTGATGGAGGAGGCACGGGAGCCGAGAGCTGAGCAACACCTGGGGCATTTACAGATGGTGGAAGGGAGAATTTTCTGCCACCACGAGATGTACTGGGGTTAAAAGAGCAAAACATTAATGACTGGTGGTCCGCAGCTGACCTAGCCCGGCCTCTAAGGGTGTTTGGTCTGGCTTTCTATAGGTGGAGGCTGTGGGGTCGGCAGACTGGTCATGGTCGAGGTCAAGGTAATCTTAATTATACTCCAGGGGCAGTTTGCAAAGCAAGTCGTACATACAATTATCATTAACAATCAACACACGTGCAATTCACACACATAAAACTGAATTGCATCCTGTTGTTCCAGAGGGTAAATAGCAGCAGGGACAAATGAGTGCCTAAATCTATTGGTGCTCCGCTTGACCAGAGTATATCTGCAACCAGATGGAAACAAGGTGAACTCTCACTTGGATCAGCAGGGACCGACTGAGCCTTCTTTATGACAGTTGGAAAAGGTCATTTAGACTTGTGCCTCCTATTTTGCTTCCCATTCAACACTTTCTTTCAACCTGGTAAGGTAAGTGACCCAAACCAGCAAATAAAAGAGAAGGTTCGAACAGACAAAAAGAATGACACATGCTTATAAAATTGGTCTCAGACAAAAGCTCTGACACAGATTGGCCTTTGCACATCAGAATTTGGTTCAAAGGTTAACTTATCATCAGTTATTGTGCCCAGATTCTTGTACTGTTGAACACCTTTAACCGCTTGGCCATAAATAGCTAAAGGAAGAACAGGGGGGTGCTTCTTCCTGATGTCATTTCTCCTTTTTGTTTGTTTTAGATATATTTATGACCCAAAAGGGGTGTTTACACCAGTCACTATGTTCATTCACCGTTGGACCATGACCTGTATTGCAGACAGGGAAATGGGTTGTGTGCACTCGATCAAAATATTTGTTTTAACATGTTGAAGCCAGTGAATCTGAGGTTGAAAAATGATGAACTGAACCATTTTCTTTAGCTAAAAAATAAAAGTTAATCGCAAACGCCGTAACTGTACTCAGGCGTTAATAGTTAAATTCTCGTTGTTGTTTTTGTCAAGTTCTTCCACCACTGATGATGATAAGGATGGTGGCACTATGAGGTGCTAAAAATATACCGGTCCATGAAATGATCGGGTGACACATTGTTGTCATCTTCTATTTGTGTGCAGGTTGTCTAATAGAAGTTAAACAGGTTTTCTCCACTGATCTGAAAAGACAATGGGAACCAATATTGCCTGTGTTTCAATGGGGAAGAACTGAACTCATTCATTGTTCTGACACACAGTAGTTGCTATGATCACAAATTACTGTGGAAGCATGTGTGTTGATGAACTATTTGTCTTCCCAGATTTGACATTTTATATCTACATATTCATTTCTTTTATCAAAGACTTGTGGAACCTGTTTACTGCATGTAGAATTAACTCAACTAAACTTCTTGAAAGTTTAGCTTTTTTTCCTTCAGTTAAAGAGCACTATTGTGTGGCACTAGCATTATTGTGTCAACAAAAAGCTCCCTGCATTGCCATTTATGATTTACAGCCAGGCCATTTACACGTGCACTTCCTTGTCAATATTTGGTTAAGTGTTGGTGTCTCTGATGCTTTTAGTTTTGAGGACATTTCATTTTAAGGGCAAAGGGAAAACTTTAGAACTTCGTGATCATTTCTTTGTCTTCACCTCTTCCAGAGAGAAAGTGTGTCTCATCACATTTTCTCCCTGCATGGATATGATGGCCTAAAGGGAAGAAACATAGCACTGCAGTGGAGAGGTGTGGCCATATAGTTCTCATGACAGGTAGACACGGGGAGGAGCTGCGTTACCTGTGCAGAGCCAGGCAGTGAGGGCACAGGGAACAGAACACCTGTTGCACTTCCCAGGCTCTCTCTTTTTGTTTCTCCCTCCCTTTTCTCGTCCTTCTTCCTTTCCCTCTGTTCTCCTTCACTGCTCTAAAAAGCACAAGGGAGCTACCCGCCTCACCATGGATCCAAAGGAGGCCAGCGGGAGCGAGAAGGAGAAAGAGAAGGACAAGACGATAAAAAGGAGGAACCGGCCTGTGTTCCTGCGTTACCTGGAGAGGAGAAAGACGGACACTATTGTAGCTGAAGACATGGCCAAAGGTGACATCAACCTGGGGACGCTGGTGAGGAGGAGTCAGTCTGACAAGACGGAGTACAGCGCTAAACTTAAAGGTACAGCAGTTAATGATGTCCCTATAGGGGTCAAACTATGGCAACCTTCTACACACACATGAGCCACCGCTTACTCTGAAAAATATCTCACTTCTCTACTCTGCAAACTTGTTGACACACAGTGGGTAACTTTTAGACAAATCTATCCACTATGGATGAGCTGTAAGTCCACCATCTATAGCTTGAGGGCAAAAATTCAACACACACACACACACACACACAGAGTAAGAATGCACCGCCCCATACTGGGCACCTGTTGTGTTACTATGTGTTGAGTAGGAGATACTCCCACAGGGATANAACTGTCTCTACACAGCATGTCTTCTCATAGGTCACCAGATTAACCAAAGTACACTGCTCAAAAAAAATGAAGGGAACACTAAAAAAACACATCCTAGATCTCAATGAATGAAATATTCCAGTTGAAAAACTTTATTCATTACATTGTAGAATGCATTGAGAACAAAATAACATAAAAATGATCAATGTAAATCAAAATTATTATCCCATGGAGGTCTGGATTCAGAATCATGCTCAAAATAAAAGTGGAAAAATCATATTACAGGCTGATCCAACTTCAGTGGAAATTCCTCTAGACAAGTCCAAAATGAGGTTCAGTAGTCTGTGTGGCCTCCGCGTGCCTGTATGACCTCCCTACAACGCCTGGGCATGCTCCTGATGAGGCAGGATGTTCTCCTGAGAGATCTCCTCCCAGACCTGGATTAAAGCATCAGTCAACTCCTGGACATTCTGTGGTGCAACGTGGCATTGGTGATGTCCCAGATGGATTCAGGTCTGGGGAACGGGCAGGCCAGTCCATAGCATCAATGCCTTCATCATGCAGGAACTGCTGATACACTTCATCCACATTAGACCGACCACTGTCATGCATCAGAAGGAACCCAGGGCCCACTGCACCAGCATATGGTCTCACAATGGGTCTGAGGATCTCATCCCAGTACCTAATGGCAGTCAGGGTACCTCTGGCTAGTGCATGGAGGGCTGTGCTGCCCTTCAAAGAAATGCCTCCCCACACCATTACTGACCCACCAAACCGGTCCTGCTGGAGGATGCTGCAGGCAGCAGAACGTTCTCCACAGCGTCTCCAGACTCGGTCACGTCCATCACATGTGCTCAGTGTGAACCTGCTCTCATCCGTGAAGAGCACAGGGTGGCAATGGCAAATCTGCCAGTCTTGGTGTTCTCTGGCAAATGCCAATCGTCCTGCACAGTGTTGGGCTGTAAGCACAAGCCCCACTGGTGGACGTCGGGTCCTCATACCACCTCATGGAGTCTGTTTCTGACAGTTTGAGCAGAAACATGCATATTAGTGGCTGACTGGAGGTCATTCTGCAGGGCTCTGGCAGTGCTCCTCCTGTTCCTCCTTGCACAAAGGAGGAGGTAGCAGTCATGCTGCTGGGTTGTTGTCCTCCTACAGCCCCCTCCACATCTCCTGGTGTACAGCCAGTGTCCTGGTATCTCCTTCATGCTCTGGACACTGTGCTGAGAGACACAGCAAACCTTCCTGCAACAGCTCACATTGATGTGCTGTGAGCTGCACTACCTGAGCTACTTCTGTGGGCTGTAGACACCACCTCCTGCTACCTCTAGGGGTGAGAGCACTGACAAAATGCAGAAGTTACCAAAATATTAGCCAGAAAGGATGAGAACAGAGACATGATCTGTGGTCACCACCTGCAGAACCACTCCTTTAAAGAGGCTGTCATGCTGATTGCCTCTCATTTCCACCTGTTGTTCGTTCCATTTGCACAACAGCAGGTGAAAGTGATTCACAATCAGTGTTGCTTCCTAACTGGACAGGTTGGTTTCGCAGAAGTGTGACTGACTTGGAGTTACATTGTGTTGTTTAGGTGTTCCCTTTATTTTTTTGAGCAGTGTACTACCTTTGTATTAAGCCTGTTTCAGAGACACACTACGTTCCTGTTAATCCGCTGGCAACTAAATGTGTCCGATTCATGTCTGAATGTGCAGCATGATGACGTTTCCTTATAAGTTAAGACAGCAATCCTACTAAATTGGACCCAGTAACATTTTTTTTTTAAAATCACTTTTGACATGGCTGCACCCAGTCACATGAATGGATAGGACAGCAACAGCAACTCCATCATTTACTTATTGTAAATGATGCCCTACATCAAACGCGAATCATGTTCTTTTTTACATTAGACAAGTGCGCTGTCACAGTCACAGTTCAGTGCGTTGCTTTCCACTGTTTTTAGGAGTCTTTCCTCTGAGTTTCTGCAAAGACTGGTGCATGCAAGGGGCAACAGTAGTAACTTAGATTATCGTCACACATGGACAGGATTTCCAACGTGCAGGAAATAATAAATAAACAGAACTGTTAGTTAAATGGACACGTTGATATGCTGCTATTAGTTTAGATTTAGTCTTTTGTTTGTCATTGCTTTATCATGTATTATACATTACTTGGTGTATTGTCTAATCTTGCGTGAATGACAAATATCACATGGCGCTATCTCTGGCACTGTGTCTGAATGAAGCCATGAGGAACTATAACAGGTAAGCGACCTTTGTCTGAATGACAGAATGTGGTTACTTTAACAAACTGATGACGCCAGGAGTGTAACATATATAATGTCTGAGAAGAGCTTTAGTCAGTGCACTTGGATATGCAATAACTGTAAAATAAGAATCCAAAGTTTATCAGAGTGAAATATTTTAACTCTATTTACATAATTTTCAAATACTCTCAATTCTACAACAATGTAACAGACTTCCGGTAATGCAGGTATGACGTTTGGTGTTTAGTTGTCACCCAAACATTTTCAGTGATCCTTCTGAATAACCTCCTGCAGCCACTCCTGAAGATGGGAACATGTTTTATTGACTAGAGGTCTGCCCACGTGACCGCGGAACAGGAAGTAAAACCACGTGAGGATGTTGTCCTGTCCATGCACCTCTTCCTCTGTCTCTGCTATCAAACCATGCACCTATTTAACACACTTAAGCTTGGTGGTTAGCATTAGTGAGATCTGGACCTCAGAGCTAAGTGGTAAACGCGCCACATGCCAAGTAAAACCCAAGCTGTGGGTCAACCTTGACCTGGAGGTCGACCTCGGGCTCGGCTGCTTGTGAAACACCGACCGATGCTAACAGCCGTCTACACATGGACACACACGGTTCCTTCCACAATGGCGGCAAATAACTTACTAAAGTATAGCCGGTAGTCGGGAGAATTCGGGTGTCCTCTCTGCTCCGTTTGATAGTGCATCGTTTTTCTCAGATAACACAGAAGAGGTGCTGCTTGTGTGACCACTTTACTGCGAGAGGCGGAGAAAGAGCCGAAACCTGTCACCAAGCAGCCCAGCGAGCAGCGCAGCAGCAGCGGTCTCATTATAGACGATTCTCCCGGTCCCGGTGGTTCCTGCTTCCCGTCCTCCTCCACACACACACACACACTGGAGTAAAGTTACACGGAGGGAGGGCAGGGTTTCCGGTCAGGGGTTTTCAGAGTAAAAGCATTCACGGCGTTATTCTGGGAAGATTATGAGTAACAAAAAGAAAAGACTGTAAACATAATGACATATATTATAGGTAGATAATGCCTGGGTGATATTCGCAAAATCAGTTTTGATTGTAGTTGTGAGGGATCAAATGTAAAATAATAATAATAAAAAAGATGTATTGACATGGGCAGAAGAATGTGATTGGGAAGTGAAATTAATGACAATATGTCACTGGCTTGTGTGTAAACTTCACTTTTTTGTGTGTTTTTAAGAGTGATTCTATAAGAAAGACTCCAGGCCATTTGGTTTAGGTGACAGGTATTGTTATTTTTTTGTTTGTTTTTTGAAGATTTTTTTTTTTTAATTTAAAAAGAGATTTGTCATTCATTTGGAACCATAAATACATCAACTTATCAGAAAGTTTAGTTAACATAGTTAAAAGTCTATAATGAATACCAACAAATATTTTGCACATATTCATTCATCTATTCATTCATTCTTCAAAAGNACACACACACACACACAGAGTAAGAATGCACCGCCCCATACTGGGCACCTGTTGTGTTACTATGTGTTGAGTAGGAGATACTCCCACAGGGATAAAGCCACATATGCAAACTGTGCTCCAAACTCAGGCACAGAGGAGCGGCTTTAAAAAGTGTTCCACACCAGCTTGTAAACAAGACTTGACGCCAGAGATGTGTAGAGAAGGAACGTACAGGTTGTTTTTCATCATCAAGTTTATTAAAAGAGTTTTAAAATGTTGTAAGATGTTACAAGTCACTTTGTGTTTATAACATTTAAGCAAAGAATGGACAGTGTTTGACCATAGGCTCATAAGAAAACAGCTGCAAGGGGAAATGGGTTGTGAAAAAAAAGTCAGTCTGAATGAATGTTGCCTCATCACATCTGCTGACACGGTCTTTTCATACTAACACATATCCATGTTGCTGATAAACTGGATTCTCTTGTCCTCAGAGTGCAGTCATCGACTGAAAATGCTGCATTACCGGTAGAGGGACATAGGTTGTCGATTAAGGTTTACTATCAAAGATTAGCCAAAGAATGTAGGCTTTCCTGTACCATGGGTCTTCGGTGCATTAGTTCCTTGGTTTCATCTCCAGTGAAGCAAACACACCGCGTGCCAATGACTAATGGCACATCACATTGTGCCACAATGAATAATAGCAGCAGGATTAAAGCAGAAAAGTATAACCTACTTCTCACAATAGATAGCTTTTACTCATACAAACACACGCTGGCCTTATCAGCTGCAGCTCTGTTTACCTGAAATAGAGCCACTCTCCAGTTCTTTGCACTTTCTGCTTTCTTGACCAACCTGCAGGCAGACAGAGTTGTCAAAAAACACTGCGTTGTTTTCAGTAAACCAATTACCCGCCCTTTTCGACTTTAGCCTCACACCTGACGGGCAGCATTACATATTTACAGTGGTATTAGCAATGCAAATATTGACAGAACGATGACTTCACTGAAAGAGGAAACATGTGAGCTGCTGCTCGACAGCCTGTTCTCATCTGCTTGTCAGACAGGTTGGTCAAGCCATAGAGCCATAGCAACATGACATCATCATGTGTAATTATTTGCAGCAGCGAAATATAATAGTTCTGATAAGGATTTACTAGCAAAAAGCACATAAATGGACAGTAAAGGATCATATATATTCTTATGTATTTATCTACTAACTAATCATGGGGCAAGTTATTTTGTTTATATTGTATGGAAACTCATTTATTCTTGCTGTGTGACCTTGATTAAAACATCCAAATGTGTAGGCTTTGTTGAAAATAAAATGAATTAGATTAATGGTAACAAACTGGATAAGGTTTCAGATTTTATTTTATTTTTTAAGTACAAGATATCTTCAGCCTCTCTTCAAATTCAGCATATTTTATCCAAAATATATTACCTGTATTCCTGAGTGACAACTTCTCATTGTGCTCTTTGCTGTGCAGCAAAGTCTAGCATGCCATTTCTCTTGATGGCGATACATGATACACCAGGCCTTGTATTCTTTCCGGGGCAGCCTGTTGGATCCCTTTCACTGGGCTGAACGGTGAAAAGGCCTGTATCCACTTTCATGGGAACTCCTGTGCCAGTAACCATACCTCACCAAACATAATGCCAGCAAAAGGATAAGTCAGCACAGTTTGAGATGTGCCACTGAGTCTCGATGGGTTATAATACACTTGTTAACATTGTGAATGTGTCCGGCCGGGTTTGAATGGGACACACAGAATCCAAAGTGATTTTCACAGAGTCGGCATGTCAGTGGCAACAAAGTAAAGTTGATAATATTAAAAAGAAACACGAGCAAGGTTTAAACTACAATGTCCTTCTGTCCTACAAGTCATCAAAATACATGACCTAATTCCTCATTAAGGGGACTTTTCTCACAGGTGGAGGTTTTCACATGTTCTGGGCTCCTTTTACACATGACACTTGATGATACTGTTGAAGGATGATTATTATATGATTTTTACATGACATATGACAAACAAGCACACTCACATTCACAATTTAGAATCACCAATTAACCCCAACATGTTTTTGGACCTTGTGGGAGGAAGCTGGAGAACCCGGAGAGAACCCACACTGCACTGGGAGAACATGCAAACTCCACGCAGAAAGATCCCGGGAGTCCTCACTGGGACATGAACCGGGAATCTTCTAGCTGTGAGGCAACAGTGTTAACCACTGTGCAGCACAACAACAACAACAACAATAGCAATGTTTATGCGATCATCTTTATTTAGCACATTTCAAGTGTTTGACAGATAAAGCAAATAAAAAAAGTAAATAAGAACAGAATCGAATATGTAACAAGACAAAATAATTTAATAAAATCTTGCACACATTTTGAAAATGATCACTGAGGAAAGAGGTAAATTATGAAAGTAAGTTTTAAGATGAGATTTAAAAAAGGACACTGAGTTTCTAGTACAAATGAGTAAGGCCCTGCTCGAGGATCTGAGGCAGTGATTAGACTCAAGGATCAATAAAATCATAAAAATCAGTTTTAAAGCTCATAGGTGGCAAGTGGAGGGAAACAAGAACTGGTGTAATGTGCCACTTATTTCAGTACATGAAGCTTGGTGGCCTTTAAATAGATTTAAAAGGTATTTATCCAAAGTGTCATTTAAATCACAAAACAGATGGTCATCTTCTTATTTCGGGATTTTCTTTTCTTCACAAATAATTAAAAGCTACTACGTTCATGTCAGTGTGCTGTGTACAGTCATACCCACCATGGTTTCACAATAGACATACTTTGATTTCACCTGTAAAAACTGTCTATCGATCATTACGAGGAGACACTATGTGGCCACCTATTTCAAGGAGCTTTAGTTTAGATAGTCAGAAAAGTGATGAATCATCACTGCAGATGTTAATTTCATCACTGTATCACAAGCGGGTAAAGTGAGGTACAACGGTACGCAGTGTTGCAGGCAGAATGCGATCAGATCTCTGCCAGAGTCACCCACGAGTGAGCACAATCTGCACAGAGCTCGCATTCATGACAAAGCACTGCCCACTGGACAGAAACACATGATCTATTCTACTTAGCTTCAACAATGGCCGTCCAGTGGATATTATACCTTTCTGTTTCTGCAGCTTTTAACTTATTCCTATTCCCATAAAAAAAAGTGCTGTTCAAAACCCAGAATTAAGGACAATCTGTACAGATAGGAGGTGCAAGCCTACACATTGCATCTTTTTTGGAAAAGGTGCAGCTAAATATCATGTAAAGAAGGTCTCAAAATACTTTGCACATGAAGACTAAGTTGAACTTTTTAGGGCAGGATCTTATGCATATTTATGCCTGTGTTTATGTGTGTGTAAAATGACTAACCTGAGGCAGATGGAGTAAATTTGTCTGCATGTGCACGTGTGACTGTGTGTGTGTGCACTTGTGTAAACCTGCTTTAGTGTGCATGTGTGCGTGTGTGTGCTTCAGTTTTGTAGGTGTGTCATTTTGTGCCACTGCCTCCCCCCCCACACACACACACACACAGACACACACTCCCAGTCTGAGCAGATGGGATGCCTGAGCACGCTGTAGAATTACATCAGCGTCGCGATTAGTTTCGTAACCTGACACAGGCCTCGCAGCCTTCTGTCTCCCCCCCTTCACCTCTCTCTCCCTTTTCATTGCTCTCTCTTCCCCCCCAGAGGAAGAAGCAGTGCGTGGCGTCGATTAGGCAGCAAGGAAGCATCCCTCTTCCCCGAGCAGACACTCCTGCCTGCCATGCAAAGCACAGAGCAGCCACAGACTGATTAGGCAGCAGAGCAATAAAAAACAGAGAAGTGAGCCTGACTGGCATGTTAAGTGAGGCCTTTTGGCATTCAAGTCAAAATAATTAGATCACCGTGAAATACCGAATGCTGCTCGGGCGTCACGAGGATGTGTTCGAGGAGATGTATGTTTTTTTTTTTTCAAAGAACGCACAGTCCGCACAGCTCGGGTGTTTACCAGGATTTTAGAAAACGTGCATGTGCCACAGATGGCCTGAAATGCTGCCAAAAACACAACATTTTCTGAAATTGCAATATTACAGCAAAAATATATCATCCGTTTTGCCTGACCTTGTGTAACCTGTATGACTTGTTAGGCCAGATGCCGTGTTGTGATTATATCAGATATTATTATATAGATTAGATTATATCAAGCTTGTTAGCATTGTTAATCTTTAGACTCATTTTTACCATTTTATCTTCAGAGAAAATGACACCTCATGACCTGTCCACACCCCCGTCTCCGGCCCTGGACCCGGAGGAGGCCCGTTTGAGAAAAATGAACCGCAGGGCAAAGGTCATTCAGGAGCTTGTGCAGACTGAAAAAGACTTCCTCACTGACCTGGAGCTGTGCATCAGGGAGGTGGTCCAACCTCTGAGAAATCTGCAGGTAGATGCTTTTTTAGGATCCTCACTGAAGTGTCTGATACACTAAATGTATAAACATCTACACACACAGCAACAGCAAAGAGAATAAGTTACTGAATGCTAATATTTTCTACAAATAAATCAAGTTGTAGAGTCTGGGGTTAAACCTCAAAACATTGATGTTCACATGTGTTGCTTCTTTATTTTGTGCATCTTTACCCACTTTATAAGATAATTCTCATCTGGTTGAACCTAATTTCTACACCTGCACATTGGTTTCTGGTAAATCATGAGAATTCAACAACATTTAGGGACACTTTACTGACACACTGGGTGCCAGGAACCTCCACTAGAATATGAAGACAATGTCAAGCCTAGAAGATAAATTATTAACACTCAGTATTTGTTTGAACAAAAAATCTGTTTAACTGACAAAAAAAATGCATTGTTATGTGATTCAATTAACATTGATTTGGACGTAAAATAGACCTGTTTCAAGCTCTTGTCCCCTTCTCTTTTGTCAGGTTGTGGATGTGGATCGACTGTTCACCAACATGGAGACAGTGTGTGAGGTCTCGGCAGCCCTCCTTCACAGACTGCATGCAGCCATGGCTGACCCTGATCCAGAAGCAGTCGTCATAGGTGAGGCTATTTAGACTCTTCACTCTTGATTGCCCAATTTCATACTTGCTGACTGTTGCTATTCTGGTCAGCACTCACTGAAAGGTCCTGTTTTTTGTTTTTTTTTAAAGGAGAAGTATTTATTCAGGCAAAGGCAGCTTTAGAAGATGTATATAAGATTTACTGTTACCATCACGACGATGCTAACATGTCGCTCAAATCCTACGAGAAAGAGGAAGAAATTAAGCAACATTTTACCACATGTGTATTAGCACTGAAGTAAGTCCAGTCACTTTCTGAAAATATTTTTCACATTATTTATAACTAAGTAACTCTAAAACATCCCTTTCTGCCTTTAATCATTGATATTTTTGACTTTTTTTGTACAGGAAAATCTATGACCAAGAGTAAGTATCAAAAGTAATCATTTGCACAAATGTTCTCATCATGTTTCTCATCATGTATTTAATACATTATGTTCTTATTTTCACAGAGGGAAACCTAATTTATTGGATATGGGTTCACTGCTCATCAAACCCGTCCAGAGGATCATGAAGTATCCGTTGCTGCTTGGGGAGCTGTGGCACGCCACACCCGAGGACCATCCAGACCATCGGCCGCTGCAGGAGGCGTTTACCGCTGCCAAGATCATAAATGTTAACATCAATGAGTTCAAGAGGCGCAAGGACATAGGTGTGATTCCATTTTATACTAACATATATGTGGGTATTTTATTACATTTGTGATTTTGCTACCTGTGAGCACAAAGTGGGTTTATTGTAAATTATCTATGCAAGCACAATTCTTACAGTGTTGGTTCTCTGTTCCTACTTGTTCTCAGTTATGAAGTACAAGAGGTTGGAGGACGAAGGCACACTGAGGGGCAAACTGAACAAGTTCAACATCCACTCTATTCGGAAGAAGGGAGACAGGTTTGCTGGTTATCTCAAGATCCTCACAGGAGTTGAACCACAGGTGAGAAAATAGTGACGATAAACTTTCCTACACTTATTTAATTTAAATAAATCATTGGCTTGTGTTTAAGCTGTGTCCCTGAACCCTTATTTCTGTAGGTGAGAGATGAAGTATTTGACAGAGAGGAGAAGCTATTCAGGAGTCTGGAGAAAGCTGTGAGGCAACTGGTCAAGAATGTTCACTGCTACCTGCAACACACTCAGGTGAGCACAGGATTCAGCTTCTCCCATGACAACATGTGTTTGGTTGAATGATTTTAATTATTCTTTCAGCTTTCTGAGGCTTTTTTTTTTTTTGCTCAATGACGTTTCTGCAGGAGATGGTGTCTGTAGCTGTTCAGAACGTGCAGGACATGGAGAACATCGTCAAGGATCCAAACAAAAATGGCACAAATGGTTCATCGCTTAATAATGGCAATGATCCCTATAAGCATTTTGTAAGTATGGCTTTTGTTGTACCTAACAACCGAATTGTTGGTGGTTTTATCCAGTGCATACTTTACTGTCCAGTTTTCTCCTCTTCCTTTTCTTTCCTAAATCTTCCGTATTTGTATCCGTCCTTGCTTTGACCTCCCATTCACCCTCCAACTGGGAGTCATCTGTCACTTTGCCCACAGCTACTTGTCCTCTGTCCGTTATATTAAAACCTCTCTTTCTCTGCCTCTAACCTTGCTGTTAGATTCCTCAGTTACCCCGCTGCATTCTCCTTTCTACCCTCTTCCCTCTGTGGACCGTACTGTCACCAATTCTGAGGTAACGTCTTTATTAGAATCTTTGTGTAGCACCTCTTCACTGCAGCATTTCAGCACTGCTTCAAACCAAACTCTGTAATGAGCTTTACAGAATGACAGTAGACATAAAAGCTTGTGTGCTCTACGAGGAAAAGCAACTCTGTCTTTTTGTGTAAGAGGTTTCATTTTTTTCCCCCTACAATCAAAACATGACAGCTCTAACGGATAGATGCTTTCGAGAAGCATAACATTTTCACCGAAGGAATGGTTCTTTTTACTTTATGTATGGGGCTACCCATTAGATGCATCCTGCTATAATAGATGAAGTCTGTTATGTCACCGTAAACAACATCCAGTTTGTCTGTATGCAAATTGGACAACAGCAGCTCTTTTGTTATGTTGAAGTATACTTTACCATCTCCACTTTAAGAAAAGTGTTGTGCATTAGAGATGCTATTGCATATTAAAAACAAGACATCTCATGTTTCATACATCACAAAAAGCCTTAAAAATACATTAAATTTCACTAAAAGTACCCGCTTACATGTGCAGAGTGCAAAATAAAGACTATGTAGGTTATGAAATAAGCAGACTAATCTTCATCTTTTATCATTTTTTTTTTCCCTCCAGAAAGACAGTATGGAGCACTTGGTCCTCGCCCCCCTCTCCTCCCTGCAGGGCATGTTCACAGCCCCACAGAAGCTCATCCAGAAACGTTATGACAAATTACTAGATTACTGCAGTCGCCTGGAGCGCTCTTCCTCTTTTTCATCCTCGTCATCCACAACGTCTTCCACTCCTTCGCTGGTTTCAGTAGACCCACCTGGTCCCGCTAGGAGAGACTACGAAGCTCTCAATGCTTTGCTAGTGGAGGAGTTGCAGAGGTTCAACATGGCCGCCTATACCATCCTGTCCAACAGCGTGGTGTATCTAGTGGACCTGCTCAGAGGGCTGATGAATAACATACTGGTTGGCGCTCCATCCATACAGCAGCTACCAGTGAGGATCCCACACATAACATCACATTATCAGACATAGTTTATTTTTAGTCTGATTAATATTGATATTCAATGTGTTGTGTTTGGCCTCTCAGGCTCCTCTGTCAAACATTGCTGAAGTGCAGAACAGCATCATGGATGAGCTGAACAATCTGACTTTCGTCAAGGATAATGCACAGAAGTTAATGGAGCGCAAAGTCAGCTTTGAGAGACAACGAGACAAGAAAACAGCGGTAAGAAAGTGGAAATGATCAAAAGCAGATTATTCACATCTGCAGACTAAAGGGGTCTCTTTATAGTCTGTAACATTTAAATGCTTGATCAGTTGTCTAAGCATCTGTAAACTTCTCATTGACAGCAGATTAAAACAAAAATTCCTCTGATTTTCAGAAAGTTTTTTGAAACGATGCCAAGCCGTGAATAAAAAGCTACTCGTCTTATCAAAGGCAGAAGAGAAAACAGCTCCAGGCTGTGATCAAGTAGTGCACTTGGCCACTAAATGTGTATCTATTCAGAAGTGTACATATTTAAATACACATCTGCACATGGTATTGCAGGTGACACTTAAACCACTGGGGTCCTATTACCCTCCCTAGAGCACCGTCATACACTGATAACTAACACCAGACCTACATATGCCTGCACACCATATACCCACTTCAAATATTTACACCAGCACTCCTTTGTGCTGCATGTGTTGTCCTCCAGATGCCGGAGGTGCAGCATCAGACGGAGGAACAGCGCACCTGGCTGCTGACAGAATACCCACTGAGCCGCCTGTACCAGCTGAAGAGGAAGTGTAATGGCTGCCAGGAGCAGGACCTCAGCCTGCTGGAGGGAGAGCTGGTGGCCCTGCTGGAGGACACAGACCCATTAGGCAGCAGCAGCCGCTGGCTGGTTCACACTGGAGGTAAGTTTGTGTGTGTGTATGTGCATAAGGAGAAGGACCCTCGAGGCAGAGGTAGCTTCATACTGTTAGGAAGACATACAAGGTGAATTGAGTTATCACACTAGATCATCTGCAGGTATGGTTTGCATAGGTCTCCTCTGACGCATATTCCTCTGTGAATACACCAGCATCTATTAGATGACTGGGGCCGTGTACACACACCAAACTTTACTTTCTGTCACTGACAAGTCAGCACACAAGAATTAGTCCCAGGAGCTCCTGTGATGTCATGGTTGCCGGTGCCTCTGGAGATGGTTGCCTCACAACAGGGCCAACTCCATAGCTTGTCTCTATCTCCCCTTTACGTCTAGCAGAGGCACCTGAGATCCCAGCGTCTTGTTTGGAACAAACCGCTGCACGTTGTAAGCAGTGTTACTTAGAGTACAAAGCCTTTTCCTCTGGGTATTCAGAAACAAGGATGGAGAGATTGCGCTTGTGCTCCTCTCTGTACTCTGCAATAACAAGTTCTTTTTTTTTTATGAGCGCTAGAAAAAAAAAAGAAAAAGTGCAGGTACGTTTCTTGGTACGAAGTACATTCTTCACAGACCCCTCTTCTCCTCTGGGATAAAAAGCATTCCCAGGAAGTTGTTGCGCGTCCCTCTGTTTATATCAACACCATGAATATGCTTGCCTCATATTTACACACTCTTCATTCAGTCGCTGTAACTGGATTTAAGATTGTGTAAGAAGACGGTCTAGCCTCTAACTGAAATGTTTAGAGACTCAGTGGGAGACATGCAGTCCCATATATTAAGATCTCACATGTATGTCTTAGAAATAAAGTCTTATTACGCTTTTTAAAATGTATTTTTTACAATTACTGTTAGACAAAGGGTTCATTCCCTCAAATTACAGGAGAGCATGCTCTCAATAACACTATCCAGCCATGGAGATAGTTTGAGTTTTTTCCCCAGGTGTTGACATGCATTTCACTCCAACATGATGAGTTTTTCATGTGATACCTTAAAAAACTGTATGAAAAAGTCTAAAGCATTTTGCTACTTCCTCAAATAATCCAGCGATGGTTGACACTGTGTTCTGTGGATCATCAAAATTAGTACTGTTTGTGAATAAAGATGCTGAGTTAAAGCAAACGAAATCACATTTAGCAGAACAATCTGCAAGGCTAGACACAGGAGTAAAGTGAGATTTTTAAAACTACAATTTGGGCGAATCAATCCTTTGAAATCGACTCAGAGGTCAGGCATCCTGACAAACTGTCCCCGTGTGTCTCCGTTAGGTACACAAGGCTACGTCTACTCCACATTCCTGAAGCAGTACAACCCTCTGAGGGACTCACAGCGAGCAGGCCAGATGGCGAAAGAGCAGCAACAGCAGCAGCCACCTGCCATGGTGGATGAGGACTTTGATGATCTGAGTCTGTTCGTGTCGGGAAGTGGCAGCAGCAGCCTGCGCAGCTTCAACCTCAACACCACTGACAGTAGCTCAACGCTGTCCGGTCTACAGGGGGAGCTGGAGAGCGCCGATGACCTGGAGGACACACTGGACACAGAGGCTCAGCAGGTGTGTATAGTGTCCTGAAGTTATATCAAAACTGATCTTGCACCATATGGATGTCATTTTAACATATTGCATTGCTTAGCATTATGGAGGGTGGAAAAAAAAACCTGGTTTACGGGACAGAACAGTTAAGGTCATAGGGATTAACGTCCTTTCCAAGTTTCTGCAAAAGGTCAAGTTATAGAATGATTGCAGATAATGTGTGTATGAACAAACAAACATTTTCACAACATTTGAAATAAACTTGTCAGAAAGTTGGGGAAAAAAAACAAAAAAACAAGCCGAAACTCAACAAATCACACATCACATAAACCTTGTAATTACAAAAATATAAAGGCTCAGCAAACCATGTAACTTTAAATGGGTTTTCAGAGCCAGAAGAGAGTCCATCTATAAAACATGAATTATTAGAGAGAGGCAGTAAAATAAAGTCGCACTGGTATATGGACTGGATCAGTAAGAGATGCGTCATTGTAAAAAAACACATTTGATAACTTTACAGTGTCTGTCTAGCTTGCATTAAAACTAAATGGATTGGATAACATCACATGGTGGTGGCTCTGCTCTCTGTCCCTGGGCTTTGTTTTCCTTGACACTATGTCTCCATCTGCTATGACTAATACGCCTGATTTTCATCATGGCACAACTCCGTTACTGGTCTGAAAATACAATGTGCTGACAAGGGTCACTAGGTTGTAACCGATGACAATTAGTACTGATATTAACTTTTTATCCTGGTAGAAAGCTGACTAACAGTGCCACCTTCTGGATTTACAGGAGGACACACAATATTACTGATGTGTTTGTTTTTAGAGTGAAAATGAACACCTCAAAAGTGCTTTTGTTTGAATCTGTTTGACTACATATCGGTTGTGTGTGTTTTTTTTCACAGTTTTATGCCGTGTACGCATTTCAAGCCCGCTGTGACCAAGAGTTGACCTTGCAGGAGTACCAGCATGTCCGCATCCTTCAGTTCTGTGACCTGGGAGGCAATAAGGAATGGTGGCTAGCTGAGGCTAATGGACAAAAGGGATATGTCCCTGCCAACTACCTTGGCAGGATGTCCTATGCATAAATAGAGGGCTTCTATTTATGTGTAAGGCATTTAGAAAACAAAATGCAACAATGGAGAAAAAAAAACAAAAACTTGTGATTTTGAGCTTCAAAGTTCACTCTTAAACTTTTCATCTTACTTTTCAATCTTATGTTGGAGCTGATTTTCCTGACAGTAAAACACATGTTACATTTCTGCTTTGTGAATATCCAAACTGCACTAAGTATCACTCGGTGTTAGTGTCAGTTGCCTTACACCATAAGTATTGATGTCAAGTCTGCTTTAACTTCAGGATCTCATTAAGAGAGCTGCCCAGTGGGACTTGACCAATAATCTGTGATGAATATGGATACATATATAACAACACAGGGCACTGTGCTGAGCACTTTTGTATTTCAGTGTTGTCGAGTTTATATTGATAATGAAGTAATTCAACGATGAAGTACATTTATATGTGAAGTGATTTATAGATGAAGTGTGTACTATATGTGAAAAGATTTATACGCAAAGTATGTTTTATGTCCATTCAATGAAGAAATTTATGTCATGATTTACATTTTTATCAATGACAACATGAATAAAAAAGAACTTTATGATTTTACTAATGTGGTCCATTCTCTCTTTGTGCAGACGGTTCAGATTTAAGACACACTACTTGCTACAAGTCACTGAAATCGCCAGTTTGTAAGAAGAGGATATTTAATGACATTTGTTGATAAAAAGTGACACTTCTTTCACTGGTTAGATTTGTTAGGACAGAACGAGGCACACAGAGTCCAGCAGCATTTACACAAAGTAAAATTCAAGTATTTGACTGGATGGTGTTGCTCCATGTACAGACGCTCTTGAAATACAAACATGATGCTCTGGCACTACATCCACATCGAGCGTTTATTTTCTACTCCCTCACACGTCCTCCTCTTACTCGATCCTCTCTACCTCTACTCATTTCTTTAGTTTCTTCTGCGCTGCTTTCTTCTTCACAAGTTGTAACCGTTTCATGGCGTTAAGCTGGGACTCTTGAGACGTCGGTGCTTTGTCCCCTGCTGCTGCCTTTGACCCATTACCATTGTTCCCGTTACCTCCTCCGTTATTGCCTCCATTCCCTCCAGCGCTTGTCTGGGAGCTGCCGGGGGATCCGGCCCCTGACGAAGCAGAGCCTTTCCCTTGGCCTTCACTGCTTGATGAACGGTTTAGCGGCTGCTTACCCAGAGTCAGAGGAGGAGGAGGTTTCAGATTTACCTGGCTGGAGCCATTTCCATTGTTGCTGCCAGCTATCTTTGCGCCCCCAAGTCCTGATTTGGCTCCAGCTAGCCCAGACAACCCGACAGGTTTCTGACTGGAAGGAGTTGTCAAAGTCTTGCTGCTCCCACTTGGGCCTGAGGAACCCAGTTTGGAGCTTGCAGGAAGAGATGGGCTTGTTTTGGCGCCAAATGCAGCCCAGCCTGTAAGCCCGCTGCCTGAGGAGGAGGAGCCGCTGCCGGTGGGATTGGCTGATGTGGTAGGTGGCTGCATGAAATGGAAAACAGCACCACAATTATTGGAGCGCGACACAAATTCGACAGATGCTAAATGTTGTTGTTATACTACAGTAATAACCGCAATAATGGCTTTTAATGTTTTAAAATTGAGACCTTAGCAAGACACCAATATTTCTGATGGCAAACATCAACAAAAACAATTGTAGTTTTTATTATTGCAATATATTTAATGAGGCCTATGAAAAAAATTGTACCAAACACTTTACAAGTTGGGAGTTTCTGGTGTGCCTTTCTCAAGATCAGGGTATTACTCTGCAGGCATTTCAAAGATAAGGTAAACAAGGTACATTTTGTTATTAACTGAAGCTTATTTATCACTTCAGGAGGGACAATCCATCTGTGGTGGATATCACATGAAATGTTCAGTGCATTACCTGATTTATTGGTGTTATATTAAAGTGTACTCACCTCCACTCTACTTGCAATACCTAAAATTACTACGGCGGCTCAACCTTTCTGCTTTCAATCAAATTATGTCTGCACAGGTATTAGTGAAGTTAGATGGCAATTTAGTGTGTGAAAAGATTCTGTAAAATGAAAAAGACCTAGAAATGTAAGATACATTTACCGGCATCACTTAAGAGCTTTGCTCACAGTTTCGGATTCAAAGTTCCTCTTATCAGAGACCTCACTGTTAAAGGTAATCTGACTTATAAGCAGGAAATAACTTCTAGCTCTGGTTTCTTACAAGCCATGTTACATGTTGCAACAGTCATTATTCAGCCATGTTACCCACAAATTAGACAGTGCCTTCACCTCCTTACTTATGCAATAATTACACAGCAGGCGAACAAAACTCTCACTCCCAGTGCAAAAAGTATTAACAACAATCTGTCGCTGCAAAGCAACATGTCTGCCGTCAGAATAACTCTATGGTGAACTCAAAGTATAGGTCCTCTGAAAAGTTTCATATGTGTTTCCTCTGGAGGAATAACACTACAATGGAACACTTTCTCAGTAGCAAGTCAGGGTTCTGATCTTTGAAAATAAACGTATACTTTCTGCTCATGCTCTTCTGCAGGGATTAATGCAGATTGCCTTTTACAGTAGTTTTGCACACTGACAGCAATTATTGTTCTCTTATTTCCCACTAATCATAAATTAAAGGTGTACAATCATAGGTTTTGTTTGGGTTGGGGGTGATGCAGGAGTACATATGAAACACAACAGATGACTGTGCATTAGTCAAAAAACGGGCAAAAACGTTAACTGTTCACATTCTCAACTAAATTTCCCAGCCATAACACATACCTTCACTTCTGTTCTTTTGAATGCTTGGAAGGTGCTGGTTGTGTCAGTTTTGGGTTTAAGCTCCGTCTTTTTCACCAGCGTGTCTTTAACAACAGGTGCAGATGATACCGATGCAGGCGACGGCTTCTGTGGAGGTTTCTGGGCCTTGCGGACAAAGAAAAACAGTTTTATAAAAAACAAAACAAAAACAAAAAAAAACAGTAACAACAACAACAACACCGTGACCAATGACCATCACTATGGATCAGTCACTTAAGACAATGTAGATGTTCTGCAAGTAACTACAATATTGGAATATTGAAAGATTATTTATTTTCCTCACCATACGTTTCATTTGCCTGGTGCAGCGGGCACAATACCAGACAAGCCGTGGGTCATTTACTTCTTTGTCTGTCACCTGAGGCTTGTGACAGTCCTGGTGGTACAAATTATGGCACTCCTGGCACTCTACCAACTGGTTTCCCATGGTCACTGTCATTTGTCTTAATTAAAAACACAACAAGGAAGTGAACATATGAATAGAACGCATAATAGGTAAATTACCAAGTTTAACTGTATAAACCAGAAGACTGAATAGCATGGAATATGTACGAATATCCTGAAGCTTATGCATTACAGAACAATTAGATTAACTTAACATACGAATAATTAACATGTACCTGCAAACCACACAAGCCAGGCCCATTTCCATGGCAAAGTCATCGGCATTAGTCTCATCATCATTTATGTTTGGCAGGAGGTCTTTGCTTGTCTGAACAGTAATTGGAGAAGAACGATTCTCCTGTTTCTCCAAACGTGGCTTTTTCGGAGGGTCCACCTCACCCAAGTCAACCCGGACCTGTTTTTCAGGAAGACAGAATGAGGTCAGTTTGTACAAAGGCATCAGCACCTAACAACACATTCAAATTTTATTTTCTTTTGTTAATGCTTGTAGTCCTACATGGAATAATCTCTGGACTCTAATTTCCCCATGGTGTAATCACCACGGACATCAACTGCATTAATCTGCTTAGTCTGTCTGGCTGGAGAGTACAGCTTTACAATATAGTGTTCTTGGTCTAAAAAAAACTATTTAATTTCAAAATGTAAGCATTACCGTAATTTTAAACTGAGAGATGTATACGTATATGTTACATACAATCATGTAAATGTGATCATGAGTTTCACAATTTATATCGTACTACTTCAAAAGCAAACATGTTCTCACAGGCAGCCAGCTGGACATTAATAACAAAAGAAATATTTAGGGTAACCTCAAAGACAGTTACTTGCTTGTTGTAGTCCTGAATTAATTTGTGAGCTTCCAGTTTTCCCCAATACAATTTAACTAAAAGGTTTGGCCTGTAGCACAATGAATGTGCTAATGTGCAATAAAATATTGGATACTGCATTAAAGTGCCAAGTCTCTGTTTTAATTTGAATAAGTTGAAATCAATACAAAAACCTCTGTGGTGGATATAACTCTTTTAACGCCCAGCGTCCAAAGTTTAGGGGTCCAGAAGTAATTGGCAGACACAGGCAAAGTCAAACTAAATCATTATATTGAATATTTTGAGGAAAATCCTTTACAGTCAAACACTGCCTGAGGTCTTAGAGCCATAGATATCACCAGATGCTTTGTATCTTTCCAGGTCTTTACTGCCGTGACTTCCACCTCTTGCTTGTTGTGGGGTCTCTCTACCTCTATTTTGGTCTGTAGCAAGTTTACTGTGGCTTAATTGGACTGTGATCAAGTGTTTGAATCAGCCAGTCAAGGATACTCTACCTCTTCACCCTCAAAAGCTCTTTGAGCGCTTTGGCTGTATGTTTACCATCATCATGATCCTGCTGACTGATAAAATGCCATTCCATTATCTTTTGATGTATTTTGCTGAATCTGATCACACAGAATGCACCTGTACACCACTGCTGTCATTGTTTTGCTTCCACTAACAGTAAAATTATCTATAATGGCATAACTGGAGCAGCAAAATGTTTTACTGATGGAATGGTGTGCTTCGGTCATGAGCTGTTTTTTTTTTTCATGCTTTCCTCCTTCCTGTTGAGGAAATGTTTACACTCATATCCTGAAAAGCAATCTAGACTTGCTGTGCAGTCACAAAGGGTCTGTTTCGCAACATGCAAATGATTTTCTGGCCATCCACCTGTGCTCCTAGGTCTTCCACGTTGATTGCTATTGAGTGTTGATTTTGGCAAACTAACAACCTTTAAAATCACTTTTCAGTCTCAGTCTTACTTACTTCTTCTAGTCAACTCTTTAGTCCCCCTCAATCTAAATTGCAACTCTAAAACAGCTCTGAATCATGTGTGAACTCTTCTGTGTGTGAAAGGACACAACGCTGCCAAAGCCACATTGTGAAAATAAATTATTCTTATCATAGTGACTATAAATGCCTCCAGTACCTTCTCAGAGGGCCTCTTCTCTGCTTCTTTCTTGCTCTTCTCCGAGCTGGATTTGCTACTTCCACTGCTGCTGCTGGAGGATGATGAACTTGAGGAGGACTTGGAGTCTTGTTTACTTAAGCTCAGTTTTGACACAGATCCCTTTGACACCTCTATATCCTGAGGAAACATTGTTGCCACAAAGCATATTAGTATTTAGTCATAAAAATCACAATGTATACAAAAAAAAGACTGTATCAGCATATATATATTCTCACCTTTTGTAATGAACGGTAGGATGAGTCACTTCCTCTTGCAAGGGACTCATCAAGTAGAGCTTTGAGTTTCTCAGCTGAGTCTTTACTCTTGGAGTGCAAATAACTCAATCCCTTTAGAAAGATGGGATCCAACTCCAAACTGACAGGTCCAGCCATAGCTTGATTTGAGAATCACAACATAATGTTATCAGTTTTTCAGGCCTCAGTTAGAAGTTACATTGTGAAATACCACTGCTAAATTCAGTCCAAGACAAGTTTGGTGAAAATAGTAAATGAGTTACCAAATACAATCAAAACAATGAACCAAACAAACAAAAAGCGTGCAGTAGCGGTATAGAGTTTTTTGTTAATGTGCGCTCATATTTGACTTTATTGAGATCTTCAGGTATTATGATAATGAAACTCTTTACAAAAACAAAACATCTTTGTCACAATCAATAAAATGCTGTTTAACCGTGTAAACAAATGGATTCTTGCATGTGCAACCTCCTGGAGTCAGTTAGGTAACTTGAAACAGTCTTGGGTTCATCGTGACCTTTAGATTTAGCTGTTTCTTTGGCTCTTAGCATTAATGATAAATAAAGTTGTCTCCTCTACATGAAACTTTTAGAAAGATTTAAATATTCAGTAGTTTCTCCTCTGTTTAAACATGGCCACGGTTTGCTTCTCATACAATGATTGTCTTTATAGTAGGGCACTGTGTTTACAAAAGATGACATAATATGGACACCAAAAGAATGACAGGAGAGAAATGGGCCAAAGAATGACGTCTGAAAGGAAAAATAGAAAATATACTTGAACCAGGACTCTTGATTAAAGTGTTCACTGTGATGTGATAGTTCATTTACATCCATGTACTGTCCTGTAATGTTCACTTCTCCGTGGATATTTTACATTATTTTCGTATTTCAAGGCAGGATTTTCGGAGATAGCCTTCTCCCCTGGCTTGAGCCCCAAGTGTCTCAATTTCTCCGCATTCGTTCGTTGGGTTTAAGATAAAGAAACACGGACGTTAACGATGAGTACAGTCGGTGACTGTGTAACGTGACTAGTGCTTTGATAGCGGCACACTGGCTAAAGATATCCTTCCTCTCTGCTGGCAGTTATGCAGATAAATTTACAGACAATATTTTTTTCGGAGAACTACGTTACCTCACACTCTGCTTCTGGTGAAAGTCTGTGCCGTAACCCGGTATTTTCGTTCTGGTGACGGTTGGGCAACACTTCCTACAAAAGCAGCAAGCAAGCCCGGGTGGCGCTTCCTTCGTTTCTCAACCTGTGCAACCGTCAAATGTGTCCGGAATGTACACGGTCGGAACCTTATAAGGACAACGTTTTGATTTTTTGTTTTTTAACCAAGGAATAATGTATGTCTGTCTTAATCTGCATTTAACATTGAACTACAAGTACCGTGTATGCTGCTGGCATCTCTATACGGACGGGACACTTTTAACATATTACGCAATTTTAATAAGTATTAATAAGTCGACAGCTGAGGGCGCTGTGGAGCTATGCTAACAGTAGCATGGGGGAGAGAAGAAGCAGGAGCGCAGTGACCGTGTGGTACCATAACAACGTGGTTTTATTGTAGTAGCCAATACATATGTTCGGACCTCTGTTGTAAGTATCTCTAAATGTCATTTAATAAATTTCAACTACGTAAGCCTAGCTGGGCACACCAACGCATTCCCCAAAGCTAACTATTTAACATCTCTTTCAGCAGCGACACTATTTACAATGACAGCCCTTGAGGTAAAGCAGCAGCAACCATCGCTCTATTTAGAAGTTTGCTCCCAAAATGAGGAACCTCGTCTTCCCCTGCACACCTCCATCGTCCTGTTCCTTTTGTCCTACTGCGAGTGCAAGTCTTTCAAAGTTTTCCTGGTCTCCAGCAAGCCTAACAGCTCGAAGTCACTGAGCAGTCAGCTACCGGTGTCTCTGGATGTGTCTGACATCCAGCCAGAGGGTCTGCCCCCGCTGGTGCACGGCTGCCGTCTCCCTGCTGTTCTGGATGAGACCAGAAGTCTCTGCAGGGCAGGACTCGCAGTGGTTCTGAGACATATCATCAACAAAACCATTGAGACCGACCCTTCCAGAAATGATGTATTGGCACTGCTGGGCTTCAAGAAGACGTGTCTGAAGGCCTGTGCTGAGGTAAGTGGAAAGCAGGGAAAGAAATGACAAGAATACAGAATAGAAAGAGAAAGAGCTGGAGTTGGAGTGACTACTTTACTTACTTGCAAGGTACTTGGAGATCATAAATTAAAAGTTTCACAACTTTAGCAGCAACTGTATCAAGAATAACTATACTCAACAAAGGGATAGATCGTAGCCATTCTTTTAAATACTGGGTAATAAGTATTTGTTATTCCAGCACGCTGCATTTCTACAACAGATATCATGAAACAAACAAGTACGCACTATGTTGGAAATAATAACAGGCACATTGAGAGTGGGGTCATAGATCACAAATCACAAGTCAGCAATGATGTTAATGAGGTTGTTGATGCTGCTTGTGGAATGTCGTCCCACTGCACCTGAAAGTTTTGGTGCTGTTGATGAGCATTTTATAATAATATAATAATAACTTTATTTGTATTGCACCTTTAAGAACAACAATTCACCAATTGCTTTGACAGGTAGAACATAAAATACAGGTACACTATCAGGCAGGACAGGGCAAACACAGGTATAAACAAAATAATAAATAAAAAAGTGCATGCAAACACATGTAAATACACACCGTAAAAAATGGAAATGTCCAGAATGGATAGCTGGTTAAAAACTGGTTAAAGGGACGACATCACACAAGGGGATTAAGAGAGAAGCTGAAGAGAAAATCAAAGGCTTTACCTCCACACATTTTAAATTTTAGGGGATCAAGTTTTCAGACACGTCCATTCAAACAAAAATATGGCAGATTGTGTGTTGTACTATACTGTCTGAATATATGCCTTAGACAACAACTGGTTGTCCACATTCATGTGCCTGGCCACAGCTCTAACTGACGGGACCGCATCCAGCAACCAACAGCCAGTTCTCGTCTTTCTCTTGTCATCTGTGGCATTGTGTCATTTAGATAAAGCTGCATGTTAAGGTGGCATTTTATAGTCACTGGTCAAAGGAATGTTTGTGTACTGGTCACTCTGTCTAATCACTGTCCTTTAAAGCTACAACTGACTAGAGTGTGGATTAATGCAAGGGTTGACATTTTTTCACCTTTGAAGAGTTTCAAAAGATTTAATGCTCTTTTGGCTAAATTTAATCCTTTTCTATCGATTACAATAACAATTAAACTTTAGCTTTTATTTTCCAAGTCAGAAAAGAAAACCATTTGGTGGCTGAGTTTATATTTTTGTTTAATTCATTTTAATTTTATTTATATAGCGCAATTCACAACATATGTCATCTCATAGCGCTTAACATAGTAAGGTGAAGACATTACAAGTTTGAGGTTGTTCAGTGTATATTGGAAGTTCTGTGCATTTTAACCTCTGGCTGTTGTTAAGGTCACAGTTGATCTCACTATCACGCCAGCATCAGTGCTGTGCATACAGATTGCATACATACTGATTTTCAATAAACTTGGACATAATATATGCCTGCAGACAAGCATGCAGTTCAGCATCCATGAAATATACATTTTCCAATGATGACATTAAAATGGATTAATACCATTAAAGATTCAGTTGAGCTAATGAAACTGACCTACCTCACGACTTTGTTTAATGTTGTTATTTACCATGAACTAAAGGAGAATATTTGGAACTGATTGGGCTTAAAGTCTGTGGGTTGCAGTTGACTTATGAAATTTTTAAGTCAACCATGGTAACCTTCTTTGCAGGATAACATCTAGACCAGTGTCCTTATAACCTATCACACAATAAGGTGTTCAGCAGTGTCTTTCAGTTTTGCACTTTTAGACAGTGCTGTATTTGACCTCAAACATGGTGTCTTTTCTCACTTTCAGGTGAGTAAGTGGACCAGACTGTGTGAAATTGGCATCCCTTCTGCTGTTGAGGAGCACCTCCGAAATCCCACCAATCAATATCAGCAGCTGCCTCTCTCCATTCTCACCCTTGAGAGAAGGCTAGCGGAGCCTGTCAAAGTCCACAACGATGACAAGATACGCAGACAGAAACTCCAGGAGCAGAGACAGAATGAAAAGAACGAGTCCACCGAAGGCCAAGGGAACCTGGACTCCGAGTCTGGACAGTCACCTCGAGTCTGTGACGGACTTGAGCTTAGAGCAGCTTTGTCCAAACTGTCTGTGGATTCAGTTCCAGCTTTAACCACCAGAGAGAACTCTGAGATCAGGAAAGTGAAGACAACAGATTTGCCTCCACTGGAGCATGTGTTTGCTGAGGGATTGTACTTCACTCTGACTGACGTGGTGCTCCTGCCCTGCATTTATCAGTATCTGGTAAGGCCCGTGGACTTGATGACATATGAGCTGTGTTTGAGTGTGTTCAGCAACGAACCCTTGTGGCTAATGACCTCATTTATATTATGCTGTAAGTTATTACCTAATTTTGATTCATGAAAACACATCAAATGCTCATTTCATTTTAACATAAATGCCAATGTTTCCTGTTTAAACCTTATGTTTTCAACAAGCTTTCTTTAAAAGATATTCTTTTAGCAAACAATCAAGCATAGTCATCCAAGGCTTTGTCTCCCATATAAACAAAAGCACATGTGCCTTACGTCTGATGTCAGCATTTAGATGTTGCCATTCAGGCGACAGAGCCCCCATTACATGTATTTACTGTTTTTTTTTTGTTTTTTTTTTTAATACCTTTATTATGATGACTTGTCAAATTATGCATGACGTATGGTTTTGACACTCTGGTCAGGGTGAGCAGTCGGTACACCCAGCTCCTTTCAGATCCATCCAGGCAGAAACTTGAGTTAAGAAGACTCACTGCATCAGACTTGGCACAGGTTTTGCTCTCAAAGGTGGTCTAGAGCCACCTGGCAAAGTCTGATAACAGTGTATGGGAGGGTTTCTATTCAAATGCAGCAGGTTGAAATGCATTTCACTGACTTTACTTTAGGAACACGTCTCTCTGCAACAGATCAAGAGTTGGCAAGATGTTAGGCTGACCTTAAAACTCTTAACTTAAAAAAAAAAAAAAAGATTCACAAACATTTTCCGAATATTTATTATGTGCAATTTTTGAGGAATTCTGTTGTAACAATTAAAGTAACTGCGGCTGAGAATTGAGAGCTGCTCAGTTCAAGTGTATGTTGTTATTGATCAGGAATGCTGCATTGTCAGGCAGTGAAGTGGGTCTCAACCTCCATTTCACCTCTCAGCTGTCTCCAGCTATTCCTTGACTGTGGGAATGAACTGAGGTTCTCACAATGAGGCTTTTAGTAGTCAGCTGTGCTCCAGTGGTTTCCAGTTTCACACTCAGCCTAGCGTGTCTCCTCTTAACGGCCATCACTGTCCGCGACACATGCAGCCACAGTGAATCCTTTCCACTCCACCCACTTGTCATACTGCAGAGTGCCCCCTTCTTTCTCTTGGGTCTGTGTCCCTCGCCCCGTGTCTTCACACATACTCACATGCAACTGACACAGCTTCTCTGATCATGTCTTTGTTTGTGTCTTTTTACCCTCCCCACCTGCCAACTCTGTTTTGATGTTTTTTTTTTTCCGGCCGGCCCCTTGTGTGTGTCCATCCGTCAGTGTGATGACTGAATTCTGTTGAAACCTGACATCTCGCTTCACTGGAGATGACACGTCAGTTGAGTCACTTAATCAATATCTCCTTGTTTTTTTCCCCTCTTTATTCTGTTATTTCTCTGTTCGCCTTTAATAGTGTTCCCTCCAAACCCACGCTGCGAGCACTCTACATCAGCTCTCCCACATCCTGCGCTGGTACATTCGTGTTCAGGAGGTACCTGGGGTGCTTCGGGCAGCCAAGGCTTGTGGACTACTCCTGTCCAACCCCCTAGTTCCCACATCCAGCCTCTCAGAGCCATCTGCAGAGGACAGTCCAGCAAACCTGCTTGTAGAAGAGGAAGGCCAGGAGATGACCACACAGATTCCTTTTGTCGGCGGTCCCCGGCCCACAATCACTAAACTCAAAGTAAATGATTACTTTCCCTTACTTATTCCTCAGTTTGTTTTGCCTCTATGTGTTCTCCAAACATTTGTTCTTCAGCACACACGTACACTGGCTGGAAATTTAACGGGCTGTCTCCTAGTGTCCCTTCACAGCACGTAGAGGGTTTGCAGGCTCCAACTGGTTGTTAACTATTATCCCTGTAATTTCATGCCTCCATTTTCTGCTGATTGCGCCTTCAAGAGTGTGGCTCTCGCTTAATGTTTTGGCTTCTGGCAGACTTTTTTAATTGTTGAAATTTTTCATCTTTCTGCCAGTACTTTAACTTAATTTGCTTTCAGTCAGAAAATTAACATTTTAAGTGGGTTTTTAAGAATTTTAGGACACTTGTCTGTTTACAGTATTTCCTTGCCATAGGTGTTTTCTATAACAGCATATTTACAGTCAAGACAAAGTAGAAAAAAAGCAGAAAATAGTGACCTCTCTTAAAAGAATGCCAATTTGTTTGTAAGAAAAGTATCTTGCTGCCCTCAATGCTTTTTAAACTGCACATTTCAGTATTCTCAGTGGATCATTTTGCCACTTGCAATAGTGCAGACAGTGCACATTCAGCTTATGCTCATTTCAGGTGCAATAAAAACAATGAATCCAGTCCAAAACAAAACAAAGTTTTATAGACACACTAAGTTGTTTATAGTAATGGCTAAAATTTTTAGTGTAAAGAGACAAGACGGCACACAATCCTAGCACAATCCACTCCACACTCTTAAAATGCAGTTCCCTCAGGAAGCATCGGCAAGGCACTTACACAGTTGCACACATTTATAGTTTTCTTAGCACCATAAGACCTCAGATATTACCTCTGCAGCATTTGAACTAGGTTTGGGGAGGGAGATAAGCAGACCCAGCTGTATAAAAGGAGACAGTCCTCTCCACCCTGACTAACCTCTCACTGCTGCACCCTCAGACTGTTCTGTTGGCCTTGTTGCTCTCCTCTCTCAGCGAAGATATTTCTATGATTTCCTGCTGGCTAAATGTGTATAACGATGTGATATTAACTGACTGAAAAAGTGGAAAGGAAGAAGGCAGGACAGGAGGGTTTGGAGAACTTGGATAAGGCTGAGTGAGCTGGGTGGTCAGGATGGGATGTGTCTTAAGCGTGTCCTGTTGACGGAGGAAATTTAGTTGGGCCCAGATGTGCACAAATGACAGTTTTCATGGCAGGTTGAAATCAGACATTAAAACTGAGAGGAATGTTTGCACACACACACACACACAGACACACATACACAATGGCCACCATTCTGTGTGTGCCTAAAGGGATTACAAGGATGGCTACGTGTCGCCACCATCATGTCTGCAGTGCAGCTGTTGTGTTGTCTTGGCCAATGTCCCTGTGTGTGTGTGTGTGTGTGTGTGTGCATGTGCATACGTCCTCATATATGACTCTGTGTGTTCCAGCAAGGCAAGTACATGGAGACAGATAGATCTGCCGTCTGACATGGTGACAATCGATCCTTCACTGCTGCTAACCAGAGGCACTGGGCTCATCTCGCTACACTATCCACAATATAAATGGCTCATAAACTCTGCCTCTTTCTCACTTCAGTTAACACACACCCATGCATGCCAGTCAAACTGCCTGTGCAATGAGCTGTAAAGGCACAACCTGTGATCTAAATGTATGGGTAAACAAAAGGGTAGCCCCAACGCCAAAATCAAGATCCTGCAGTATCACTTCCTAACAAGGGCTAAAAATACACAGCGACTGAAAAGCTACCGCTAAAAGTAGAAGGTTATCCAGAAAACAGGATTACTATTTTAACAAGATCAATTGAATAAAAACTGAGAGAAATCTATGATTTTCTGTTAGACGAATTGGCTCACAGCGAAGCCGGTGTTCCAGAAATAAGGATTACAGGCAGTCTGTGTTCCTGTGGAAACTTACTCTCTGAAACCAATGAGCTTTATGGCAGGATACTTTAACCAATTAGTCCTCGTTTGGCCCTAAAGCTTAGCTAAGCAACCAAGATTCCTTTTTCCAGACAACATCCACCTCAGTGCTGCTTCAGAATATGACTGAAGTGCTTTTTGACCAGACTTTCAGTTCAATCAATACAATTTTGAACTATATAGTAGAAACTAGAAGGGTTTAAACTGAATAGATTGTTTATGTATTTCAACTTTTCACAGTAAGTCCAGATTTTCTTACTGAGATATCTCACAAACCTTCACCCAGTGAGAAAAGAATGACCTTCAGGCACATTGCAATACAATGTAACACAGCACATTTGAAATATTACAGCTTATACAACTATGTGAAACTTAGAATAGATTGGAATTGCTTTCGACACTGTCAAAAAGGTGTTGATTTTGTTATATTGTTAGGTTTTTCTTATGTTTTAGCACATGCTTTAATGTAAATGCAGAAGACAAATATTAATAATATTTAGATGGTATATAAAACAACATCACACTGTTCAGCCCCAACGTTTATTTAACTTCTTTTGTTTTGCTTTTGCATGATATTATAGTGTTTCACATCACAGTAATAACGCACAGTAATAATTTTTCTGATCACTCAGTATCTTGTTTTTTATTATGGAGAGAGGTTTTAAAAGTTGAGACGGCCAGTAAAGATATTTTGCAGTATTTAAATCAAATTTAATACATTTTTATTTTGATGTTTATCTCAAGGATATTAGTGACAAGCTGAAAGGCTAAAGAAATTCTGTGACTTACAGCTGCAGGGACTCAATAAGTTTGTGTAAAAACCTTAAAAAACATGTTGTCTTGGCATGATTTAACAATGTTCCACTGCCCTTCTTGTGATGTCAGGAATGTCTGACTTTCTAAATCTTTAGGAGCTTCCATAAATGTTCACGTAAGGTCAGATGACTGTGGAGGAAGGTCCATGGCAGTCAGAACCAAGCAGCAATCTCTTAGGATGAAGCCTGCGCAATAGTGTCAAGAACTGCAGTTCATCTAATGGCCATTTGAGGCTGACTCCGAAAACGACTCAAACACTGTAGACCTCCACGTTAAAATAAAACTTTTCAGCAGCAATAAACATGTTTACAGTCTTAAACAGAAAAGCTTTTGGTCTCTGTGGCTGCTTTCCCTGTTCATGGCAGCTGGACAGGGAGGAATTTGTATGCAGCTCACCCATTTAAATTGTATTAAGGCTTAAAATTATGTATGATTAAGGGCATGGGCGCTCCATAGCCCAGAGATGTTTGCATGACTTGCCTCAGCTCCGCTTATGCTCAAGCTCTTTGCTCATTTTTGGATTAGACAGGGTTTAGAAAGAGTCAGGTACTGCCAAGAGTTTGACAGCTATGGTCAGCACTCCTTGTTCTGCTTTGGCCTTCCAATAGCTCCTGCAAAAAGCTTTTAGCTGTGTTTGAGCTCCTGCATCAGTATCAATCCTTCTTTGAAAAGATGCAATTTGTGTCTGAAGTATGAACTGTTACTGCTTCTCAGTCAAAAGTGTATCGCTGATTTCTTCATTATTTTACATACCATGTTTTTCTTGTTTTTAAATGCTTCCTGATCCTTGAATTTTCAGATTATTGCCATGTTTTCATAAAAATCTAACAGATTTTAACGTGTTTTTAGATCTTTAGCCCTCACTGGATATATAAAAATACATATTGAGTTATTTGTTTAACTTATTGTCTTGCAGTAATGACAGAAAGTATATTTACAATGTTTTTGAATATCATTACACTTTTAGAATGCTATCTTCCGCAAAATAAATTGCTGTTTTCTTCCCATTTAAACCTAATTATTGTAGAATTATGCAGTGCTCCAAAAGATTTGTAGTTGTGATACCTAAACAGTAGAGCACTGTGTTTTGTATTGTCTTGTGTAAGTTTTAGACACTGAAAGAAAGAAATAAAATAGATTTTATTTTTCAACCATATAGAGGACGCTAAACAGAAGAGAAAAACAAAATTGAATCAATACTTGGTGGGATCACCGTTGCCTTGAAACAGCAGAAATTCTCCAAAGTACATTTTCACACAGTTTTTAAGATACTTGGCAGGAAGGTTGTTTGTAGATTCTTGGAGAAATTGCAACAACTGCTTCTGTTTCTTCATGTAATCCCAGACTGAGCCCATAATGTTGAGATAAGGGCTCTGTGGGGTCGTTGTCATGCTGCAGAATGAATTTAGGACTGATCAGATGCCATCCAGATGGTGTCGAGTGATGAATTTAAATGTGAACATCGAAAGTAGCCAACCTAAAAGTTCTGCACAGTTAAATATCTAACTAGAAGTACTTAAATAAAGTACAACATTAGTGTGGTATCAAGCGAAAATGTACTTTTGTTCTCACCCTCTTATCCGTCAAAAGCACAAAAAGGAAGTTCTTTATCTCGTTTCTTGTATGTTTTCATTTTTTTCTGGTATGTTATTGAACTGATTGTCAAGGAGTATGTAATGTACTGTACCAGTCAAGGATTGTTCTCTCTTGAGATCGTAGTAAGTGGACTGACTTCTCCTCAGGTGCAGCCTCAGATCAGCGTGAGCAACAACAAAGTACTTGTTCAAAAGCAGTCCTCTTTACGTTGCTTCATTACAACCATTTGGGCCACAGAACCTCAAGGCTGTAAAGGTGTTTCTATGGTAACATGTGCATTTGTGTGTGTGTGTGTGTGCGCGTACGTGTGTACACGTCTGAATACTTTCCCTAGGAAAATGGCATCGAGTCAGTCTTCGCTCCTCATCCTTGCCCTTCCTGGACCCTCCCATGGGACAGCTTACCAGGAGCTATCAACCCCACTGAAGGTAAAGTCAGATCTTGCCTTGTGGCTCTCTTCTCTGCTTCCTTCATCTTCATTTTGCCCTTCTGCCCTTCTGCCCTTGCAGTCTTTTTAGTGTTCCTTTGATCAGACCTTTTATTTTTACATTTCTTTTCCTGTTTTCTCTGTCTCACCATATTCACCTCTCTCTATGTTGCATCCAGACCCCCTTCTTACAGCATTTTTATCTCCCCCATCTCTTTATTTTGCGTGCCTCTACATTACTCCACACTCCCCTTCTTCCCTTTCCTTCTTTTCTTCCAACGCTTGGTCAGCTTCAGAACAAATACTATTCATATTGTATACATGCCGAGTACCCTGCATAAACATTTGCATCAAGCCCTCCCCCGTGCTGCTGTGGCCTGGTGATTTTCAGTGGCACCGTGCGCTGACACGTTGCAGAGCTTTCTGTTCATCCTCAGTTGGATGTGGTTTCCCATGAGGCCCCCCTAATGAATTTTAAAGTGCTTATCTACATGTGTTATCCTCCTTATGTTGTGGGGTGAAAGTGTGAAATAGGTCTGTGACAGGAGGAGACTCAGCACAATAGAAACACACAAAAAGGTGCACACACAACTAATGTGCAATGTGGAACTTGTACTTATGCCTTAGTGGATACTGATTGCTGTGAAAGCAGGATCTAATAGACAGTGGAAGGGTTGTTGATTGCTGCCCCAGGTGGCACTGGTGAAGCAGACAGAAGAAATCTCTGTTTTTGTTGTCTCTCTTTCTCTTGCCTGCATTGTTTTTCTTCTTATTAGTCGGATGTCTGTGCTGGTAGAGATGCTAAATAGTGTTTGTGCATGTGTTGCAGCAGCTGCAATGCATCAGTGTTATTGTTACAGGAAAATGGAGGAGGCTGATAAATGCACACATATATATGCATTTGATGAATATTTAAATCTGTCGTTTCATTTCTTGCATCCTTTCATTTTCACTTGTGTGGAAAATTGTGACAAGCGGAAGTTCATTCTCATCGTTTACTTCCTCCAGTCGAACATGGAAAAATGAAGCCAGGAAGGCATTTCATTATTAAGATACAAATGGTACCATAACTTTTGCCATCTTCCTCTTTTGCGTTATGTGTTGTGCAGATCTAACTTCCACTTCATTTACCATTTTATGGGACTATTTCTCTGACTCTAAACAGCTACATAAACGCAGAGCAAGTTAGTACATTTTGTACCTGTAGCACCTTTAACGACACAAAGTGACACGACCCTGGGAAACACAACAAGAAAATTACAGAGAATGGACAAACATATTACAACCAATTAAACAAAGCATACCTGATATACTCACTCTCACTATTGTTAGCATTTGTTTTGCTCACTGGATGTACTAGACTGTGATCAATCATCTTACTTGTATTGCTTTGGGGCTACATAACAGAATGGTAATTATAACCATGTATTTCTGTTTTCAGCGATTCGGCCAACATGTTCACAACAAATAATGCTTGTTTTACTGATTTTTCTGTTTGTGTGAATATTTCAAATACAACTAATTTTAAACAGTTTCACTTAAAGTGAGGCTAAATATGCAGTGCAGTTGGCACTGTTAACAAAATTGTTTTTTATTATGTTGCCTCTGCGCTCTGTCACCTTCACTGAGATTAAAAAAAAAAGACTATGTTGCTTAAGTGATGACTTTCATTCAGTTTTAATTTGAGAGTGTTTTAGTTACAGATGGACAGTGTCAAAATTATAGCATTTTTTCTATTTAAAACGAGTTAAACATTTGTATGTACAGTTAAAAAAAAAAAAAAGTATTTGCCATTTGTTTAACATATCTTCTTAAATCACTAAAGTCTGTGACTCCTGATGGGGGCAAGATAATGAAAACATTCGGTGAATGTTGCATGAGGTGCGCTTAAGAAAAGATGTGCAGTGCGTATTAATTAAGATGTAGATTTGTAGTGTTTAAAAAGTATGACATCTATCATAATCTTCATTGTAAGATGTTAGCATGCTGACATTTGCATATAGCACTAAACCCAAAGCACAGGAATGTTACTGTTTTTTCTCATATTTGGTCATAAACTAAAACTTTAATGATAAATTATTTTGATAATTGCTGCTTGATGAAAGGTCAAATGATCAAAGAGACTGTAGTTCATTTCTTGGGAATCAATGTCTGCACCAAATGTCTTGCAATCCATGGAAACGGTTTTCAGATATTTGAATAAAAAAAAAAAAAAAAGAAGCATGTGGTAGCGCTGGAAGAAAGTCAGAGGAACACCAAAGTCAGCAGAATACATTGTTTGGAGAACATGCATGGTTGTGCAGAATTTCACCAACTGCGTGGACTTAGACTGTCGCCAGGGTCATACCACTAGCACCGTTAAAAAACTCCCGTCGTGTCTTCTCTATTCATTTGTTCGTCTGCACTGTCCTATAATTGTGGGACTTGAAGAAAATAACACCCTGAAAAACACCCTTATGAATCCCTTAAAATTAAGTTTGTTGTTTTGTATCTATTTGTATGAAGTGGTAATAGTACCAGTAAGAAAATGAGAGAAATCCAACACTTTCACTTCATCGTCAACATTCCATTGAAAGTACAATGAATGTGCTGACTTAGAGCCAAACAACTGAGAACGTGTCATTATCCTACTACTTTCTGACTGCACAGCTCCCCGCCGTATTTGTTTACATCCATTTGCGGCCGATTAATGCAGTTCCACAGTGCCACTTAATCATCTATTTCTGTCTAAAAGCTCCACCCCAAAACTCACTCCGCTGACATCTAAACAGAAGGGCTCTTGATGATGTGGGTAGCGTGTCTATTCTGAGAGTGAGATTCATGGAGAGAGACTAAATTTTAGCTGTCCCACTTTTGTCAGCACTCTGCATGATAAACGGCACTGTTGATATCTCCTTCTGCAGTATTAGGCCGGTAGGTAGGTAGCCCCTGTGTTTTAGTACAGTGCAATTAAAGAGGAACAGAGACGAAAGGCAGCCAATTTGTCCTGAACCCCGGCGCGTGGGCTTTCCCATCCATCTGCTCCTACAGGACACACAAAAACGACTGCACACATGCCTACATGTACAGTACTACAGGGAAAATTGCAGCATTTTCCCCTTGCGTATGCATAACTATTTCCGTACCTGCAAAACTAATATATAGCACAAGTCTGTGAAATCTATCTTATTTATATGTGCTTGCTTATCTTTTTCATCTAAGTGCATATATAGTTCATCCTGCAAATGCTTGGATAGTTTTGGCTCCAGAGCAGTTGGATTTCAAGTGAAGCAATGCAGACTTTCAGCTTTAATTTGAGTGTTTTCGTCCAGCATGTACAAGTGTTAGCCTCTTTGATCCATACCCCTGATGGATTAAAAAAAAAAAGGCCACAATTTGTACCCACAATGTAAATGTAAACACCTCCAGGCACCCTCAAAGCAGCACTTCAACCTTGCAGTTGTTGTTCTGTTCGAAATCCATTGTGCTGGTGTAGGGCCAAAACAATAAAGAACATATCACCGCACCAGTTGTTTGTGACTGCACTGTATATTTCTTTCAGATATATGGTTCATAACTACTTCTACGTCTAAAACGAAGATAAACACATTCATTCATTCGCCTTTCAAAACTGTGCTTTGCTCCATACTGTATATTGTTCCAAGTCTATCGACTGATTTGCATTCAGTGATAACAATACACGCACACACACTGACACTCAGGTATGCACAATATAGGAACAAAGGAACCTCTGTGAATATGTGCTTTTTTTTGTCCTCCTTGTGTAAAGGGTTTCTTCACTAAATGGAGTGAGGGTTGTCTGCAAACAGGTAAACAGCAATGTGAATAGAAGGGTCATTGTATAGAGCAGCCAGCGTCTTGTCTCCGGCACTTCACTTAATAGAGAGAGAAGGGGAGGTTGCAAATAAAGCAGGATAGAATGATGGAGTGTGTGACAGTAGGGGATTGAGATAGAGGTGAGACAGCAGGAGGAGGAACGAGGGTTATCAGGAGAAAACAAGGCAGGGGGAAGAAGAGGGGTGAACGAGACAATGAGGCATTAAAAGGGAGTGCTGTTGAGGAAGCGGCATAGTTGTCATGCTTGAGACATGCTGCTATTAGGTCCTTCAGGGCTGTTTTGGTACAAGGAGATGAGATGAGTTCCCTTGTCTTTGTCTTAGGTTACAAGACTATGACAGAAGTTGAACTGCCGGACTGAAAACTGGCTCCATTTGTCTCTGTCTCCGGGCTTCGAGTGCAACGGAGACGTGATTGAGATTTCACAAACTCCACAGTCGGCTGGTGCATTTTTATTTTTTTTCTTTTCCTTTTCTTGGCAGGTTCATAGAAACAATGAGCGCAGAGGAAACAAAGCTCGTGGTCATTTGTAGAAATGTTGCCTGAGCTATGGGGCATCATCTCAGCATGGAATCCGCATGTATTCTCTTGTTAGTGGTAATTGGACTTGGGGAACCTGGTATCAGGATGACATCAAACGTAAAACTTCCTTGGAAAGCAAAGTCGGATGAAATATTTTGAGCTTGATGCAAATATCAATGATTTAGCTTGTTTATGCTGTAAAAAAATAATGGAAACAGGTGTCTGCTGTGTTGTAAATTGTGATGCCACGAGAGCAGAGAGAGGATATGATCCATTTTAAATATAAATGCAATGATTTGATGTTGTTTTTGATCTACAAGGAACACAAGATATTAGAAGAACTGCATGTGTACGGTCATTTTCGGACTATTGAGCGCACCTGCATATAAGCTGCACCCACAAACTTTACTAAGAAAAAAAAAAATTGCACATATACAGGCCGCACTTCTCTATAAGCTGCAGATGTCCACGTTGTAACATGAGATATTTACACAGAAAGATTTTTTTAGAACTTGTAATTAAAAAATGTACCGGTAGCATACACAAATATGTACTGTAAATGCTTTTTTCCGAATACTGCCTGTAACACGGCTGGTTAAAAAAATAAAAATTACAGTAGTCTACCAGGAAAACTCGCTATATTGATCGCAATCTTCATCTTCCTCCTGCGCACTAAAACCACTAAAGTCGGAATTGAACAGCCTCAGAATTACTTCGTCACACACTTCCTCACTCGCTCTTTCGTTGTCGCTCTCAATGTCACTTTTGTCTCGAGGCAAATTCGTAAAAATCGTAAAAATCCCAAAATTAGCCGCATCATTGTTTAAGCCGCAGTGTTCAAAGCATGTGAAAAAAGTAGCGGCTTATAGTCCCAAAATTACACTATAACGTTAATATAGAACAAACCTTTTGGCGCTTTTATTGTTGTAAGGTTAAGCTCTCTGCCCCGTATTGTTTGTATGTGGTGAACTTATATCATGATATTTCTTTGCCTGCAGAACTGCTGATGCAGGGTTTTATGGGTTCAACTCTGAAGTAATGGCCATTCAGCAATATAACATCCATGCAGTGTTAAGTGGTTTCACAGCATCCTGCGGCAGCGTTAAACACTGTTTTCGAAACAGCTTTTGCAGTTGAGCTGGAACTTCCTATTCCTTCGCAGACGTTTTCCTGCATCGTCCTCCTCTTAATTTCAAATCCCAATAGAAATATTATCCTCATCAGACGTGCGGCCCACGCTTTTCACTGGTTTGCTTGTTTATTCTACAATGCGCGCAGGTCTAATGAGTAGTTAAACATCTGTCGTGTTTAGCTTCCAGAAAGCCCTCATACACTTACCTTGCTGGTTTGGGAATAGAAAAACCTGTCTGTAAGATGCATCAAAGACGGAATATCAATCCAATAACTGCTTTCTAATATTTTATTATGTGGGTGGATATGTACTGTTTCTTTTGAAAAAAGTTTTTGGGCTACCACTTGGATTTCCATCCATCCATCCATTGTCTATACACTGCTTTATCCTGACTAGGGTCGCGAGGGGACTGGAGTCTATCCCAGCTGACTTAGGGTGAAGGCAGGGGACACCCTGGACAGGTCACCAGTCTATCACAGGGCTACACTTAGAGACAGACAACCAAGCACACTCACAAACACACTGACAATTTAGAATCACCAATTAACCTCAGCATGTTTTTGGACCTTGTGGGAGGAAGCCAGAGAACCTAGAGAGAACCCACGCTGCACAGGGAGAACATGCAAACTCCACGCAGAAAGATCCCGGGTGTCCTCACCGGGACGCGAACCAGTGACCTTCTTGCTGCGAGGCAGCAGTGCTACCAACTGCGCCCCCACTTTGATTTATAGATGTGAAATATATGACGATACAGGGCTGATTTCTTCTTCAGTTCGGCTGCCTATAATGGGAATGATTTTCCCTCAGGCGTAGCGTCACACTGTTATTGAACCTATGAGAAGATAATTAGCCCAATTTGATCAAAGTCCTGATATAAATTTTACTTTGCAGCATCTACTACTTTTTTTTTTTTTTTTGACTAGCTATTGACTGGATGCCCTCGGGACACGATACAAACTCTCTCAGCTTGACTTTATTCTAATGGATTATCATTAACTTTAAATAAATAAATGGCAATTATTTCATCTTCCAATTTGCACTGTCCATGACATCTATTCCATTTCTTTCACATTGCTGTCGAACACCACACTTCATATTGTGTTTTGTCTGCTTGTTATCAGTTGTAGATATTTGTAGAAATGATTCTCATTACATTAAATTACATTTCTAGTGGTTGAAGGCTTTTACATCAAATCTAAAGATCTGATGTGAGAATAATTAAAACACTATCTAAACATCTTTGTTGTATTAAATAGATTAAGGTTAAAACATCCAGATAAATATGCAGGTGTTTTTTTTTTTCTTTTTAAAAATGTAATTGATACGAAAATATCAAAAAAATGTGACAAAACAGCTAGAAATGTGGTTAGTCGAAAGGCTTTGATTTAACTGTCGGTCTGAACAAAAATGCAGCTTCCCTTCCTACCTGGTGAGCACTTGCACTACGCTCTGGTCACTCAGCTGAACTGAGGTCTGTGTATGTGGTTGTTTCTTCCTGTCCAGCTGTCAGGCTGAATGAATCTCTGCTGAGAGATGCACAGCAGGCTTAGTCACAAATCTGTTTAACTGTTATCCTTATCACATTACCACATCAGCTTAGTCTTTAGATAACGTTGACTGATTCCCTCTCGCCCCCTCCACTTCTGTGTTTTTCTGGAAACACATCAATGTTTTTTAGGTTTGCTGCGAGTTCAGTACAAGTGACAAGGGCAAAGTTAAAGCGTAGGGCAGGATTGTTTTTCAGAAACAAGCCCGTCTGCCTGTCAGATACTTGTCAAAAAGTGCTTGCCATCCACGCTTCCAACAGATGAATGTCTTGGGTGATCTAGATGTGAAGTTTTGTCGCTTTATACTCTCTTCACACGCTTGCTGTGTACAAACATTTTAAGTAAACCCGAAAGCCAGACTAGTTAAGATCTCTGTCCAGTTTCCCTGCATAAATATAACTCGCAGATTTTTGTCATCCTTCAGAAATCCAACTCTCCAAATGCTTGTAATGAATGAAATATTCCACCAGAGTCTCTTTTGTAGAGTGTTTGATCCAAGAATCTAAGCATGATTAGTAGGAATAGCAGCATTTCTTCAATAGTAAATGTGCCAGACAAACCTTGAATCTTAGGCCTTTTTTCACATATGTCCTTGAGACATACAGCAGACTTCTAAAATACCAGGGGGGGAAAAAAAAGACTGCAAACGTGGCAGTGACTCTGTGAGGCTGCGTTTAGGCACACTAGTGTTTGAGCTAAATTCGTTTAGCTTGTTAATTTTTACTAATTAACACAAAACACAAAGTACAACTCACACTGTATGGATGTTTTTCACTCTTATCATCGGTTCGCATGCAAGGAAAACTATGTTGTTTTGCAGGTAAAGCTGTTGATGGTTTTTTTTAAGCGTAAATCGGCTTTTATTAAATCTACAGATCGGAGAGTTGTTTGTGTGTAGCATGCAAATACGTGTATGTGATTTAAAAAATGTTCCTATCGGTGACGGTGTCTGTTTGTTGTGCGTGCTGGCATTTGGTTAGCACGTCATTCCCTCGGGTTTACAGCTCCAAACAGCAGGCTGTGACTCCCAAATCACTCCTCTCATTCTCAATTAATTGAACTTATTAGAGCCTTTAAATTGGAGATTTAAAGATACGCAGTAAACATGGGACCCAGCACAACAGGCAACCAGCTTAGTTACTCCCAATTAGAGGGATAATTGGCACTTTATTTCTACAATTCAAGTTCAAACGCATTGAGACTCCCTGGAGGTTTACCGCAGACTTTCACTATTTGCAGGGATGTTTGAGTTGTGCCCATTTAAATGCAGAGCCACTGGCTGCCTCCATGATGAGCTCCTTGCAAATGTCATATCATGAATATTCATTTGTCTCCGTAGTTTTGTTTTGTTCGATAATCTCTGGTGAGGCATTGCGGTGTGGGTCTGGAGCAGGATGACAATTTGCCTAACCCTCAGTCAGCTTTCACTGAGTTTTGGATTACATAGTGTTTCTTGCACCGTTTCAGTACACTCGTAATTAATTAGTGATTAGTGTTTTCAGCCCTGAGCAGAATGTAAAACCAAATCTCTCCTCCGCAGGCCTGTCCGTTGGAGCACAGTTTAACACGTCTAATATGTTTTGAATTGTAGATGATGGCATTTGAAGGCGACAACAGATGGAACGTAATAAGTTTTCCTTTCCTGGTAAGGTTTTCTTTCTCTTTTCGGTGGTGACACTTTTTTTAACATATTTTTTTTGGCACAATTACATTAATATATAATTAGATTTTGAAGTCAAATTGACTTGCAGTATATATATTTTAGACACTATACAAATGTTGTTCTCAAATGTTCAAAAGCTATGTGTGTATTAACACTGCCGTATAAAATGAAAACAGTCACACATATCCCACCTATTTGTTATGTATAATATGTGGCCGATTTTTTTCTGACAGCTTGCTTTTTTAGTTAAAAGCTGTTGCAATATTGGAACTATTGTCATTATTTTTTATCCACCCTTGGTTTGTCTTTCTTTTTTAATATATTTTCTACTGCGACTCGGTGGAATGACACTTTCCAGAAGCACAATTAACACTTTTGACATGGTTTCACTGGGAAATGGCGGAGGATCATTTATCGTTTCTCCTGATATGTAAATGGTGCAAAACACAAGCAAACAAAACTGTAATTGCTCATAAATGTCTGTGCAGAAACAATCTCCAAGATAATGAAAAAAAGGCACCTTGTCAGACCCCTTATCTATATGCAGAATGCTAAACTGAAAACATGAACTGAAATATATGATATAAACAACAACAGATCTCGATGATAACGTCCTCATTAATTGAAATAACGAATGTCTGAACCAGGATGACCTCAAAAAACTCCAATCAACGGCAAACTCTAAATTAGTTCACACTTTCTTTTCTTTTATATTTTTACTCAAAAATGCCGCCTTGCTCATTGTGAAGGTGATATTTACGGGCAAAAAATATGCTAATGGGAATGAACAGATGCTGATCTGAACTTGTTATCATCCTTAGTTACGCGTGTAAAGCAGAGGGTGTGTTGGAAAGTAAATGAAAGTTGCATTTGTCCCTAATGGATGACTAATATGTTCCACAGCAGCATTGAACGAATTCAGGAACCCAATATAGCGAAGTAGAGTTTAAAGCAGTTACTTGATACTTCATTTGGAAATGTGGCGTGCATTGGTTAGTATCATTTACTCTATTTGTGATTTGGCAGGTAATACTGTACATGTTTATAGACTGCTTTTAATTACAGCAAATACTTTGTAGAACAGGTCAGAGTAAAAACAGTCCCTTGTGTTTCATGTTTGCTCTTTCTATTTTAGGTTATTTCTCTATTTATGTGCTCTCTTTCACTATTTGTATTGTACCAGCATAATCTAAGATTATAAGCACTGCTTTGACACAGAGCATACTTTTACTTTCATTTTCAAAAACTCTCATCCACCAAATTAAAGCAGCTTGTCAGTCACATCACTGTTTGTGTTGCTTTTCTATTTCTTTTTCTTCCTCTTATCCCTAAAGAAAGTGAACTTACTGCAATTCCTCATGTTGTCGCCACAGGCTCAAAGAAAGTCTCAGGCCTTTTTATTATGTTCTATATCAAGTAAACTATAATAGATGATGTGTCATATCTGGTCTTTGTGTGTACTGTGAGATGTGTTCCTAATGCAGGAGTGACCTCCCCCAGCGCCCACATCTAATTTGGCTGAAAACAAGGTTGTGTATAGACTTTGGCATGTATGTCTCAGTGGTCCGTGTTGGAAGTCTTGCTGTTAGTCTAGTTTTCCCTCTTGTATTTTACACCCTCATGGTGTTGGCTTACACTGACATAGGGGTGAGCTGTCATCCGTGCGTGTGTTTTGTCTGTTTCTGCGTCTGCAGATTCTTTATCAATAAACAGAAATCTCCAAAGTTGCAGAAGCCACCATGGCTTTGTATTCTGAAAACTTTAGTTTTTTTTAAATTTAAAAAATCTGCAAATGGAGCTATTAACATTTGGACAATGACTCATATCCCCAGTTACGGGCACAAGTATAGCTTGACGACACAGTTTCATGTTGTATATTAATTAGGTTATTTTAGTTTCTATTTTGTGGGAAGTGGTAACAGGGAGAACTGGCTGAATCTAACACTAGTGTGTATGTGTTTTTCAGTGTGCAGGTGGCTCCATAAGACAGAATATGATTCATCTAAATCCTGCTCTAATTATCCAAAGGGCACATGTAGTGTTTGTGGCCAATCTGCAATCCCTTGATTCTCGTCCCACTTTCCCAAATAAGAATATCTGTGCAGTGCCAAGACATTTGCAGATATAATGAGAGAATAGATATACATTGAGACAAAGTGTATACTCCGTATCACCAGAATAAAAAAGGGGAGAGAGAGAGAGAACATCAGATAACACTGAAGAGATAATGATCTTCAATCTGCCAAGATAGCTTATTTGTTGTTAGAACTTTCTTCTCAAGCTTAAACAGCCTACTGCTGCGTTGACAGTAGAAGCTTACAGAGTTGAAGGGAGAATTTCTCTCCATAGAGGGGCCCTGGCTTTGACAGCCCAACATCTCTGTAAGAAAACCAAGAGGAGCATAGGGACACCAGATGGCTGGGGTCCAGCTAGCCTTTATTTATACTTGAGTTAGCACTGCAAGGCTAGGGCTAAAAGCCATACTGGCTGGAAGACTTTACAAAGGTGGCAGGCCCAAAGACGTTGACACAGCCCTCCACAGATGCCAGCATTGTGCCACTTACTCCCCGTCTTTGACAGCTCTGGCAGAGTACAGAGTGCAGAGAGTGTGCACTGAATAAAAACAAACTACTTAGTTGAAAAGAGCAATTGTGGAGGAAGGATTTCAGGATAAATAACAGGAAGGGCAGGTGGATTGAAATACATTGTTGACTCTATTTTTATATATTGTTCTTCCTCGCACTATTATTAGAAGTATTTTTTTATAGCCGAAACAGTGCTGTAGAGAAAGAGTTGTCCATACCTCTCATTATATGACCTTTTATTTATGCAAAAACATTTAAGCAAAATGTGATTCTGTTGTGAATCAAAATCCTGTATATAGAAATGGTCATGCAACCAAATGTTTATCACTGTTTCAGTTTCTTACATTTCATTTAATGCAGTGTATAATGATTCATCGTCATGGTGATATTCAAAGTAGATGTGGCTTGATTTGTTCTTGTGATGCCTATTTGCTAACTTACTTCCATGCCATACCAAGACGCAATCTTGTACCAAATCAACCAAGTACATCAAGGACTTTATAGTGCACTGAAGGCAGTTCTGGAGCTGGCACAGTACATTATTAAATGACTGATAAATCAAATCTAGTAGTACAGTACATTGACAATATTGAAACATATATGGATGTAATATATGAAAACAGGTCAGTTAAAAAACTTGTTACATGTGATTTTTTTTTGTTTTTGGCTTTCAGTGAGGCATCCTGGGACAAGACAGATACATGTATCGTATTAAAGTGTAAAAACTATCCAAAGAACACGAACTGAACAAAATCTTGTGTTTTCCATGTGGACTTGGACTTGTGAAAAGCCTCGGGTCATTTGTTCCTTACCTGAGCTGAGCTGTGAATATGCTGGTCAGGATCACAGCAGTGTAGTCATTTGAATCTTCTCTGAAAATCTGCAACGTTGTTTTTCTCTGCCCGTGGCAAATAAAACTTCACTGACAGGACAGATCGATTCCAAACTACCCAAGTTTTAAGCAGAGGAGTGTAGAGGTGTTTTTTTTTTTTTTTTTGCCACGTCCACTTCAAACAGTGCAGTGAACAGTGCCCAGGAGACAAACTGCAAGTCAGCATTCAGCCCACACAATGAATGGCAGCCAAAAAGAGAGATTGCTCTATCTACCTAGCATGTGCCAATTAAAATACGACATGGTTGTTCTCATGTCTGATATATAAATTTATGTGATTAATGTTGAAATAAAACAGAAGTCTCTAAAGAAATGTGTTGCTGAACTTGTCATAGTGTTTGTCTGTGTCTGGTCACCCTTTTGAAATATTTCCAGTAAATTGTTTTTATATCCCCCAAATACCAAAGTTGTTTCAACAAACTGTCTTGAGGGAGAAAAAACAAAAAAGCTACATTGCTGTAGTAAATGTGTGAAGTCCAGTGAACTGAAACAAGGTCAAAGAGCTCAAAGTCTCTGCAAAATCAGTGTTCGACACTCTGGAATGCATTTCCATATTAGCTCAAGGATAACGCCATGTTATTTCTCACACTCTGAAAATCCAATAAGATGAATCTTTCACATCCCAATCAAATTACTGACAAACCATTTTAGCTTTGCCAACTTAAACTTTGAGATGTATTGTAAAAGATTATGTCAGCGCATTAAGCAAGTGTTGATGCCTTGCACACGTGCAACGGAAAAGTCAATAATTGAAAGCGTTCGGAGAAGCAAAACTGACGTCTCAGTTTGGTTGTTTGCTCATTTTGAGACAAAACAGTGCAGACAAATTGGGTATGTGCCGTGACCTGTGAGAGGGACCATGGGAGTTCCATAATTACGCAGACCTCTCGCCCACAGCTACGTCTGGTCATGTTTTGACAGACATTCCAAAGCTGCTGAAGGATGCACAGTGAGAAGTTTTTTTTTTCCTCGTGCATTTGTCTTCATTACCTTTCATTTTTCTTGTCATCACAGTCTTACACAAATGCGTTGAAAAATTTCGGTGACTGCCGCTGTTGGGCAAACTTTCCCCCCCGATAGCTTAATAACAATTGAAGCTCTCAGCGCTGTGAATGTTTTTCTACTTCAAGCCAGCTCAACAAGATTATATTTAGTTTCTGCTCAGTGTTTTGCCTCTCGGCCTCAAACATTTCCGAATACCTCACAGCACAATTGCGGTTATGTTGTGTGGGGTTGCAGCTTTTAGGATTTTCCCTCGTATTATTTGCACTGCGACTAGCAACCTGTCCGCGGTGTACCTGTGGGTATCGCTAATGGTATGGTGTTAAAAGTGACATTAATGCGGTGTGAGTTTAAATTTCTCTCCTGTCATTGCCGACAACACTCTGCAAAGATGTGCCAAAAGTTCATTCCTTCGTTCGTAGATTTCCATACTGATGAACATATGGTCAAATGCTAACCTTTCTGCATCTGTGCATATGCTTGGAAATGCCAACAAGCTTTCAAACCTTAAATTATGGAGAGGATATTGCAAGTTTCCTGTAGCAGTCCATGCCAAGTCAAAGCTAAAGCAGAAACATTTGTCACTGCCAGAATCTTGTCACATTAAAGAAATATGTCGAGAGTGCCTTTAACTCTGTGGAACTTTGATAAATCATTTTGTGTCCCTCTACAGAAATATCAGTACCAGGCAAAGCAAATCCAGCGCTAAAGAGATATTTCAAGAAACGGCTCCCATCGTGCAGCAATTGTCTTCTGATGATGCTTTCACATCTCAGCGAGCAGCAGCTACAAGTGGTTTTGTTTGTGTTGTAAGGGAAGCCCGCTTCTGTGCTTTAAAGATTATTCAAAGGATATGTTGTAAAAACGTTCTACTTAAACAGGGGAGTGTTCTGACAGGCAAATGTGTAATTAGCTTTGTGGATTTAGAGTTGCAATTAATGAGGTGACAAATGTTTTACATGAGCAAAAACATCTCAAATATTTCCGTTTCCTGTAACGGCGTAGCTCTATGAATGAGCCATTGTTACTGTCATAAAGAGATCATCAGGTCATCAGTGAGGTATTCTGACAAGTAGGTACAGGATATGTTTAGAAAACTGCCACACAGTATTACATTATATGGTTTAAATATAAAGAAAGTGAAGAAGAATGTTAATGAGAAAGTCAGGATTTTAGGAGGTGAGTTTTTTCCCTAATCGACTAACCCTGTGCCATGTTGTTCAAGCTTTTGGTCTCTTCGCATTCACTGCTCAGCTGCAACACAACAAGATAATCAATGTTGTTCGCTTCACCCGTCAGTTGTTTTAACGTAGTGGCCGATCGGTGTATGCATTCGTCAGAATCTCTGTAATCTGTTTTCAGTTTGTTGCTGAGCTCCCGGCAGTTTGTTTATTAGGTGGTCAGCAGCGCTCTTTATTTGGATTGGTCACTTTACTCCCTCAAAACCCATGTGTGCAATTTCACAGCACTTAGGAGACCAGCAGTTTGCACTCTTCCAGCCCCATACATAAAATATATAGCTCATTCTCGCATGCCAGGCACTGCAACAGGAGCAATGGTTGTATTAGCCGGCCTTCTGTCAGTGAGTGGCGTATTCGCAGACCAGTTGCAGCTTAGTCGATATGTGAATTTATTTTATTCAGCTGTTAGAACAACCCAGAGGTAAGCTTTAGGAGTCTGGATAAGTTTCTGCTTTAATGTTAGTTTAGTGCTTTCATTGTTCTTTAACTTTTCACATTTCCAAAAGCTCCCAAAAGGTAATTTTATTTTGTTTTTACGACATACGTTGTACAGTTTTGCTTAGCGGCAGCCAAGAACAGGGAACCATTGCTTTTGTTTCTCAGAAGGACTCAGGCAGCCGACTTGATGTTGTCTGAACTGACACACTGGTTCATTCATGAGGGCTGGAGCAGGAACCAGGCATGATGTGAACAGAAGATGATTCACCAAACAGTCCTGTTTCTGTTTTGTCTCCCCAAACACTTGTATATGTAGAGCGTCCATGTGCTTATATCATTAGTCATATCAGTACTCAGACATGACCGGATCATTCAATTCATACTGATGCAAAAATTTATGAGACTGAATGCAAAAGGTTTGCTCTTCAGTCTCCAACCTTGCTACCTTTGATGCAGTGTGTGCATGTCTCTTTTTCCTACCGGTGTCCCTGATTAGAGAGACATATATTGTCCTGGGCTTTTCACCGTTTGTTGCCATTAGTTCGGGTGTGAGATGTAAGAAAATGACTATATGAAAAAAGTATATTATGAAAAAATGTTAGGTTGCCTTCTCCTGGAAGTGCATCACACATCATCCATATCAAAGGATGATGTGTTCATTTATTTGATATGTGCTGTCTAATGTATTACTCATCTTAAATATTTTAGATTGTTGTCGGCTGTCAGTGTCATAAACTAAAATGTGTAATTTTCTGTCTATTTCATGAGTTGTTATAACAAAGATGTACTCTTGTTCCGCACGAACACCCTCCCCGAAGCAGTTTCTGGTTTTGACACTTGCTCAGTGCAAAAATCAGTGTTCCTAATTCAAGATGATGATTATAAACTGGAACATCATTTTGCACCAATTTTCTGAGAAAAGGACTTTTTTTTTTTTTTAAGGATGAGAAACACTGAAGTAAACAATGCAGATTTCTTATCTTTTGAATCATTTCCTCTATTTAAACATATATTTACGTTTATTTCAGAAGAGTAACTTGACAAAGCAGAAAATTATTACCAACATATTAAAGAAATCTGTATTCAATCCATTGTAGTGCTTTTTGGCCATTCACTCACACGTTCTTGAAAGCCGTTCAGTTTAGAACCTCATAAAGAGTTTCTCTGGAACGTAAGTGTTTTTACGACCATCCTCTCTGGACCGCTATCGTTTAACATGACATCCTGCGAGCGCATATTTCTTGGTCATTAATGGATGACTCTGTCTGGGACATTTCTGTGGAAAACACGTCTGGAGTCGCTTTTCCCCTACGAAAGGAATTCATTACCTCTGTGGCAGCGAAGCACAAATCGTGAGCCAGCAGATAATTCCTGTAGGTTCTTCTGAACAATTTCGAGGCTGAGTAACTCTGGCGTACGCACTTTACATGAACATATGGGAACTTCCTTGCCTAATGCTATTACGGCTACAAATTATCTATATTACAGCACTCTTTAAAAGTACCAGGCTCTCTTTGTAACACAAGAGCTGCTGCTTTCACTGTTCAAAGAAACCGTGTTCTATTCTGAATACAAAAACAAGTTGTCTTCAAATATATTACAAATCAAGCTCTGCAGTAATTTTCTGAAAATAACCCCCTTTTTCTGCATTTTTGGACCAGTAAATAGACTCTGCAATAATTTATCCAAACAAACATGAAATACAAACACTTGGGTGCAAAATCTTGAAGTCATAAATGAAGTAATCTAAAGCTAAATCTCAAACCAGCTCTCCTCATGTTTGCTTTTTAAACCAGCATGTCCTCTGAGAGAGACGGTGGCTGTTGGATCCTGCAAAGCACAAACACAGCCCCCCCGTCTTGTGCCACAGCCGTGTGTTTACATTCTAATCTGTGTGATGGACCAGCTTGATAAGGCCGTGGGCAGTTCTGCAGCATCAGGGGAGGGGGAAGAAAAAAAAAAAAAAAAAAAAAGGAAGAGATCGGGGCTCACTGCCAGCACCAGCAGTGGCAGGCACCTTTTAGCAGCAGAGGACACATGGGCTAATGGATCCTCAGTCTCCCCCCAGTGACGCTGCCACAGCATGTTTTCTCCTCACTGAGCTTTGGGAGGTGTCAAAGCCGAGTCAACCTGCTGCAGAAACAGAAAAACTTGTCTCCCAGATACCAAGACTCTTAACGGGTCTGTCATCTCTGGCTTTGTGTCAGTAGTTATCTGGGTGGGATGGCGTCCGCGCACCTGTTCGCAAAATCGTCTGCGTTCGGCTCACGTCAGTCCGTGAAGGGAGGTTAAACACAAAAGTCTGTGAGGAGAAAACACATGAGCCTTATCAGATTCCACCTCAAGGAACATGCCAGCATATATACTAAGAGGTCAAGGAAACGCAATCCGGATCCAGGAAGTAATTCTATTTTCAATTTAAAACTTGGAATGTGGCTGCCCGATAAATAAATGCCTTCTTCTCTACAGTCAGGCAAATGCAAAACCCCCCAAAGAATATTGTTTTTATGTTGCATGTAAGCTTTTAGACCTAGTCAGGGAGCTGCACTGCGATAAATAACACTTGATTCCAAACCCATTGGTGAAATCTGCATTGAAGTTCGGATTGGATAAAGAGGAATATTCTTACATGTTGATGTGTTTTTTGTTGTTGTTGGTTAGAAAGTAAGATTGTGTTACTCAGTAAGGTTGGCCAAAAAAATAAAAGAACATTTTCCTTGCCAGTTTGCTCATTGTTTGTCTAATACAAACAGAGGATTACATTCAATCATGCCAAGTTTCAAGTTGAAAGAAGTCTTTCAATCAAACTATTTATACCCCTAAATTTCCAACGTGGTTTCTTGGCACGTAACTTAATGATGTCTCTTATTTTATCTCTGTAAGTGATGATTCATTGCTGTTCATTTGCATTTTTATACGTACTTGGCGTCATGCTGAAAAAGACAATGCCTGAGTAATTGCCGAAACATTGGGTTCGTAATAACAGAGGGGAGTTGAGTTAATGTCCACCTGTCAACGGCTCTTCTTGCGAGTGGATCATTTGGGCTGGGCCGGATGACAGTTGCAGGCTGTTTCTGTCATACTTGTGATTGCTGTTGCTGTTTTCGCTTTATAAATAAAGTGACTGGAAGACAGAAGATCTAGTTGGGATGGTGGAGGGGAGGGGGGGAGAAAAAAAAAGGGGTAAAAAACATCAGTGAAGATGGACCTCTCTCCTACTGAGCTGTCTGTGAATTACATGGTCTGGGATTGCTTTTCTTTTGTGAGTTAGGGCTTGGGCAAAACTTTTGACTTTTCTATGTCAAAATTGTTATATTTCAGTCTAGACTCAGGCACTGCAGTTGTACAGACTGTCATTTATATTATTTGTAGGAGTCACATCACAGATTACTCCTAAACCAGCATCGTCTTCTCATGGAACAATTATGTTTCGTGAGTAGGGATTCATCCTTCACTTGTTTAGTGTGACACTAGTGATAATATTGACAGGGAGACATTAGGATACGTTACATTATGTCATAGTTGAATGGTGGCAAAGTTGCCTATAAATGGTCCAATAAACTGCACAGCTTTGTTTCCCCTTATTTGCCTTCTCTCTTTTTTCCTGCTGATGTTTAGCACTTCAAGCCACCTCCTGAGAAATCCTTGGTGTTCATCCCATTTGTTCTTTCGATGGGTCAGAAAGTGTTGTACCCTGACTTCAGTTGGTGTCTGGTCTTATAATCACCAATGAATGTTAGCTTTTTAGCCATACTGGCAGAATGGGTCTTTAGATGGCGATAATATTTGGTTGATTGGTCCATCATGTAAGTCCAGGCTGAAATATCTTACCAACTATTAATTGGTTTTTTCATGAAATGTTTACATTCCTTCATGTGCCTCATCTCATTTTCCAGTTTGTGCATCCTTAATTCCTTTCCTTGACTCCTCTGGTCACTTCTTAAACCTTTTCATGCAAGTGGAGGGACTCACACTAGCATGTATGCACAACCAGGTAGCTTCCAACACATAGGACAGAGAAGCTCAAATTACAACACACAGATGGAGAATGTCACTTTGACACCATTACTCCACTATATCTTTACAGAACAGATAGTACCTTGCTGCCATAATAATGCTACATTTATCTTTAAAATCATGCATGTTGCACCTTTAACTACAGTCAGTTTGTTTACCGTTTTAAAAACAGCATCACTGAGCCTAAACCAGAGTTTCATTAAATCTTCCAGCTTCCACATTCTGTCTTTGGATTGTAATTTTGTGATGGGATCCTTCTGAAACGCAAGCGATGTTTAATGAAGAGCCTGGGGACGTCGTATCTGTATCTGGGTGACCGTCTTAGTCTTAAATACTGTTACCTTTCATCGCTACTAGCAATGATACCAAGCATTATTTTCAGCAATGACTCAACTGAAGAGCAACATTTTAATTAATTGTTAAATATTTAAGGAGGCCACACAGCTAATCCACACTTAGCTGTATTAGAGCAGAAAGAGTGGACTTAATAAAACCTGAATTTAAGTTGTAAGGGAAGAAGGAATTCTCTTTGGGGATTGATGTTGTCCATTATTGTGATAATGATAAAAGTTGAAACCATAACCATTTGTATCTTTAATTAAGATATTGATTTTTCCTGTTTCCTACACCTGTACCAAAGAATTTCTTGGACTCAAGAGAAAACAAGTAAATGTCTTGTTTTCCATTGGTGTCTGCTATAAAGTTTAAAGTGAGTCATTTTGCTGCAATATTGATTTTTATTTGAAGTCCAAGAAAATGTTTTGAAACAGACTTAATGCTGTTTGCATCATTCGGCTTATACAGAAAGGTTTTGTATGATGTACAGTGTGTTCCCATTCATGTTCTCATTGTACATCTTGTGGCTTTTTGACCTCTGCTCTGTTTGACATTATGTTTATCCAAAACTGAGTGAATGTAAAGGACTTAAAGTAACCCAGGAATTGAACTTTAAAGATGTCTTGTAGTCTTGCCTTTTTTTTTTCTTTCCTCAGACCACATTATGAAGTGAAAGTGAAAAGAAAAGGAGAAGTTGACTGGCAAGTAGTTTGCTTTTCAGCTGTCACCCACTCGTTCCTACGTAGCTGTTCGATTTTGACATCGAACTGTGTGGTGACCCTTCATCAAACGCGGTCTTGTAAGAGCAGAAACACTGAAAGTCAATCACACACCCACAAACACAACACACACAAAGACGCAAAGCTGTGTAACTGGCATCAATCCCTTTTTCTCACTACATACAATATTAACAACTTTGAGGGCGAGATATATTTGTGAAAACACATGGACCCACAGAACTGGACATTTGGGGTTCACAGAGGTATGGGGCAAAAATGATTGCCCCACAATGACTTGTAGTAATAAAACCACACAAATTACAACACTGCAGTTGCCATCAGTTACCCACATATATTGTATGGTTTTGATTCACTCTCTTATATTGTTGTTTGTATGCCATTGATTGTACATAAAGATAGACGAACCTCATGTGACATAACACACTGGTTTCCTGCAGATCAGTTTTAAGACTCAGGCTCCAGCCACCATCGTCTTGACAGCACCTGACTCCTCCTAAACCTCGGCTAATCCAACAAAAGAGCCAAGATGAGGAGCGTGAGCGGCACCCACCTGTCACTCAAAATGACCGTGCCCTTGATTACGCAAAACCTTGTTAAACCTAAGTTGTCGTGAATGGGGAATTAGCTATAAAAACCAAAACATTCTCATTATTTTTTGCACCAGGCTGTAAACATGTTTAGTTGTAAAGTTGGTCTTTTAAGCATATGGATCTATGGGGATCAGTCTGACTCACCAGACTTCAGGTATAAGTTTGAGATTTCTGCTGGTGTCCAAAATCACCTTCACTTCTAGGAAAAGCAACAACAACCTCCAAACAGCTGGAAATTCAATTTTTTAGAGAAGCCCTGCTTTTTTTTCACTGTGAATTACCTCACCGCTGCTACATCATAATCTGAGTGCCGTCTGTGATTGGTTTGAAGAAATATGAAATAAGCCAGAGCATTTTTCCCCCTACAGCACAATGACAATGAGGTGCAGCCAGATCATTCTGTATCACTGACACAGCAGATGTAGTTCAAGAGAACATTTAGTCTCTGAGTAGCTGATGGAGATCAGAACAGAGTACTGAGGTGAGTGAATATTAAAATTCTCTAATGAATGTGTACACAGCCAGATTTTTGTTAACAAGTTAGCCATATTATCTTTATTAGGTAAAATATGATAGTATTCAGAGCTTGTGTTCACGTTCCCCAAAGGCCAAATAATCAGCTGCATATTTAAAGGGTTTTATATCACATCAAGAGTTTGAGTTCTATAATCTATACTGCTTAGTTATTCCAGTTTCCCTCACCAAGTCACACCCTAGATACCACTCACTATTTCTGCCCTGCTAAATTTTATCACACTTTGCATTGTAATTTGCATTTAAATGCGTCCAGAGGCATCAAAGGGCCTCTTCACCGAGGCATATCTGGAGTCATGGGTACATAGAAGTGCCTGCGCCCATGTGAATTGCTCATCCAAATGAAGAGCACAGTCTTGTCAATACCCTACCGTACTGTCTCTGTATTTAAATTCACCCCAGACTTTCTTTACTGTGCTCTCCCCACAACTGGGATCAGCACAGTCGGTTTGAGAGGCTGAATAATGCCTTTGTGAAATTTCCTGTTTGTGGCAGAATGAAAATCTCCTCTGCCATCTCTCCTTTCCTGTTGTCATGTACAAAGCAGCCGGAGCAGGAGACTATAGCAATAATATTTCTCTTACATTTCGGTTGTGTGAATACGAGGGTGCGACTCGGGGGTAAATGAAACACTCATCACTCTAGATTTATGGACCAGAGATGGCTCCTGCACAGCGCGTCAACGGCTCACTGCCGATGTGGCGTACTAACAGACGGAAGATGCAGGAGACTGCAATGTGCTTTGAGTTAATGGGGTACATACTGCTCTCACAGCGGCAGAAAGTTCTGCTACAAAAAAGGAGACACTTGATTTTGGCTCGAAGGCCTGCTTTGTGAGATGTTGAAAGATTGTTTTGCGCTCCCTAGTTGGCAATTGGGGAGAAACATGCTGATGAGAGAGTGGAGGGCTTTTCATCTGTGTACTATCACCATTACCTGAAATGGCTGGTTGTAAATCATAATTTGAGTAGTTGGACGGGAAGTGTGTTTACTCACTGACAGCAGAGGAAAAGAAGACATTAGAGTAATGAACAATGTGCCGACTGACATGTTTTTGTTGTTGAAGTTGTGTCTATTGTGGTGAGTTAATATTGACTGGAGCCAACCAAGCTACAAAATGGACTTACTTTGTCCCAGTGAATGATTCTGTTTGTGTTTGACCACTTTCATCTCAGGTGTTTTTGTTTTTTTTTATTATTTGCCCCTTAACTGAGTTTTCAGATAAATTGGCTGTAAAAACCTGTTGCTTTCCACTCTGTGTTCAAATGCAATAAGAACTTGTGCTTTTTTTCTTTCTTTTTTTTTTTTTGCAGGGAAAATGTCAAATATCCGTGCAGTCAGGAAGATGCAACAGCTGAATAACTTGGTTGCCATGGTTACAGAGCTAGCCAGGCCAGGATACACCATTGTGGATTTCTGCAGTGGAACGGTACTTGCATTCATCCATCAGTCCAGCAATGCATGTATATTTATCACTGCACCTGACCACAGATTCATTAGATTGCTGCTCCATTAGCAACCAGCTGAAAGGAACGATTCTTCGTCTTCTCTCATATTATTCTTTCCCCTTTAAATGTCTTTTGTTGCTGGCTGGTGCACACAAGCAGACTGGTAATTACACTCATGAAAATGCACTTTCAGAGCGGTAGCTAGTGCTGCATGGCTAAAGGGTCAGTACTCGGTACAAAAGGGCAGTGCTAATCATAACTCTATAGATGCCCTCTTTGATGTGTGCTGCTTTGCTGTTGTGCATTTTTATTTTCTTTCTCCTTTTCTTTGTGCTGTCTCTCAGGGCCATGTAGGGATTGCTCTGGCTCACACACTTCCAGATTGCCAGGTAACGTGCGTTTGAAGATATGTGTTTGGTTTTCACACAAAATAAAGGAGACTTTTTAAGACTTCACTTTGAAATGTGGTTCATTTTGATTGGCAGTTGTCATTATTTGACATTTTAACCGTTAAGTAAGATTTATTTATAATAATAAAGTGATACAATGAATCATTAACTCCATCCCCAGGTTAGTGCAGTGTTGTATAATAAAGATGTTTTATCTAAGAATAGACTTCTTGCAATCTAACGTTACCGTCACTGTCATTACAATCTGTTAATTTACAATGTTTTGGTTTTTTTTCAGTATTTTTTAACATTGCAAAATCTGGACAGACATTTAAATGTATTACAGCTTATTTCAGGACTTCTGGGGAAAGGTAGCAATCGCATAATGCTGAGTTTTTTTTCTGTCTTTTATTCAAGGTCATCCTCATAGAGAACAAAGAAGAGTCCTTGGTCAGGGCTCAGAGTCGCAGTGCCGAGCTGGGTCTGAAAAACATTGGCTTCATTCAGGCCAATTTGGATTACTTCACTGGACCGTTTCAGATTGGGGTGAGCGTAGCAAGTGACACTGATTCAAAAAATAAGCTTTTGCACGCGTCTCCTTACGTTTGTTATTTGACGATCCATAGATGGTGTAAGAAAAGTATTGTGAGCAAATGCAATGTAAAATCTGTTTGTTGTGGTAAAAAATAAAACCCTAGTATTACACCAGAGGCACAGGTGAAATTAAAATCATTTTTTTTTACATTAGGAACAGTCACAGTGTTATCTGTACTGTCCTATAATTTGATGCTGTTATAATTACTATAATATAGAAGCCACACTAGCGTCTGTTTAATTTCATTTGTTTCAGTGTAATTTGTGCTGTTAAACTGTAATCATAATCCAATTTCCACATTGTAGTTTTAAAGAGATGAAGTTGCCTTTCTCGCTTACACAATAACTTTCTGAGAGAACAAAGAAAAAAAATACGGAAATTAAATTAGCAATGGCGCTTTGAATGAAAACTCTAACGCTTCAGAGACAAAATCTTTTCCCCGTGGGAGCACAATCAGAATAGGTTTTGTGCCGCTAATCATGTTGTCGAGCTATATTGCAAAGAAAAATGTGTCATCAACACATCCATGGCATCAAATTATTTACTTAATCGCTGGAGTAATTGTCCATTTTAATACCACTGTAATTTATCTCAGAAGTTAGCAATGATGGTTGAAAGCATTGCTGTTAGACGTTTCAATCGTTTTCCTTTTTGGGCTTTTATGACAGTTTTTAAAAAAAAATAATCACATTGTGCATCAATGCCGTGACCTTTTTTTGACACTGAGGCGCAGTGTTAATAATAATGATTATCATAAATATGAATACTTGTGATTAACACTGAATTAAAGATGTGTGACATTCTACCCGCAATCACAGCGAGGTGGATCTGAATGAAAATGTTTACGTATATTTATATAAGAGTACAACCACACATCAAACAGAGAGACATGTCACTCCCTCGTCTTTTTGTAAAGAAACTGAAAATGCCAACATGCAATTATTTTTTTGTCAAAGTGACTAAGATGGCTTTTCATTTCCTGAAGTGGAGCTTTTAATCGGAACCCTTTTAGTGCCCTGCACTTCAGTCAAACACTGTCTCTCACTGTTCCCTCTCTGGTTGTTGGAAAGCCAAAAGGTAGTTTTACCCAGAAAATTAAGGACAAAGGTAATGTCATGGTTAAGGAATGTCTTCAGTCAGAAATATTAGGGCTTACTTTTATTGTTTGTTCATGTTGACTGTTTAAATCTTCCATTTGGTTTGCTTTATACTCCTATTGAAGGTTTACAGTAGCAGGAAAAAAAAGTGTAATCCTCAAAAAGTGTCTAATAAAAAGAAATGTGGTTTCCAGCCATTTCAGGTTCTTTTCAGCTTTTACGCAGGTCACTTGACTTGCCATGTCACCCTTACTTCTTAATTCGCCACGCATTTTTCACATGGACATGCCTGCCAACACTGCAGTTCTGCCTGTTTGTGCTCGTTAAGCTTAAGGATCCAACTCAGTAAATGGGTTTAATTCTGTGCAGCTACCTGTGATGACAGAATAAATATTTTTACTGGCTTTCAAACTCTGTGCTTGATGGGTGTGAAAACAGACTGAAATTCAGCGTTTAGTGGAACTCTCCAACAAATTCAGCACCCCTGCCAGTCCTATTTAAAAACACCTACTTTCATCTGCAGAGCTCTTGACTTCTCAAACCGATAATTACTATCAATTCAGAGCAAATCAGTCCTTAACTATGGGTGTTTTTTTTTGGCTTTGTCACACAGATAAAACAAGAACAGGGATTTGAAAATGTGACTTCTATGTAGGCGACTTAAATCCCCTTTTTCCACCCAGGCAACATTTTCCATAAAACCTGTATTATCATCACTCTCGATCATCATGTCGTTATTTATGTGTCTCAGGCCAGTGTCCTCCCCCAAACATGTTGGAAAAATCCATCTTCCTGTTGTGTGTCATAGCCCACTTTCAGGAAAGCCAGCTGTTCTAGTAGCCTCACTTCAACTTTCTCCGGGACAAATAGGAATATATGTGTACCTGCTGTAATTAGACGTAGTTTTCGTTCCAGCATCATCACTCCGCTGAGACCCGTTCTATTTGGCAAGAAACAAACAGCACAGATTATTCTTCTCTACAACATGTGGGTGTTTTTTTCTGCAGCTTAGCCCGAGACTTTATACACACACGGATTCTTTTTCACATGATACATGAATGCATAATACGTTTATGTATAAAAAAAGGTGCTTAAGTTTGCCCTTTTCTGCACTGCTTGAGAGCTGTACTTTTGCTAAGCTTCTCCCTGCATGACACAGATATTTCTACCTGAAGCAGCCGCCCCATGACATTGATTTTAATCCTGTTATCTATAATACATGGTCCCATTTTTAGTCACATTCATTTAATCAGCCTAATTAAGTTGAGGTGTTCCTAATCTTAGTCAGCGTCTGCTCTTCCTGGCTGAAATTGCATTGGCCCAGGTGTTAAACTTGTATCAGAAGCAGCCTCTACATAGAGTGCACTTAGCTTTTATCCTTTATCCTGTCAGATAAAATTGAGCCGACAGACTTCAGGGGCAGGAAAAAGTTGTGAAGCTTGAAGTTGATTTGGATTTTATTGGATCCAGGTCCATTATTGGTTCTGCTTAAGGGTCTGATTGTTTACCATTGATTCCTGACTTCTTTATGTTTGTGTGAAGAAAAATATACCTGCTGGTATTACTTTAAGGCTTATGTAGACCTTGGTATTGATCAATTCCCAGATGGCTTTATTAGGCGTTATTCCACTACTAATATCATTCAAGGATATTGTTTTTTGTTGGGGTTGTTTTTTGTTGTTGCCTCTAAAAGTCTTTAATATTGAGTCTGCTCAACTCTAATGAAAAGCATCAGTGCATCCGCCTTTGACAGAAAAAACCCTTTGATTTTATGTAATCACACTTTATTCTCGTCTGGACCAAACAAAAACACATATTTGCATACAAACAAAAACACAAATTATAGACACAAAACAGATCTGCTCAATCATTGAGGTTCTCTTGGTGTTTTTGTTGATTATTTTATCATCAGTTAATATGACGTATCATAAAACAAAATTAGTGTGCCAAATATAGCTGAGAATTTAATTCTCTTACACAGCAACGAAACCCCTAAAAGTTTTGAAAAGCATTTCTCTCTGCAGCAAAAAAAAAACAAAAAAAACCCCAAGAAAATCTGGCAATACAATTTTGCAGAAAGGGTTGATTACGCATTAGTTAGCTATATTGCAGGAACTTGTTCTGTCTCAGGCTCGGATAGACCAGGAGAGGGATGTAATTACTTTCATAAGAGTGAATAATGAAGCCTCATTATTTCTGTGATGTGACTGCTGAGAGAAAGATACAGAAAGAAAGAGCTTTTTGTGCTCCCAAAAAGATAGATCAATAAAGGACATATTTGAACAAGTGGCCCTGTGTTTGTTGCATACTAATTGAGGTTTTCTTCTTCCAGACTGTTTGTGCAGATATAATGGTGAGCACAATATGTCGGGAATACAGTAGAGCTATAGGATGGTTTTAAATTAGCCTTGCATACATTTTCCACCTTTTATTATCGATTTTTAATTAGTAGCGCGCGGAACATGTTAGCTGTGGGAACGCTTCGTCAATACTGCTCAAAATATTCGTAAGAGCTGATAAAGAAGAGAGGCTTTCTGCATCAAAAGTTGGAAATTATTTATCAAAACACATGAGAAAGTGTTTTTATTTCAGTTGTGTACGTTTCGTTTGCTTGAATGGCTTTGTGTTGACGTTAAATCAAGGCTAAAGGTTATAAAATGTAATTAGGATTTACCACAGCATGACTAATGTACAACATTAAGTAGCTGGGTAAGAGTGATGGTGCTACGTTGTTAATTATTTTTCCTTTAGATGTGGGGGGTGTAACATTATGCAGCCTTTGATAGCAGCTCCTCCTCCTAATCAGCAGTCTGAAACTGTCTGTTGAAAGAGTATACAGCTTTTCCCTGATGACATGAATAAATGCAAGATTAGGTGTCAAATAGATGCAAGGCCATGGAGGTAATTGATGTTAATTCCCCAATTTTCAGTTTCTGCTTATTCTTTCATGTGCGGAGTCTCATTTAATAACTTCATGTTTAAATCAATACACATATTTTGCAAGAGGAATGAATGAATTTTTACATATTCAGTGACCGAAGCAGTTCCACGTAGAGTTCTTCGAGTGTGTTTCCGCGCAGAGACTGAAATCACAAAGTGCAACTTCCATGGAGAGTTGGAGCGCCTCTGAGAAATGTTACCCCCCTGTCCGGACTATATGAGTGGGTTTGGCTCTGCTCGGCGAGTCTGTATCTTCCCTTCCCCATGTGTGGCGTTTGAGCCGGTCTTGGCTCAGTCCTGTCCTGATCAGCTGTGAACTTCTGCTCCGTGGCACTGCTGTCAAGGCAACATGCAGTCGATTCAGACTCACAGACGCCAATTGACAACTTCTTGGAAAAGAAGAATAGAATTTTGGAGCTGGTTGCTCGAGCTGGATGGGGTAATTTTAGCAAGTCTCAGTAGCTATTGTCACACCAGACTGTTGATAATGCATTTTATCTGGACCATTAACAGAGAATCTATTTAGCAAGTGTACGCTTGAGAGGAAATCATCTATGTTACCACTGTACTTTGGATATTAAAGTCATTGCCTTTGAGGAGTCGTAATGTAGTTTTGCAGATGGACTGAGCGAGAAAGACGGCTGGAACACAGACAGACTTCAATACTCTCTTTTATTCCCTTTCTACCATCCAATATATAGCCACACCATTACTAATGCATAGCTAGGTGTTCATCACCACGCACAGTTTACCCACTCAATGGGAATCCTGATGCATTCGTGCCTCTGCTCCTGAAACACTAATACATTTTGTTTGCTCTAATTCCCAGAGTCTGCACCTTAGAGAGCATAGATGTATTTAATAGCGGCAGCCATTATGAGGTAATCAATGGGATTGAGTGCATGCTCTCAAGTGCCTCCCACTTTTGGTCTTGCTGTTGCACAAAGGTTTTCAAGAACACTTAGATTTAAATGGTGAAAGTGTCACTTTTTTTATTTTTTTGTCTTTTGTTTCGCTTCAGGTTGCCCTCCATGCATGTGGCGTTGCAACAGATATGGTGATGGAGCACTGCATCCAGGCAGGAGCTGCCTTTGTCATTAGTCCTTGTTGCTACGGCTTCATCCAGAATGCAGTCAAGTTCAGATTCCCCAAGAGGTTTGTACCTGCTCACAGCTGCCTCAGTCCAGCTGTGTCTGACACTGTTGTTTTCGTGTTAAAGAAATGCTGCCTCTCATCTCTCCCGTTCTCTCTGGTGATTTTCTTTTTTTTTTTCCAGTTTCTCTTTATGACTCTGGCTCTCCATCACTTTCGCACTCATTCTCTCTGTCTTCTCACACACAATCTTTATCTCTTGTCACTGCTTTTTTTGTTCACCTCCTGTCTGTTATCATCACTGCTGACAATATGAGGCAGCGGTGTCACATCACCTTCACAACAGGGTCCGCCCCTCACATTTTCAGATTTGTTCTGTCGGCAGCTGAGAAAAGGGATTCTTTATGTGGAGACGGTCAAGGATATTACAGATAGACCGGCAGGAAAAAATCTAGTGTATGGTACAGAAAGAAATATTACTCTTGACTTAATGACTTGATTCTGTGTAGCAGAGAATTCATCAGTTAATACAAAAGGCCTGCTGATGTTGCAGGCTGGAATGTGTTGCTGTGTGAATAGGAATGGAAGATAATGAAAGTGCACCAGGGAAGGGAGAACGATAGGTTGTACTTAAATGCTATTGATTCTGTTGCTATGTTGACAAATACTGTTACGGCTTAAGTTTAATAACTAGGTAGTTTGCCGCTAAAATTACTTGAGGAGACCGAGTGCTATAAAACAAAGCTGTCATGTGGGATTGCTGTTGTAGCAACAACTGTGATCACTCGCAAATTAAGGTAGAGTCATTCATTATAACTGTATGGTTGTCAGGTCTTGTCTGTTCCAGTCTTCAGGGTAACGCAATTGAGTAGTATGTAAAAGTTAAGGATTCTATCAAATCCGTCTGTTGTTTTTTTTAAGTCGATCATTCATTTTAACATTATTTTAACTGTTACTCCCACTGTAGTTGTAGATTTTTTATTTTTTTTTAAACTCTGCACACAAGCCTTTTTATTATCATTACTGTAATCCAGGTATCACACTTTCAGGACACCAGCTCTCTGCAGATTCTTTATTGGCCTGGATCACTTAATCCATTATTCCAAGCAAGAAATGCTGACATTTCTTTTTGCTTTGTTTTTGTATGTCAGACCCTGTTTTGGAACATAAACACGTAGGACTTTGTGTTATTGCAGGATTTCAAGGCTTGCAAATCTAATCGCAGACTGCAAGTTCAGTGTTGCCTCTATATTTACTGAATAATTCACTTTATGCTTCTTTCTGACTGCCAGTACTTAAATTAACTCTTTTGCTTGAAGCAGACATCATGTGAAGGGTGTCTAGTCTTTGCTGGGTTTCAATAGGAATGTTTGACCACTGATAACGTTTTGCAAGACTCTAAGAAAGAAGGCTGCTCTTTTGTTTTGTTTCAGGCACAAGGATGCACATGTAGATATGCAGGAAATGTAGACATGTCGGCAAGATAGCGTTGTACTAGAAAAGGCCCAAAAGTACATGTAAACAAGGTAGGATGTAAACAGTGCTTATTGCAAATTATTTACAGAAGAGTTTTGCACAGACTTTATGAAGAATGCATTTAAACACAAACTGTGTTTTGGGGAAGAAAATTTGTTGGAATTTTGTCGTTTAATTTTGCTAATTTAACTCATTAGGACCAAAGGCATTCTCTGAACACATGCACAGGTACACACACGCATCAGGTCTTAATGGGTTAATGGTCTGCCTCCTTAAGAATTCAGCTTTGTGAATAATTAACCTGCAAAACACAATTCAAAGCGTGTGCCAATTAGAACTGGCTGTTGTTTGAGTGTGGCCATATTATGCACACTCTTGTCGCGCTGATTTACAACAGTTACAAAACAGGACCGTGAGTACATGCCAATTAGCGGCCTGATCGACTGATGCCGAAAAGCAACGCTCATCCATAAATCATGCTTGAGAACTACACCAAAAACTGTATGTTCAGTTGTGCGCCCAAATCATTTAATAGCATATGTTATCCCCACCTGCTTGTTCGGTTGGAGGCTGTGAGCAGAGGCGTCCTTCAGCTTCACGGTTTTGTCTAGTTTTAAAAAAAAAAACAAGATAATCAAACAAATAGATAATTTTGTACTCTTTTGAAGCCCCTTTATGATTGCGTTCACTGAAAATGGCACGTGGTAAGTGAGGACTCCTCTTCGCGTGCTGCACACACACCTCCATGACTATTGAAATTGCTGGTTGCCGGATTGTGGTTGGTTGTAAATTTTAACATATTGCCCAACTCTGGTGAAAAACTGAATATAAATCACTTTTTGTAAATGTTTTGAGGCGATGCAGTGGTTAGCCTGTTGCATGTTTTACCCCATGCTCACGTGGGTTTGCATCCTACAATCCAAAAACATGCAATTTCTGTTTACTGGTGCCTCTAAATAGACTGTAGGTGTGAATGTAAACATCTAATTGTAGGGATCCTCTGCCAACAAATGAAGGTTGAATGAGTTTTTTCAGTGTCCTTGCTATTACCGACCCTAAAACTGTGCCTTGGGGTAACCTTCAGTGTATAGTATAAATATTTCAAATTTTTCTCATACTTAGCTTTTCCTCTCCTCTCTTTTGCTAACTTGACACTTCACCCCTCCTGACTTCTCATAAAATATTAAAGAATGACTGGAAAAAAAAGCCTTTGCAGCTGTAATGGACAACAAGAAGCTATGTTTCTGCAGGGCAGACTTAGCGCACCTGACTCTGTCAATCTTCGTCTCGCTACTTTTAGTGTTTTCCCCTCAGGTCATGTTCCAGGTACTCATGTGGATATTCTGCAGGTGTAGACATTCCACACAGTTCACAGGTTTTTATGAGCTGTGAAACTAAACTGCCCATTTCATTAAGGCTGCGAAAGTTCAAGTTAAACTTACCACTTTTCTCCATGTGACCTGACTGGCCCCTGACTTTTGACCTTCTTCATGTTGACTTTTAATTAACATCAGCCAAAGCAAACTATAGTTCACCATCACAAACAAACTGACTTTGTTCCCGTGTCATAACAGAAGTAATGAAAGTGCTTCTTTCCCAGGGAGGAAGTGATTTGTTTTGGAGATAATGCAAATTGTGTGTGTTTAGTTTGGACTTACATTTTGTTGTATATTTCTAGTTTATTTGCGAAGAGATTTTCACTTAAAACAAAATCTCCTCCCCGGACCTAAGCAAGTAAACATATGACCCATATGTCTAGTAAATACATCTTACTGATTGGAATCGCTCCAATTTAACATAAAAATGTCATCTGTTTTCCTGTTTTTACAGCAAGCGGTTTGAAGAGACTCTGACCTATAAGGTATGCTTTGTTTTCTTTATTAAATTACTCTGTTGCATGCACTATAACTTTGCAAAGAGGTAAACTACATTGCAGTACAGATATAATACAAAATACTGAATTAAAGAAACTTTTTTACAGGATTGCGTTCCAGATTCTGTTCACTATATGCACACCAAAAGATGCCTTCAAGGGTCATGACTTATTGTAAAATACATTGAACATTAGGGTCATACATAGTTTTCTGCTGCAATAATTGCTTCTTAATTAAGACGCTGCTAAACCAGCAGAAGTACATAAAATAGAAACTGCGGTAGTTATTTTAAAAAAGCTGTACTTTCACATGGCTGGACCACAGTTCAATGACCTGGTGAAAGGTGAAAGTGCATCCTCATACCGCAAATGTCAACACCCAGCGAACACGGAAGCCAAACAAGACTCCAGCTAATGTTCAGACAAATGAGACACACATGGACAAGCAGAGACATACCTGGGTTGGGTTGCACTTGCTATTTGTGCAACCAAAATTATGATTAAGAATATTATATCTAAATTATAAGTAATTACTAGCTAGTTTCACACTGAGGATGTAAAACGGTGTTGCAATACTAACATTTAAAATGCCTTAGCTAGTAAAGGCTTTTGTGTGATGGGGTGTGGACCTGCAAGTTAATATGTGTAAATGTTTTGTAACAAGTAATCGGAGTGTAATGTCTTGATTTAACGATGCATAAATCTCCTTATCTACACTTAATGTGTGTTTGACTTTACAACAAACTTGTGAAACCAGCCCCCATTCATCAAAAATCTAAAAACTTTAAAAAATGAATTGACATGACTGAGTTTTGCCTGCCCAAGGTAGTCCCCCCCCCCTCCCTTGGCTTGTGAATCTCCTCCCTTTTTTATTGGACAGTAAAACAGAATTAATGATATCTCTGCAGTCATCACTGTCTTGGAGAAAAAAAGATTCCCTAGGCACTTACAAGGGAAAGCTTGCACCCTCCAGTCTCTCAATCCCTTATCGCTCAGCACAAACACATCACTGTACTCTGGGAGGGCCTATCCCATGATGATGTATGGGACCTGTCAGTGCCCCTGGGGAATATCTGTGCAGAAGTAGCTGCAGGTCCTAACCACAGCAACCTCCCGAGTTGACATGTCACAACATTGGACCACCTCGAACTTCTGTTCCTTTGTGCTCTGCAAGAAACAGATTTTTCTCTTAAGGCTCGAGAGGCCCTTTAGCCAGTATAAGACAGTGTAAGTATGCACTGCAGTAAGTATGAAATTACAGTATTCTGTGATAGTGAGTTGTGATTTCTCTTCCGTTCATCCAGAAGCCCAGAGAGCAAAACAGTCACAATTGCCTTATTCTCCGTGTGGAGGTAAAAAGCTGGACATGCAGACAAACAACAGGAGAAATCTATATTCTATTTAAACCAGCAGACACATTATCAGCCACTTTAAACCCGAGCCCTCAATCTCCTCTCCCCTCCTCTCTTCTCCTCTTCACCCTCATGGTTTTACATTCAACAACCATGTTTGGTATTTGCTTTTTATTTGGGCTCAGTCTGCAGAACCCCACTGGTTCCTGCTGTCTCTGCTCACCACCTCAGAGAAAAAAAAAAAACTTGCAGAAATAAAAGCTGCAGTGCTTTTGCAAAGGACAAAAGGGGACCGAAAGCACCCCGATTAATTCACAGCTTTTAATTGTGCATTGCCTTGTTTTATAGCAGAACCATAGTTGTCCTTCCTGAACTACAGTAGTTAAACAGAATGACAGCACATTGACGAATAGTGCGCCGCCGGAATAAAAGGCTAATGGTGTGAGATATTGGTGCTCAACACTAACTTTAAGCACCTGCTCTGTGCCCTGCGGAGTGAAGAATGGAATCAATTAAAGTAGAGGCAGGTTAGAGATGACTAACCGCTCTCCTGAGTCCCTTGTTCCAGCAACCATAACAAGGTAAAACTAGAGTGGAAAAGTTTGTCCTTCGGTTCGAAAATAAATGGGTTCATCTGATCTGTCCTGGGGAGTTTACGAGGATGCACATGTTGGCGGCTGTGCGCTGGTGATGACAGCTCCGCCTGCTTTTATATGTAACATAATAACAAGAAAAATATATAAATTAGAAAACTGTCACTTACAAATTAGACAAACAGCTACAGGTGTGGTTCGCATCACTGAGTCAGTAATGACTGAAAAAAACAGACTGACTGTCTGCTGCTGGGATTTGATCTCAACAAGAACCACCACAAGAGGCTTGTTAGCGATCTCGGCTTTATAATTGGGCGTGCAGACTTTTACACTGTTTATAAAATATCCAAGACAAAAGGCGAGATATTAAACTTTCATGAAGCGATAGCTCTTCAGATTTACAATGTATAACGATAAACTGCTTGAAATGAACCATATAATTTTCAAGGTAGCTCCATTACTATGAAGCTTTTTGGTCGGATTGTGATGTGATATTGATCTGCTGCTTATCCAGCTTTAGAAATCCCAACTAACTCACCAATGTTGTGTGATCTCTCAATGCCACTCTTTGTTTTCAGCAGTGCATGTTTTGTTTTTTTTAAATAAAAATTATTTTGGTCTTACAGATCGCAGCAATGGTCTGACAGGATAATTGTGCAGATGACAGATTTCATACATTTATTGTAAATTTACAAATTATGACTTCATCACTGTTATTGAGGGATTTTTTTTAACATGAGGTTTTTTTTTATTGCCAAGTACAAAGCATCCTGATAAGCATCCTAATAAAATGTCCCCAAAAAATACATCAAATAGTGTCTGACTTGTGTTCCAACATAAAATTTTTAGCCGTGTGATCTGCTGAGAACGTTTTCCTGCCTTTCAGCTAGTGCACGCTGAGATTGGCTGTGTAGCTGTAAGTAGGACAAGCAGTTGGTGAAAAAAGGATGAATAGATATTCAGGACAAGTTTATTCACAATAGTGTGAGCTTCACTGGATGGCTAATTTAAAAAATATATTTTTATGTGGAATACTTTAAGTCTCTGATACACTTTGTGACTTTACAGTCGTTTCAGTGGCAGGGCCAAAGTGTGTGGTTTTGAGATCATAGAGATATTACACAGCACTTCACTGTTAAATCAACAGTTGCTGTACTCATCATCTGTCCTTGTTTCAGGAACACATGATCCTCTGTCGCTTCGCAGACCAAACTGCCGTCCAGCTCCCCCCTGAGAGGCGACTCATCGGTACTGTTTACATTCTTCTCTCTATACTTGAACAGTCACAGACATGCAGCACTGTACATACCGTACCATGCAGACATGTTAGGCTCTGTAATTAAAGTGAGTGCTATTACTGTTCAGTTATCATTTGTCATTTACCTTTATCCAATGTGCAGTAAGGAGGACAAAAAAAAAAACTAAATTAAATCAATATCTGGCGTGACCACCCTTCGCCCTTTTAAAAACAGCCCCAATTCTCCTTGGTACACTTGGCACAGTTTGTCAGGGTACTTGGCAGGTAGGTTGCTGCAAGCATCTTCGAGAGCATATCATCTGATGCAGGACCTCCTATCCTGCTTGTCACAGAAGATTATTTTTCATGACTCGACTTGGGGTCGATGTCACGGCTGCAGCGTGAAATTGTGAATTTGAGACCGATCTGACACCTCCCTGATGTTACTGCGTGATGGATAAGAATCTATACTTCTTAAATGCCTAAAGCTTTTGCACACCATTGTGCTGAAATGCATGAGGTACAGATTTTTAGAATGACTCCTGGAATTCCTGACCTTGCCAGACTAGAGTCATTGTTCCAGTTTGATTTCCGATTGTCTTGTAGGGATAGACACCAATATGACGCGTTACTTTTTATTATAGATTTTTTGACACACATAAACTATATGGAGTGTACAGTAAAAGTAAGTCCACCCCATGCAAATCACTTAAATGTCAAATGATTTTAAGTTGCATTACCTCTAGTTTTAGTTGTATATATTGAAAATACGAGTCACAAAGTAGAAACTGCCACGCAGTTGCATGACATTTATAGATGACTCCCAGTCTGTGGCTGTTTGGCTGAAAAGGAATATTTCAGCTTGATTGTGATCCAAAGCTCAGAGTTTATAAAGAAGGAAACTGAAAACTATGACCTAGTCAAGGATGTTACCTGATTTAAATCCTACACACAGGAACACTGTTAGTGTATTTTAGAGATAAAGGTAAAGCAACACAACCCCTCTAGCAAAGAGTAGCTGAAAAAAATGTCTGAAGAATGATGGAGCGTCTTTCTGGACACTGGTATCCTCCATGCTGAGGAGGATCAAGTCTGTCATAAAAAGTACAGCAGGACACAACAAGTATTGAAAAAGCAGGATCTGAATTTCAGTAATGAAAATTATACAAACTTTTGTCGCATGAAGTTCCTACTGTGGGGCCTGAATTTTTAATATAGTTAATCTAGATAGTCAGTTTTAATTACACATAGAGCAAATACCCCAGTGATCAAGTAATTGAATTAGTGCAACTGCTCTCAGGTCAAACAGTTTTCAATCATTTGATATTGAAGTAATATTGCACAGAGGTGTGCTGACTTTTACTGTTAACATGCTGAAACTGTAGATGTGTTTATTGGGTTTATGTTACACCGTGACCTATCCCCACTGCTGTACTTTATCAAAAGGCCTGGACTTTTGAGAACAGTGAAAAATGTTAATGTGGGGATTTCTACGTAGCGACAAAACAGCTGCAGTGAACAGCTGCCAGATCAGTGTTGTCAGATTCTGAGGGAAGTGTTTTATCAGACTGAAACCTCCAGGCCTGTGCCGAAGCTTCACTGTACGGTGTTTCATTATGTGGAGGACTCTCTTCACCCTGATAGCTCTCCAGCTTATCAAAGCTTCCCTGCGAATCTGAGAAGGCTCCCCAATGCCTCGTCAGTCTGAAGCCCTTTCATATGTACCTGACACCACCTGTCACACTTGTTTCTGCTCTGTATCAGTGAACAGAGCTCAACCTCTCCCACTAACATTTTCTAACCATGTTTGATCTCATCTCTCCTGAGCCTGCTAGCAAGTCTGCGACCGTCTAAGCAGCGTTGGAGACCAAAGCTCGCATTTAGCGTGTCTGCCACCTGCTACCAAACTGCTTAACTGCCTAATACGTTTGAAGTCTGTGTTTAAAGGAAATCCTAAGAGAGAAGCGTGGTAATCCTTGTGGGGTTGTTGATGAAAAAGTGTCTCGTGGGTAGCGGGGCGCTGATACACACAAAAGCTAGGAATATACAGGAAAACAACATTAACAACACGCGTACCGGTACAGCAGCACCACAATGCGTGCTGCTGAATTAGAGCATGACTGAGATGTTGTTTTTTGCTGAGATATGTCAGCATAAACAGCGTACACAGATGGGTGACAAATTAAACATAAATCCGGCGCTGTCGTCCGAAGTTGACAGAACAGCTTCAGTTCACTTCGCTGCATTCTGAATCTCAGTAACTCAACCCGAGGGATGAACACATTTCTTCCAATAGATGTTCACTTTTTCTCGTTTTGATGATAGTGCTGAACGAGTGGAACCCTATCAATCCAAACTCCAAACTTTTTTTTGTTAATTCTAAACAGTAATTCACTGTTACAGTTGCTGTCAGCTTTGATATTAAGTTAAAGATAAAAAGTTTTGCATTCAAACAAACAACAACGTTTTAAGGAATCCTTTGTCTATTGGGGTTACCGTTGATCATTTCATTTATCACCTAATCTACCGATTATTTTCCTGATTCATCTATTCATTTTATTTTTAAAGTAGAAGAAGTTAGTGAACATTTCCTGCTGAGATATTTGACAAACAGTCCAAAATCCCGACATATTCTGTTTATCTGACATGACCAAGAAAAGCAGCAAATAGTCATATTTGCTCAGCTTCAACCAACAGATATTTGGAATTTTTGATTGAAAAATGTCTAAATCAGAATGTAATAGATGATTAAAATGTGCTTGCTTCAGGCAGCACATACGATACACTGTTACAGAGAAGATGAGATGCGAATTCGTAAAGCGGTTCTGCATTTTGTAAGAATTTCCTCGAGTATTAATAAAGTTTCATCTTATCAATCAACTAACTTGACTATTTGAGTGTTGTAGCTCTAATACATATGTTATTAACAAATATCTGCAGCAAAGATCAAAACGAGGTTGGTTTTCCTCTTATATGCATGAAACCACCATTAAAAACATTCACAATCAGTTAGGCTTTAATCAAATGTAAAGCTCTGTATTACTGAATTATGAAGTTCCTGTTGATTTGCCTCCATTCTTAAGTACAAGTTAAGTTAGATTAGTGCCTGATAATAAAAAATAATAAGACTGTGTCATTTTTTTGTTTTTGTATCACTACAGGTAAACAGTGTATGGGCTTGGTGGACTTGGATCGGTCGTGGGCAGCAGAGACTCATGGGTACTCGGTGCGGGTAATGACTATGGAGCCCGAAAGCTGTTCACCGAAGAACAACATGCTGGTGGGAAGGCCGGCGCAGAGGAGCGGACATGAAGTCATCGCAGAAGTGGAAGCACCGGTGCATAATTAGGACTTCAAGCACTGGTGTACAGCGGAGCATCTTCAGCCTGGTCAGGGTTTGATAAAGCACCCAGCCTCTGTGGCTCCTGGCTGTATTTTGACTATTTTTCATCCAACCTCAACGTTTTCTTTTTATTTATTTTTTTTTTTACAGGCCCAATTTTGTAAGACGTAGCCTCGGGAAATAAAACAAATGTTTATTAAATCTGGACTAGAAAAAGTCATCCTCTAAGAAATTTGTCTCAGGCTAAGCGTAAAAAAAGCGGCAACGGTGGCATGAGTTTTGGATAAACATGTGGACGTGCGCTACACCCTCCTTAGTTAAATGCCCTCGATTATTGAGCGCTGTTGTCGAAGTGCAAGAGCTCGAGCCTCTCGCCGACTGCACTGTTATGTTTGTGTCTTCGCCTAAACTGTGCGATCAAGCTGTCAGTGTACACAGAAGCAGCGGGAATTACACACCCACATCCAGAGTTAAATACACCATACATCCGCATGCTGTTTTTGCAAATAGTCTGTATACAGCCTTCTGTGATAACACTCAGAAGTCAGCTCCCTCTAATTAACACAAGAAGGAGATATTCAGCTAAGACTCATCTCCACTTAAAGGTGAGATGGAGAATTACTTCTATCTCATCTCACCTACCTCTCTACTGTGTGAGAGACTGAGAGAGAGAGAGGAGGATACAGAGACGGGGAAATTGGATTCAAACTCGAATCACAACAGCTAAAATATAGCATTTGTCATGGTTCTACAGAGAACTTGATTATTCTTCATAAAGAAGCAGCGTGAATATGGTATGCATCCCGTAATACGTTCAACACCAATGAATATTTTATGACGCTGGAGAAAAGGTCAGTGTGCTTGATTAGACGCGCGGTGTTCAGAGCCTTGTAGCTGAAAATCACACAATACGCTCCATATTTCCAGTCCTGTGCTCTGTAGACACACTGTAGCCCCTTCAAGCTTTCATTCTCGCAGGTGAAACTGGTCATCTGTTTCTCTGAGAAATCCCGCCTTGTCACCTTTGACAGTATATTGCAGCTGCTTGAAAAATCCGAGGAGGTAGCGGGAGAGCCAGTTCGCCCGCTCTCACTGAAGGGATAGACAAGAGAGATGCAGGCTTTTCCAGCGTAATGCTCATCTAAATTCAGTCAGCAGAGTCAATCTATCCCGAGGTGAATGGCCACAGACACAGCTCCTTCCAAGGGCTGGAATTATTTCAAAAGGAGACGTCTGACTCCCTGTTCATGCTTGTGGCTTTGCACAAGTGCAAATTACAGAAATACATATAGGTACAAAGGAGGAGAGAAGGAGTAGGTGGCACCACTTAAAGCTTGGAAGAGAAAAGGAGGAGAATATTGTGTGAAGTGGGTTGATTCAACCCAAACACCCGGGGCTGGAAGGTGACTAGGCTGCTTTCTTTTGTTTAGGCATAATAGGTGAGTTATGCCGGTTTATTTGTGTCTCAATGCCTTTCTTTACTAATGATTCGCCTCGTGAGGCATTTCTATGAGTACATTATAGAGTCAGAACTTAGCTGAATACACTTTCAATGGTGTATTTAGCAGATTGACCTTAATACAAAAGTTAACAACATGTAAGCTGAATCTGAAGCAAGGTCTTCTTTAGCTTTTCAGAGGCAAAGTATCTGGTGACGAAACAAACATTACATGCATCATAAATTGCCATTTTCTCAGTGAGAGTTTTTATCCTGATGATCACGGTGTAATTGTTTATTGTATAATCTTCTCTGCTGAGCTCAGTTAATGTTCAGATTTTCTCTTCTGGAGGTTTTTAAATTCAACTCTGAACAATTGTGTTGCTACATAGAAACTTCTCAGTCATTGTTTTTATTGACTTTAGTTATTTCTCATAATTAAAATTCTGCTCATTTTTGTGTTTTTGCCAACCGTTTTCCATCTCATTATGCTGCAGTTTTTTTTTCATCTGCAACAGTTTGTTGCTCCATATCTGGGACCCCCTGACAATGACAGTATTTATGTGTCCTCGGTTACTACGGCAGTCACTGATACAAAATACAAGCCTGTGTGAAATGGACCTTTGTGTTGCCTTCCATTATCTTTAATCTTATGCCTGCTCTTTTATATTTAACTCGCATTACCACCGATATAATGTGCTTCATTTGACTTGCATAATTTTCTAATAAACATAATTTTTTAAATAAATGACCTTGAGCAGAATTATTGGACTCCAAATTACCAACAATCACTATGTATACATTTGCTTTTTGGCTGCTTATAGCAGGTCACAGCTGCTGTTATTTTGCACATCGTAGTAATGCTGTAATCTGCTCCCTCAAACTTCTCATCCCACTTGTCACGTTATCGGATTTATAATCTGTTTTTGCATTTATTTTCTACTGTTTATCTGCTGTGGCATGGTGACTCAGGATGCAACATGATGTCTCACTTTACAGCAAGAGGTTCATTGAAGGATGAGTCAATCATAAAAAAAAAGCTTTTTTTTTTTTCAACTTTTTCATTTATTGACAGCGTACAAGGATAAAAGAAGTTATTTATTAACCGGTCAGAGTAACTGACTTTTTTTCCCATGATTTGAGCACCACAAATAAAATATAGTGATGTTATATGTTTAATTGCTTTCAAATCTGCTTGGAAGTGTCGATAAGAACATTGGAATTTGTTGCTAATCATGGGTGTAATGCTGCAGTTACAGTGTTTCGTTGGTGCCCTTCTAGTCCAAATCAATCTCTTAAAGAGTCTGGTCAATACAGAGCAGGATGAATGTAATAAATCTTGAAATTTGTCCACAAATTCAAGTAACATACTACAATCGAATAGGTTTCTAACGATAAAAGACCAAGAGATTATATTTGTATTTAGATAGAGCTTTTAAATTCAATTTATTCCCAACTAAAAGAACTTCAGGCGGACGACAGCAGATAAAATAAAAAGCTTTGTGTGGCTTTGATCCAACTAACTGAGGCGCTCAGTTTTTTTTTATGTGTTTTTGAATGAACTGACCCTTTAAAATTCATCTTCTCAAGCTCAGTTTTTTCCCCACTCCACGCCACATACTAATGAGGCATGATTTGTGTGATCTGCATAACCCATACGTCATTTGAAAACACAATAAATCACCAAATCACATTCTTACAGTTCAGCCATGAGAATGATGTGATTGATAGTCTAATTATACACAACCAGCATTTCTCCGATCACTTGATGTCAAACCTCTGTGCCACCACAAAGATTTATTATCAGATGGGTGACAGGGTGTAACAAGGCGAGCAGAGCCATGAATCAAAGGATGGCTGTGACTGTGAACAACCAGCAGTAGGCTAATCATATCAAACCTTCCTCTCATTCATCTCCTGCTCCAGAAAGGATGGTGTGTTGGTTACCCATGCTTTCCTCTCTCTCTCTCTCTCTCTCTCTCTCTCTCTCTCTCTTTCATTTAGTTGAGGTAGTTATTTCACTGACACACTGGGTTTGCTGAGGTAGAAGCCTGTCACATCAGAAAATTAGGCAGCTTTTTTAGATCCTGCCATTCAGGCTGGAGGATGCAGTTCAGCACTTTGAATATGAAGTGAGATAACCACACTTAACCTCTTGACAAAGAGTAATAAAGACTGACACGTTTTAAATTCAAAGTGGGAAGTGTGATAATTGACAAAGTGACTTGAAACAAAAGTTGCATGAGCATATTCCAATCAAAAGCCCCATCACTTGTGTTTTTTATTTACAATAATTGCCCAGATCCAAACCCTTTTCTGGTTATTTAAGTGCTCAAACTTTGCCAAACTGCTCATTTTGCATTTCAGTGCTGCTTGTTTTTTTTGTCCCCACCAGTAATTTCCACTGCATTGTCTTTAGTGCGTGAGTCTACCTGGGTGGCCGGTGCACCTGCGTGCCTCAGCAGGCTGCGCAATTAATTAAGGCACGCACGGAGCCACAGGAGGAGCCTCCTCCTTCTCCTCCTCCTGCACAAGTCATGACGCTAAAAGTCCCCACTGCCGGCTGGATATACGCGCTGGTTATTGAAAAGCAGCGAGATAAGGTCAGACTGCAGTGCTGGCTGGAGAGCCCGCTGCCTGAACTTGTGAGGAGAGAGAGAGAGAGGGGAGAGGAGAGAGAGGAGAGAGGGGGAGCTGTGCGCTCTCTTCCCGGCAGAGTGCGTCCCGCTCCACACACATCCACGCACACACTCACCGGAGTCACTGTGCTTCCAGGCATCGGGCTGCTTTTCTCTCCTCGCACCTCCTCAGTACATGCTCATTCTGAGGGGCGCCAGCAGACCTCTCCTGCCGGTGCACCTTCTAAGAAACTCACCTTTTTCTTTTCCTCCTTGTTGCTTACCTGCTGCTGCTTTTGGATTTACGGAGAAGAGCGAGCAGCGTGGGCGCGTAACTCCCGGAATCATGGAATTATGGATAAAGTTGATGTTGTTGTGCAGCTGCTGTTTGGGAGCAAGTGCAGACTTCGATGGCAGGTAGGGACACATGGTCTGATACATTTTCTATCGCTCCCTATTTGATGAACGGAGCTCGATCGACGCTCTTGAATCTGCGCCTTTTGGAAAAGACTTTGCTGGAGTGGCTGCAAACTGGAGCATTATTTCTAACATGTCCAAACTGTGATACTGTTAGATTCCAAATGAAAACATGTTGCTCCTCGGTTGAGCTTGAGTGCTCATTGAATTCATGTTTTTCCTCAAGCTCCTAACTTTTATTTTTATGAAAGCAATAGGCCGTTTAATCCAAGCGCATCTAACAGCAGCGGCTTTTTTTTTTTCTTTTCGCCTCGGAGTGGGCATTGTTTTGTAGTGGAACCTGTGTTTACATCTGCAACAAAATCACACCAAGCGGCTCTTGTCTTGTGCAGATGTCAGGCAGATTATTAAAAGTGATGTGACAGCACATTGCCCGCTGCTTCATGTTCAAACACGAATCCCACGAAGTGCGTGGAGACGTGCCAGACCTCAAAGAATGCACGTGTCCGAGATTTCGATCTGCCTATAGGTGCATCTGAGTTGATGGATGATGGCTCCTTCTTCTTCTTTTTTGAATCTCATGCATATTAAAATCATGTGATGTAGGTCTCATCCTGGTCTGTTCAGTTTAATCAACATACACACAGTGCAGTGGTTGCATTTGTCATGTTCTTTGCTACAGTCTCCATTTGTTCTTTTCCTATGTGATCATTTATGAGGACTTTCACAGTATGAGGAAGGAAATCAAATCAGAGTTTCATCCTTTATTTGTGTCATATTGAAATGGATTTCTGGATCTCAGGAGGGAAAAAAAACTGGAGTGAAGTCCATCCAAATAGTGATAGAGTTACACAAATAAAGTCTTACTGCCAAATTGCCTACAAGTATGCAGCCAAGTGCTTTATTTTTCCTCATGTATCTCTTGTCAGACAGGCTGAGCTCCAGAAGCAGAATCCTCTAACATGTTCAATGTTTTTTCAAATGAATGAAAAACTTTGAAGATTATTGGAGGTAATTGCTTTTGAAATAGTGTGCATGCATTTCAGAAAAAAAGCCCTGTCAGACTGACTGCCATTCCACCTGCCTGTTAATAGATTCTGACGTTGGGAGGTATGTAGAGCTCTTTTTTTTCCCCTTTTTTTCCCCTCCTCCTCAGCTTTTTTAATTCAGTTTTCTGCTGTGTTCAAAAAGTATTTCAAAAGAAGCAATTTGGATATCAAAGGTTTGAAGAAGTGAAAGAGTGCCTGTGTGCTCGAGAGAATGAAGGAGAGGGGCAGAGAATACCACAGAGTGGTAGTTCAGGATGTGCCAGCACGTTTATTATTGTTATTTGCTACATTTATTCTTCCTAATCACCTTGGCTAATGTCTGTGTGACAGGCCGCGCTCTGATGAGATGTGTAGGGCTTTAACTTTATTTCACGCACTGCCTTTGTGTAATAATCATTTGCTTTAACCTAGCAGCAGCATATTGTACATTATTAACATCCCTGCTGATGGAGTGGCTTGTCACCGTGGCCATAAATTGGCAATTTTTATGGGTATAAACTTGCCCGGGCCTGAGTCTGCGCTTCAATATTAATTCATCGAGAAAACATCCCCTGAGACTGAGCACAAGCAAAAAAGCCATTTATTACCTAGTCTTCCTCACTTATTGCCTTTTAGAGAGCGTTCCTAACAGGCTTATCCATCTAGTCCTGAAGGGTCCTTCACGGGCATCATTGGCAAGATAATTTTGTTCTCCCATAGCTGCACATAATATGCTTACCTGCAAATCTGTCTCTAAAAACATTGTACTGTGGTTATTGCCGCTTTTTTTTTTTATTATTATTTAAGCCAAGGACCCCAGAACAGCCATTTCATGTCACGTCGCAGAAAAGACTTTGCCAAAGTGAAAGGCAGCTCATGCAGTGAAGGATATTCCTCTCCAGTGATGTCACTAAATTGTTAAGTCTAACACAGCCAGGCAGCACATACCAGACCTCCTCAGTAATAATCCAGAGCCGTGGACTAGTGCCAGCTTTTGTTGGTATTGTAATATCAGAGCCACATTCGGGCTCTCAGGGGTTTGAGAATGAGTGTGAAAAGTCAGAATTAATGGGTGGCTCAACCAGCAATTATGAATTAAAAAATGATATGGACTCTCAGTATCTCTCCCCCACTGTCTGGCATATGTCAGCGAGTGTGACGGAAGAGCGCCAACAAGATGCAAAATGTATTCTCACCATATGTTGTGTGAATGTCAGGCTGTACTGACAGACAGTTTGGTGTTGAGAAACGTTGATTCAACTACGGCACCACACTGAACAAGCAGTATACAAACTTAAACAACTCACTGTGTTCCTATGGAAAATGTAGTTGAGGCAGAACTTCAGTTCTTTGTTCATGTAGCTGCTCCATCTGTTATTTCATCTTTTTTTTCTCTCGTTTTCATGATGCAAACGGTACAACGTGGGAGCTGAGAAACTTTGCACTGTTTTGGAATAAGTGCTGCACGGACAGTCAAGCCTGTGCAGACTATTAGGATTTGTCACAGTAATGACCTTGCAAGTCCTATAATGTGAAGGATGTGTGATTAAAGTACAAGCCACTTTGTCCTCTTCACAAAGGCGGAGAGAATAAGGGTAGCAAAAGTTGCAGCAAGGTCAGGTCCTGTTGTTGCCTGCTGGCAGAGTCTGCAACACAACACACTGAGCGACCAGACACTTCTACATTATCATGTTATCCAACAGTCAATGACATGTCAGTTTTAATTGTTGTTAACCAGCAAATACATGGCACCAAGCGATCAATCCATTGCAACTGTTGCAACAAAAAAATCGTCCTCTAAGCACTTGTTTTTATTGCAGTGCTAAACATGCTGTAACTGTTTGGTAGCAGGGTTGTGCAATTGTTAACGACATCTAGCTCTTGTTCTTATGCAGGCTGAATGAGCTGAGAGGAAGTGACCTTGGACACAAGTGTTGAATGAATGTAGTGTTATGTAAAAAAAACAAAACAAACAAAAAAAAAAACCCCATGTATTGCATTCCATTGTAAGGTATTATTACTTAATTGCTCCATTAAAATGTCAATGTTTACCCTGAAAATAGTCTCAGAGTTATGCCAACACACAACTTCCTTCATCGGAAGTGGCAACGAAACACTTCAGTTGTGTTTATCGCAGGGCTGTGGAGCTGTGTTGCCGCCTGCCGTGCCTCCTTTGCATAAAAAAAAAATCCGTTCGATTTTAGCAAGCGGATGCATCACTTTAAATTTAAATCTGTGCCTCGGATATCTGTGAATATGGCCACATGGTCCTATGTGTTAATGTGATAGTTGTGGCAGTTCTGGCCGTGCATGCAGCTGACGTGGTTAATTAAGACGGCAGACACATTCTGACTCCACATGCTCATGCCTTCAGCTGAGATCGGCAGGTTCGAGCAAGTCTTTCACACCGAGATGCTAGAAATACTGTAATCAACATCTCTGGGTGTTTGTGAGGAAAATCCATTCAGCAGTCACGCTTTGCATGCTTCAGTCATGGATGGATGATAGACTGATTCAATTATCATCACGGTGAATACAGACCATATACCTTCATGGTCCTGATTATCACCCACATGTCATACTGCTTCGCTGACTACTCTTTACTGTCAGATAAAGGGAGACCAGCCAGCTCTGTATCCATTTCTAAAACAATGGAAGAAACATGGCGTCCCCATTGTGGATATCAACCTCTCAGGTTCTGAGGGAAGAACCTTGTCTTATGGTCTGTACTTGAGAAGAGGTGTCACACGGCATGCGTGAAGGGTAATAATTATCTGCTTGAGTTCCCTCAAGGCTTAGTGCAATTTAGAATCATTATTCAGGGCTTCAGGGTAATAAATACAGGTATTATGCTCACGTCCATTTGATATGCCAGCTTTCCGTTCAGTAGAATATCACAGAGGACAAGATACATCTGAGAAAATGGTCTTCGTTATTGTGTAGCGTCACCTTAGCTCCCATTGTTGACTGTGATAAGTCGTGATTATCAACCTGTAAATGCTCAAAAAAAAAAAGAAGAAAACTGTGTATTTGACATTGCCGCAGTGTTGATGTGATAAAACTGATGAATTGCGTTAAACCCTTTGTTTCAAGTTCAGATTGCACCGAGGTGCACGACTGCCGCAGGCTAAATTCGGCACAGAGAGGCAGCGAAAAGTGACTCCCTATTTACCATGCATGTGTATTTATATGTGAGTGTGTAGGAGAAAGCATTAGAGGAAAATATTTGATTCAGTAATCCAGAACCTGTTGCATCTCAAGATGTTCCTGTCTCTTTATTGCTCTCACAGACCTCTCAGACAACTCTCACCCACCATCCACGTAGGAGTTCAAACTCTGCTACTTTTATCATCTCCTTTGTTTTATGGCTTAATAAAAAAAAATAAAAAAAAAGGAAAATAGACTTTTCCAGAGGCTAAACTGACAACTTCAGACTGATTGTTTTCGTTGGTCCAACAATCCACAACCTAAATATAACCAGTTCATTATCATACAGGACGAACAAAACCAGAGAACATTATACACATTTGCACAGTGTGCGTTTTTAGGTCTTTCGCTTTGAAAAATATGATTAACTGGTTATATAAAATTGTACTTGATTAACATTTAGTCATGTAACCTTTGAGCAAGTACCAAAATCACATCACACAATACTGTGATATGCAGCTGAAGCTAATTATCTGCAGTCATTGTCTCAGTTCTCAACACATGTGGCAATCAACACTGTTAGATGTGATATTCACCAGGTGGGCCAATGAAAGACTCCCAAAGATACTGAAAAAGAGGAGGTGGCACAGTAGAAAAGAGTTATTCACACTTTTTTTTTTTTTTTTATTGCTAGAGACCAAAAAAAAAAAAAAAAAGTCTAAATGGAGAGATCAAGGACCAGGATTGGTGCTAAACACCACTTAATCACGAACAAAGTGTCAGAAAGTACTACAAGGGTGACTTAACACATCATATGAGAGTTTCAGCTTTTATCCAAATCCATTACGGCACAATGAGCGTGTAAGGAATGCAAAACCTGGACTTGGCATTCCGTTTTAACAATTAGAGCAGTGGCAGAAATCATAATATCTCTTTAACTCACAGAAGACTGTTCACTGCGGTGGTGTATCCGCGGTTGCATGGGAAGCTTTCTACAGGGAGTCATTAGATGGGATAATTGCTTTGTAACAGGCAAGTGAATAAGAGACCATTAGGTTATGCAGGAACAGGTGCACCCAAAGCAACATAAACTCTTCCCACCTGATGCCCCCATATTCTAATGTGGTGATTACCTTATGCACACTTATGAGTAAATTAACAGAGGCTTTCAAAACATCTGAATGAAATCAGGCTCCAGTTGCTGGATCTAAACATCAAGGAAATGTCCTGGGAGGTTGTCAGGTTGTTTTTCAAGGTGTCACCATCCTCCAAGTTAAATGAATTTGGCCACGGGCAGAGAAGTTCCTGTTTTGTTTTATGTAAAAAGGTTTTATGGTACAGAGGGGCAGCAGATCCCCACGATGTCCTTTCGTTTCTTCCGTTTCTCTTAATTTTTATACCGTTCCTTTTTTTTCCTTCTCTTTTGCTACCTCTCCTCTCCTCTCCTCTCCTCTCCTCTCCTCTCCTCCTGCTTGACTGACTGCCTTCCTGCTTTGCCAGGCAGCAGACAAACATTTTCCCTGGATCTGCCACTCTCACTTAGCATCCATCTGCCTTTTTTTTTCCAATGAGGTGATTGGCAGCGGGGGCAAGCATTAGCATTTCCTCATCTTGGCATAGAGACACTAATAGGCAGGGATAGCGGCGAGGGATGTGTCTTGAATACTGAGCAACAGGCTCACTTTCTCATGGAGGTATAAAAGAAAGCATGTTCTGTGTAAAGCAAGTGTATCAAGAGAGTGTCTCTTTTGTTTTGCCAAGGGTTACCGTGTTTCCAGCTCCACAGTACAAATTAAAACGTTTTGGTTTTCATATTTTGGATGTTTTCGATGATCTGTGTGGAACTTCTGTGTGCCCCATGCCTCTTATGATGACAGTGAAACAGTTTCAGTGCTGAAGAATGCAGTTTGGCTGCATTTATTTTCGGAAAATTCACCCAGATCTCTCCTGCTCACTGATTCATTTATTATTTGGTAGATTTTAGGTAACATGTCAAAGCTCGGCTCTGAAAGTATGTGGCTTGGATTTTTCATAAATATCCTTAAATGGACTCATTCCTTCACTCTATTTTCTCCATAAATACGTGGTCGGCCTTGGTACAGATAAAAAGGTAATCCACATGCTCTGTCTGCCAAGAAGCTATTTCTCGCTCTGTGCAGAAAGGAACATGGTGTAACAAAAACATCCGGCAATAATTTCTCTGAGAGGAATTGCGGTGCTTGGAAAATAACCTATATCTGTATAAAACTAATACCTGCCCGTTCCCTCTGTAGCAGAGATGATAGCATCTTCCCCTGTCATGAAATTGTCAGTGGAGGAAAATACTGTGTTTTCAAGGGCACCCGGAAGTACATAGTTTCTAATCTTTTTCACAAGCCCTAAAATGAACACAGCAGCACTGTGGCGTCCTCAGATGTGAGTGTCAGCGGTGCACACTGAAGGCGAAATTCAAATCGGCTCTGGCAGCCTTTCAACACGGGTTTCCAGTTTGACATCACACAAACCAACACGATCTGATGTGCTATCAGTTTTATTTCCATGATGCAAAGATAATCTGCAGCAGTGAAGCAGTGAGAAGTCAGTGTTCAGCACCCTCACACGCCTCACTTTTACCCCTTCAAATATGCATTATATATGCTTTTATTGTTTCCAAGAGGGGAAACAATGAGAAAATGATTCAAAATAGTTCAAATCCATTGTCAAAACAGTAAATATTTCCTCTTTGTAGCTTCTCAAATGTGATTATTTACTGCTGTTCTTCATCTTTTATCTTTATGTTAGTGAGATGAAAATTGGGATTGAAACTGAAAGACATCACCTCAGGATCTGGGAAACTGCAATGTGCTGTCATTTGTCATGATCATCTGACATTTGATAGACAAATGCAACAACTGTCTCACCACTGTTTCTAGAGAGGAGCAATTTTAGTGTTTTTCGTCTTGCATACAGAAGCACAGTATGTGTGACAGAGCTGGGGTCCTTCAGATTTATTAATGAGCTATTGTTTACAAAGCATTTTTGACATGTTAGTTGGAGTCAAGCTAGTGTTTCGAGGCCCAAATCCCCCCCAACAAAATAAATCAAAATGTATTACAGAGCTTTTTAATTTGCTCAAGAGCCCTTATGCTCACCTGTTGGATGAGGAAAAAAAAACACTCTCCACCAAAACTCTTAAATGGGAGGACAACATTGGAAATTGAAAATTTGGAAAATAATCTATCAAAAGAGGATTTGAGTTCATTCCCAACAGTCAATATTTGTTAAGTGTCTATGTTTAGCTCATTCTACAGTTCTGTTTGTAGAGCTGGGAGGACCAGCAGCATGCAGAGGTGCTCGATCCTTCTTTATCTGATATTTGCAAATTGATCGTGTATTGCCTATTTTACAGCTGTTTTCATACAGCCAGTATAATTAGCTCGACGTATGTACAGCTAGTGAGATAGTGCACAAGTTAAAAAAAACAACTTGTCATTATTTATTCTATAAATTCATCTTGCTTGTTTTCTTCTTTCTACAGCAGGAAAATATGAATCAGCTTTGAAGCACTCCAGCAACACAGAAAAAAAAAAACCCAAGAAAAACACCCTGCTTTTCATTAGGACGTTTTAATTGGCTCTGAACTAATAATGTCATCCACTCACAGGTGGCCACGGCAGATGGCATCATCCAATGGACTGTGCCGATACGGGGCCAGGGTGGACTGCTGCTGGGGATGGACGCGCCGCTCCTGGGGTCACTGCCAGCGTGAGTGCCACTACGCCTGCTGTTGCTGCTGGGGGCAAACAGGGCTAACAAGGTTGCGTGGTTTCATGCTGGGGTCAGAGATGCTCTTGAACAGCGGCTATGTTTGCTGTAACAACCAGCACAAGGCTCAGGGAAACACACACATACATACTGGTGCAACATAGAGCTAATGGAGCATCGCACCTGGGACGATCTTTGAGTAAAGATTGATGGTAATGGCTGGTTGGACCGTCTGACATTTATATTCACACTGCGGGGTGACCGTAATGAGGGGGAGACCATTGCGGCAGGTGGATACATTCAAGGGTAGACACGAGATTTATAATAGATTACAACTAGCCAATACCGCCAGAACAAGAAAAGCAGAAATAGTGCCGTTAACACAATCCACGGTGTTGTCAGGTGCATACCTTGACTCATCACTATATTCAGCAACACCACTTAGAGGATTCAGAGGATGTGTCCTTCTGTATCACAACACCACACTTCTGTGCCATGTTATCATTTCACATTTTCGACATATTTATGCTGTGTAAAGATCCTGCGCTCTCCTGTAATGCTCCCCAGGGATGTGTGAATATACCAGAAGCTTTCCTCACAAATGTTAAACCCTTTTGCATGGCTTGGTGCCTGTGACAGTAAACCTGCTGCTTTGCTGTGGACGTTTAATAAAGAAGGGGGTAACACATAAACAGGCCTTTTTCCACCCCAGGAACAGCCTCTACCAACCTGCAATTTAAAGGAATAGGCAAGGGAATATACTTATTCGGTTTGTTGCCAAGAGTTAGATGAGAAAATCAATACCACTCCTATATGTGTCCGTTAAACATGAGGCTCCAGCCAGCAGCTGGTTAGCTTAGATTAGCAAGAAGACACTGGAGAAGAGCTATGCTGGCCCTTTACAAATAAGTAAAAATCTAAGGCATTACAGATAAAACAAACAAGATATAGTGTCTAATTAGTGATCTTTAAAGATGCTGGTTGGGACATTTTTTTACCTCTACACAGAGCAAAGGCAGCTGTTTCCACATTTAAAGACAGTGCACCAGTTCTTTGAAAGTTTACTGCACATATCCATCCATCACAGCCAGCATCCTCACACTTCCACATTTTGGGACTATAGAGCGTGCACACAGCTGGCTTCATGTTGGCTGCCTGTAAATATGAATAGTGTGAAATAATTACAAATGTCATTGGCCAAATCGATCAGATTCTGATATTACAAAGAGTCACTTCTTTAAACGTTTGAACTGTGCATTTGGGGCCGGTGTGGTCCATGATGTTACTCCAAGTTGCTCTACCCAGAGTGGCTACCACATCAAAATCACCACACAGCTTTGTACTGTTCCTTGGGGGCTTGGCTTCCCCTTTGTTTCCAGTCTTTATGCTAAGATAAGCCAATCAGCCGTTGGCTTTAGCTTCACATTTTGTGTACAGATATGTGAGTGGTCGCAATCTTCTCATCTAACTCTTGGCAAGAAAACAAATGAACCATTTTTTCCTAAACTCAACTGCTGGTTGTGCTTTTGTTTCCACTAATCTTGAGCTGATCAAGACATGATACCAAATCCAGGTCTCAGGTACTCTCAGGGGGACTGCTGGAAGTGCTTTTGATCGTGACTGATCACGCTAATCGTCACGACAAAGAACCACCACCACAAACTCAAAGCAAATAGTTTCTATTATAGTGTCTGCTTTTGAACTTTTTCCATCCACGGTGACGAAGAATATCAATATTAGCACGACGTCTTTACATTGCTGATCACCTTTTGAACAGCAAATAATATTTCAATGTGGTGTCTAATTTTCTTTGCCAGATAATATCCCAGTTTGTAAAAAGTAGTGGGAAAAAAAACAGAACCTAGCAGCACCAAAGAAGTTCAGGTTGTTAAGTTCCTGCTGTGGAAAAGGCCCATAGGGGTTCATAACTCTGCATGTTGGTTTCTGGCCACATATTTATAGTTTCTTAAAATAATGTTTATGTTTCCACTCATTTCGTGTTTTCCCATTGCCTAAATTACCATATTTTGATTTATGTTCTTAGGTGTTGCAGCTCATGATGCCATGCTATAACTGACCTTTTGTTTAACTTGCTGTATTTTGTGTATTCCCTTGTGGAAAACATGTCACACACTGCTCGTCGGGTCCAGAGGTCTGTGCTGGAGATCTGAAACATTGCCGAAGTTTAGCAGTTATTTTTCACTGCAATTTCATATAAAAGTGGCAAAGTTCCATCTTTTCACTTGATGTTGGTGTGTACTGCGAGATTTCTCATTTTGTTCTGGGGAATACAAACAGCATTACTTGAGTTCATGGCCCCACTGTTTTGTATTCCTTTTAGCTCAGCCAGATTAACCTAAGGTCTTTGTGAGACAAATCTGCTTTTTATCCACCTCGTGCTTCATGTCTATTAGAAACAAAATATGATAATTTTATTCTTACATAAACACTCAGAGCCGGAAAAAAAAAACAAGTTATGCTAATGGTTTATGGGACAGATCTAGACTGGTAACTTGAGGGGGGTTGATTTCATGGTGTTTCTTTATACCGAAGTTGACCTTGTTTAAAATCCTCCTACCTTTTCACACTTTGACACTTGAACCACAAATCTGCGTTGGAACGATATAGGCAGAAGCATCTCTCTTTCAATTGTATCATTTGATAGTGTTTGTTTGAACACGGGGCCAGACTCAACAGTAATCTTGGCAGGAGTCCGCCATCTCGGTGCCCAGTACCTCCCAGTGCAACTCTACTGGGCTCTCTGCCTTTACAGCTTCCCATGTTCAGAAAATTCGAGATGGAATAGTTATGCGCTTTGGTGGAGGATGGAAACGAAGTAAGATGAACAGGACTTCATTATCACAGGAGCCGAGAGTACAGGTCAGGAACGGATTCATGTGCTCGTACAGTGTTTAACCCATTCAAGCCCCCAATGATTATTGCTGCAGCCTGGTTACAACTTCATGAGACAAAGCAATCGTTGTTTTGCATTCGAGGCAATAATATATCTTACGTCATTAATAATAAATCCAGCACGGTCGCATTAATAAGTCATGTTTGTATCATTTACTTGACCAGCCAAACAGCAGTGTGTGAGCATGTTTTCTATGTTGCTCTGGAGTCCCACATGTTCCATATCGAGCCAAAAGTATCAACTAATTCTGAGCTCAGACACCATATCAAGCTGCTTCTTTGACCACGTTCCTTTTTTTTTTTCTCCTTCTTTTTCAACAAAACCATATCTGTTCTGTGAGTTAAATCACTCAGTGAGTACTTGCCTTGATGCTTTCAAATACTTCTGACTGGGCAGCGCTCAAATCCATTCACTTGAGACTCCAATCAGCATTCCATCAAGTCAGTAAGGTGCTGATTTAAACCTTAGAGGAGGGAGGTGGAAGGTTTAGGAAGGAAATCGAGTGTAATCACGGATGTGCGCATGTGTGTGTGCGTCTGTGTCCGCATGTGTGCGAGAGGATGCAGCCATCGCAGATTTCAGGTGTTGGTAAGTTTCAGTGGAGATAGAAGAGATTAGATTGGAGCTATTGGATTGTGGCTTTCTCAGCCGCAGAGCTCAGCGATCGGTTTGTGCGACTTCTCTCAAAGAATAAGAAACTTAATGGATCAACCCTGATTTTCTTTTTCATAGCTCCCAGAGCTGAAAGAGTGACGGTGGGAGAGGAGAGAAAGGACTAAAAGTAAAGAAATCCTGAGGTGTAAGGGAAATGGTTTAGAGGGAAGGAGTTAGAGATGATTGCTGTTGTAGAGGGAGAGACGTTAGGATGGTGAGACAAGTGAGAAAAACAGGCAGATGGAGTAAGAGAGAGAGGAGCTTTAGATTTATAGTAGACTGAAGCTCCACTCAAAATGTTCTGACAGGCCATCCGGCAGGCAAAGCCACACTGGAAGCTACTTATTCTAACCAGCTGCCACCATGAACATTTTACTGCCACTGTGAGCATTTGGACATTTGCATTTCTAAGTGCATTCCCAGTGTAATACAGTTTACTGTAATCATATGAAAATACTTTCCCTCTCTTTTCACGCTTGATGAAGATGAAAAGCTGACTTTTCAACAAGTTGATGCGAGCTGTGTTCGCTTCCAAATGGTCCACTCAGCGAGTCAAAGCAAGAGCTTGGATCTTTCATGACTGTTAATGTCAGGTGATACATCTGCAAGGTTACAGAAGAGGCCGGCTTTAATTTGAAGCTAATTTTCTCAATATTACTGTAGATGTTCGGAAAGGATTAATTAAACATTCAGGGTCAGTGCAGGTGGCAGTGTAGCCATGAAAGATGGAGAGTAGAGGTATAAAAGATGGATGTAATAGACAGAAGTATGTGTTTATCATCCTTTTTACTGCACCCAAAATCACAGTTTTTGCCAAACCTTAATAAAGCAATTTAGTCCTCGAACCTTAATTATATCTTAACCAGTTAATTTGCCAAACCAATACCTTTCCCTAATATGAATCATATCACTGTTGCTGTGCACAGATATTGCAGATAGACAGACTGTTAAGGGAGTAATCTGGCTATTTTGATCTGTCACCATAGATTTAAAAAAAGAACAATGAAAATCAAAGCATCCCTGTTAAGATATCTTAACTTTTAGCCCTAGAATGATCCACCCCAGCACAGGATCCTAAACCTTCCATAATACAACTCAGTAATGTCTGTTGAGCCTCTTTCAGTCCACACCGTTCAAACTTTGCACCCCCACAGACTTTCTGACATTAATGTAAAGCCGTGAGCCTAAACTGAGATAACTCCGATGATGACTCCAGGATTACTTCCTCAGACTTTAGAAAGTTTGCTCAACATGTTATGCAGCTATTTTCTCAGAGCGTATGGTACTTATCGTGACAAATAAACTGAACTTAAACATTGTGGTTAATCATTCTAAAAACTAAATTGAGGATTGTCAGATATTATTGCTGTTATCTGGGGACAGGATTTGGTTCTGTTATCAGAAACCAGAGCAGAGGATTTGGACTCCAGAGAAAATACATTTCACAAACAAATCAAAATTCAAATCAGAGTTTAATATATATATATAAAATAAGAGTGAAAGGCAGCTGCCAAATGCCATGACATTTTATCATTCAGTACACCTGAGAGACTTGAACTGACTTAATCTGCTTATGAAGACTTGTGACTTGATTTTGATGCGTCTCAAAGGACCCGAGCCTTGTATTGATTAACTGGGATCTTCCCACCAGACTTAAGAACAGCTTGGGTTGAAAGACGTGCTTTTCTCCTCATTGTAAAGGCTTGAATATCATCTCCATATTAAATAGATCACACATTATAATTTCCTCAGAGGTCCTGGTGGATTTTACAAATCCACTGAGACCAGGATTTAGTTTGATTGAGTGCAGTCTTTGTTTCTTGAAATGGTGCGGCCAGGATTAAGGCAGGACTTTTGAATTGGTAATGTGAGCTAACAAGTGAGCGATGAAAGGAGAAAAGTGATACCTCAGTTTAAGTAATTCACTTTATCATGATTGTCTGCGTGGTTTCCTTGTCTGCTCCACTTTCTTTCATTATCACCGGCCTGTAAAGGCTCTGTTTCTTTTCATCTGTCCGAGGTGAAAGCACAGTAGAAGGATTCGCTCGTTGAAATTGGAGGCAATGTATGCAGAAATAAAAGCAGCGTGTTCAGTGCTACTTTTCAATTAGGTTTTACAATTCTGATTGTAAGGGAACGTGGAATCAGCAGCAATTTAAAATCAAGTGCCTAAAGAAAAAACAATCAGTTCACAAGCTGGTAGCTGCAGCAATTTTTGTCTTACATATGTGTGTGTGTGTGTGTGTGTGTGTGTGTGTGTGTATAGCGCCCTCCATAATTATTGGTTAAGATGTGTTCTTTAGCTTCTAGTAAAGTCTGTTTTTTTCTAAATAACATAGGACCACAATGAAAAAAAAGAGGAAAATTCAACCTTTAATTCAAGTGCATTTATTAAGTCTGAAAAAAATCCCACATTAAAAAATAATTATTTTACATCAAATCATGTGTGCCACAATTATTAGCACCCTTGATGTTAGTACTTTGTACAACCCCCTTTTGCCAACAATTCATTTGAGTCGAGTTGAAGGCTACATTTTCCTACATTTTTCAGTGTGAGAGTTTGCTTCTGCAATAAAAATTGAATTTATTTGAAGGCTTTTAACATATCTTAACCAATAATTATGGAGGGCGCTGTATAGATATATATATATATAGGCAAAAGCAGGACAAGGATCTCTTTGAATGATGTTGGTGGTATTTTTTATCTTTCACTCCAGTGGTGTAATTTAATATCAGAATTACAGTTTTCCTGTTCTTCGTTATGTGAGGGGAGAACTGCTTAAACCTGCTTTATTCAGATATGGAATAAGTAGTTAACATTTTCAGGAAAAATATGACATCCCTGGAGACAGTCATTTAACTCGGACATCATTTAGATTGTTGGTGTGTTCAAAATGTACCTGAAGGCAACAAGGAACATGTGAGACTCCAGAACTTGTGCGAGTGTTTGTATTTTTATTGATTTTTTTTTTCATTCCCAGGAATGTTTGCTTGTCAAAATGACCAGGCTGTGCCCTCTAACATCATGTGTGTTTGTTTATTTCCTCTCAAAGACTAAACATTGCCCGCAATCTTTGTTTGTCTGGCTATTTGTTTTGCAGCTCTCTTCGCCTTAACTCACAGAGTAGTCGGGATAAGGTGCCAGCCCCAAGGTTAGCTCCACATGTTTCTTGAAATAATCTTGGTCGACATGTATTGCTGGGGGCACATCCTCTGAATCCTGGGCTCGCTCACTTATTTATAGAGCCGAGCCCACCCCACTTCCCATCACAAGTAGCACCTCACACCCCTCAGCGGCGACTGTCTTCCTCCCCCCTGGCCTCAGACCCATGCAAACAGCTTACACTCTGCAGACCCAATTTCACCTGAAGCTATGTATAACATGAATTATGCTGAACTTCTTTAGCGAGTTATTAATATTTAGCTGCCCCTCCGGTCAACCCCTTGGAATACTAATGAAACCCTTAAAACCGAAATCCATAATATTTTTTAATTACTGCATCAGTAATATATACAGTATACACAATATTTATGGTGCAGAGTTAAAACAGAGTATTTGTTGTGGTTGGAGATGTTCCGCATATGTGAGAACTCTTGATTGGTTGACTCGAGTTTGCACAATGATGCCATAATACATCAATAAATAATACACTTACCATGCCGTTACCAACTTGATCAATTTTCATTGCGTACAGACAAAAACAATGTAAAACTGGTGGACCCAAGCCACTATTGGTGTTTGTCATGGATATTTTTATCCATGAAATGAAACAGTTTTGTTTATCAATGATTTGTCACTGATCAAGCAAAGTTTACCAAAAACAAACAAACAAAAAAATCCTCAAAATTATGAATTAAAAATTTAAATATTCTCTACTTTCAGCGTCTCAAATATTATAATTTCCTGTTTCTTTCAGTTTTACATCATTTATTATGCTAACCAAAAGGGCACTTGGATAGTGCAGACTACCCCGATACAATCGTCTACTCTTCAATGAAATGCAAGTAAAATGCAGCACCCCCAAGTGGTCAGATGCTACAAAATAGCTTATGCCTCCTGAAAAATGGGGTTCTAGCCTCATATTCATAGTTTGGTTTTGATGAGATATGACGTTGCTTTCATGAAGTTTGATTTGAAGACATTGATGATACTGGAGAAAATGTCTGGCCTATGAAAATGTTCAAAACAAAATTCATAAAATCCGATTTGTCAAAATACGCAATGTCAAAAAGTGACGACGCAGGATGCATTGAACTTGGCTTGATCCACTGAATTATAACAGTGTGTCAATTGTGGACATCTGACATATGATTCAAAGGTCACATGCAAAACCACACATTCAACCTATGACCCATTGATGGCGCTACAGAGCTCGAAACACACACACACTAACATATGCACACTTTTTCATTGGCCCTGCTCTACCTCTTCACCAATTTTCATGAAAATTTGTTTAGTTTTCACGTAATCCAACAAACAGACAAACGTTACTGAAAATACAACCTCCTTGGCAAAGAGACACTGGTGATGAATTAATTAAAACTGTAATGAAATAATTATTACTAGCAGCCTCTGCCACAATCAGGCATTAATAAACAGTCATTAAATGAAAAGAATCTTCATCAGTACAAGCCTTCTTGTGTTCAAAGGAATAGCTGAGTGAAAGTGTGTCATCACTCGACTTGTTTTGATGGTGCTTATGGAACGAGGGTCATACGTGCTATGTTTGGCCCTACAGCTGGCCCGGCCATTTTTAGTCCTCCTTGTCCTTTGCTGTGGTTAATGAACACTAGCCGTTTCCCTGATCTCTCTGCCAGACCAGAAGCTTAAAAATACCCTCAGAGGCAAAGCGTGTTGATGGTTGCCTCTGATCCTGCTAATCAAATCCTCCTCCATGTAGCAGAATAACAAAAAGCACTTCACTTGGCTGCTGTCTAACTCAAACATCAGTAGCTTTGTTCCTTTTTATCTGCTGACCAGACGGAGGTCTGACAATCTTCTACTTCCAGCGAAGTAAAACTCTTTTGATTTCCTCCAACAAATTGGGTCATTTTTAATTTGTAATCGTGAACTTTGACTCGCTTAGTGTGTTAACAACCTGGCTCATATCGCAGGCCCCTGACAGAGAGCTAACAATACCTTCATTCTCTTTGATTACATAGCCTAATAAAGTAGAATGAGTCTGGAGATGTTATCTACACCAGTTAAAGGATTCATCTCATACCTTTGTGCCTTTGAATTCAGTGTGAACAATGTTACAGGCTGGAACCTGAGGAGCTCAGCTTGTTCTTTCTGGATTGTGCTGCTCGTCTGCCAATTGAATGCGTATAAATGGAAATGACAGAGATTGTAACCCAGTTCTGACCCTTTACATTTCATACATAAAGTATTATTTCAGCCTTTTTGCTTTTGTTCGATGAGGTGTCCTTTAGTACATGTTAAAGTAGCTTCACCTTATTTTTAGCATTTATAAAACTTAAACAGTGATTATCTCCACCAAGGCTGCACAGTTCACTACACACCTATCCAATGCCATTACAATGTTAAGAAGGTTTGCAGAACTGGTCTGGACTGATATGTGCATACTGAATGTCAGTTTACCTGCAAATGCATAGTGTGGTCAAGATTTTATAGCAGTGTATGTAAAATAGACCACACAGTCTGGCAGTCTGCTCAGATATATTGTACACCGAGTCTGTTGAAAACTGAAACAGAGGAACAGTGAAAGAGTTCTGCATAAAATTAGAAATTTAAAAAAATGGCTTCTACTCACAATTTAGTCACATAGGCATAAATATAAAGTGCTTTGTGGAGGTTTTATCCATAAATTAAGACCATGTTCAGACTAACAGTAGCACTGCTATCGTTTCAGTGAGACTGCTTTTGGCGCAGTGGCCTGTCCAGATATAAATGACTTGAGTAAATGAACACAGAGACATCCAGCAAAGAAATCAAGCCGTAGTGCAAAGCATTGTAATTTTCCAATGCATGTTGACCAACTAAATACTGTATACGAAAAGCCCATAGTAAACGACTTGGTAGGGTGTTGCAACTTTATTTTATGGTATCCCACAAACACTATCCTTAGATAAAGAAACTCTCTTATGATAATACAAACTTGGCTCCCAAATATGCTAATTTATTCATCATGGATATATTTAATTAAACTGGACTTTCTGGATCATTTTTTATTTCCTCAGTGGTACCTAAAGCAACTCTCAAATCAACACAGGCGCTTTTGTGTTTTAAATGCAGTGTTTGTTTTTTTTTTCAGTCTGAACATCTGCTAACTGGCTCCTCTTTTGCCCTCTCCTGCACCACACTTAAATCTGTTAGATGGCTTTTGTGTTACACTGCTAAAGGTCACAGTGATAAACACAAGGAACCAGGTACAAAACCCCCTTAGATGCAGGGTATGTGGCTAAAAGGATTGTTTGGTGGTTGCATGTAGGGCATCACCACACAATAAAGTAGCTGCTCCTATAACTGTATCGCCGCAAATAAAGCTTCATGCTTTGTCACACCTTTCCAGATACAGAACAAACTGGCTGGAGTGATAAAACACTGTTTCTCTCAGCAACTCAAAAGCACACACACACACACGTATGTGCTGCCTCTTCTACCGCTGTGATAATTGAGTCCTCTGATGGCACTGTATTATGACATAATTAATGAAGCTTTTAATGAAAATTAGTAACACTTGGCTGGGACCTCATGTATCAGACATGCTTAGAAGCAAGCTGCAGTAAGTGCAGTCAGATAAGCAGGGCGAGCCTCCAGCTCACTGAGACAGAACAGAGTCAGTGAAGCTGCACTATCACGTCTCCGTATGCGCTTGAAATATCACCATCCACACACGATGTACGATCTGCAGGGCAACGCTTTACTGAGGAACTAATTATAATCTACTATTTTTGGTTCTTTTTGTTTGTTTCAGCTTCAGTCTAAGGGGGGAATATTATTCGCACTCTTTGTTGACTGTACGCCAGCGTAAATATGAGCGCTGCAATTTAAAACAAGGGAGATCAAAACTTTGCTGGGGTGTCAAAAGGTCAAACTTCTCATTTATCTCGTACGGTGTGGGATCGTTTCATATCCATAACGACACTACAACATTGCCAAAATCCAGGGTGGTGCAAAGTGAAGGGGGAAAAAAAACCCAAAAAACTAACTCCCATATATAAAGCGGTTAGCTGAAAATGTCTTCTCTATTATCATTAGTCAACGATAATATCGCTGTCACACAGGGAGAAACAAATGCCGCATTTCCTACATGAATAAGCATCATGATGTCTTATTGCTGTAATGTGGAGTAAACAGATAATTTACAGCCGAAGGGTTGTGGAAGTCAAGAAGCGGTAGGATTAAGTGCTTTGTCATCCTGATCTGGTACAAGTAGTCTGCCAGGACGCTGCACTGATCTGTCTCTTCCTCTTTGAATCCTCCCTGAACAGCTGTGTGTCAGCCTGGCTGCAAGCATGGAGACTGCGTGGGACCCAATAAGTGCAAGTGCCATCCCGGCTTCACTGGCAAGACCTGCAATCAAGGTGAGTTGTAACTTGTAAACGCTATAAATCTGGATGTTGTTCACTTGTAGTTGTTTAAGATGTTTTTTTTTAATTCACAATAGGGCGCCTAAATGAAAAAACAAATCACAAAGAAAAAGGAAAAGTCAGAACATATTAAATAAATGGTCCCCGCCCAGCACACATCCCTGCTGACTTGCATATTATTCACAAGCAAATTAAGTGAAGAAGAACCCCTGCTATGAGCAACAGCTGGGTAATCATTGTTTATTGTGGCCAAATCTCCACCACACAACATATTAAAGCTGCCACCAGAGCGGAAGCTGGTTTGCCGTCAGCCGACAGCAGCGAGATGCTTTAATCACAGGGGGAGGAGGTGGAGCGAGAGCGCTGATTCAGCTCGAATGGAAATGAGTGCTGAGGCCACGTTGAATGATCTCGGGAGTGCATCATCTCCTGTGAAGATAACATCACAATTACTGACCTGAGATAACTTGGCCCGGCTGAGTACAACACGTGCTATTGAAAGCGTTTTTTTGTCTGTCTGTCTGTGTGTGTTTGTGTGTGTGTGTGTGTGTGTGTGTGGAAGGGGGGGCTGCATCGACAGTTTGAACATGTTGAAAAGTGTTAAAGCCTCCCAGTTAGCTATAAGTTGACGTGCATCCAAGCGGCTTGAAAATACTTGTGGAATTCACGCCCTAAGACAGGAATAGGATAGTGTGTAATTAAAAACAAGGGGGGAGGGGGGTGTTGAAATCCTTTCCGGAATGTTCCAAATGACTCATCGTGCATTTGGAGGCTATAGGTGGCTCCTGTCTGCCCGTCCAGACGGCTCTACTTTGTCTTAATCTGCAACAAAGGGGAGAGGAAAAAGGATCCGCATCCCATATCCAACTACAATAGACTTTGCTGCCAACCATTCAGACAGACTTATCTGACAAATGTGATTCCAAGACCTTTCAAGATGAAACTGTACTTTCAAGCGTCTGCCGAGCTCCCATTTGTCCAATATAAGCTCTTGCCGTTTTACTGAGCTTTACCATTTTACTCTGCTTCGAGTTGACCTTTCAGCCTGTATAGGTGTTGATAACCTTGGATCCTTTTTTTTTTGACTCCCCCCATGCTATGGAAACCAATTTAATTATTCAGAGACCAGAGATTAGATTTTCTCATTTAAATGCAGCCTCTGTTAAACATTGATTTGAGGTTTACTATTGATGTGCCAGGTGGGCAATGTTTCGAAGCATTCTAATATCCTGTCCCTCTGGAGTGCTCCATTTATCTTAAGGAGACAACTGGAGGAGGGAAATAAGTTGCCCAGAGCTGCTTCTCTGACCTCAGTGCTGCTAAAGGTCAAGTAGTCACCCTGATGGCTTTTAAATTATTGTAGAATCTGTAAGTTTGTTTTGTGGACAACAATTTCCCTTGGGAAGCTGCATAATACGTGCATTTGTAACCAGTGGTGGAACTGGGAAAAGAGACTTATGGACTTGTTTTTAAAAGTACTTATATTTTGTGTTACTTCAGACTTCTCTGGAGGCAAACACTGTACTTTTTATTCCATTATCTGTCAGCTTTAGTTCTGGGTAACTTTTAAAATATCAAATTATACTTCAAAATCACAAACTGGAAGGCATTTATAACGATTAAACCTTTTGTTAAGCCTTTTGTCACCTTCAACATTTGTTGCTTTTTTTTTTTGCAGACAGCCAAACAGTAAATGCCCTTGAATTTTATTCAAATAACTGTAGATAGAATTATGCAGTATTTGGCAAAAAACACACACAATTAGAGCAGGATCACTCCTTTGCAAATCATCCAATTTGTAGAACAATTTCTTCTCGACCATCTCTGACTTTGAAACTCCAGAAAGTCTTTTCCTTTTGGACTAGACTATGTAGCAGCATTTTTTTTTGTGGTGCAAGTCCATCAAAAATGACTTTTGCTAGTTATTTCAGAATAAAAAGTACTCTGTTTTGTTTTGTATCGTTGTAACATGCAACTACAGGTGGTAAATATGCAAAATACCACTAGTTAACTCCAGCATCATCATTTTTTTTCATGTTAATTTGTACACAACAACTTTTCGTGGTGGCTTCAATGTTGGTTCACATTATCAAAGACTATTTGATCTGCCTGTCCAGAATTGCAGATTCTGAATCAATGGCAAGATTAGAAATAACAGTGAAAACCAGGCTTTTATCTTTAACAATTCCTCAGATGTTGTCATCCAAACAAAATGTGTTATAAGTTTCAAGCAAATCAGAGATGGTTGAGCAGAAGGCCACTGATGATTTGAGATGGAAGAATCCATCATTAAAGTATTATAATGTAGAATTAGTACAAGTGTACAGGTTTACAAAGCGATATCTTACATGCATACACAAATGGACACATGTTCACATGTAATAAAGGTTCAGTCTGTGATTCTGGAGAAACATTAGCGATATTTAGCTTCTTGACATATTTAGATGTGATTTTTCATCCCTCTCAATGCAATAGAGTATATAGCACAGATTCACAACATATGTCATCTCACAGCGCTTAACATATTAAGATATACGAGGTGTGTTAGAAAAGTTCCAGGACTGGTGTCACAAAAGATATATTTCAAACTACAAACTATGAGTTTTCCCCTTCAGACGATCAACCAGCACGTCTACAAAGAGATCCTGTTTGCTTCATTCAGTGCACGAGCAGAGGCGAGAGTTGTGGCAGGACAAGTCGTGGCTGCTTCACCATGACAACGCGCCTGCTCACAATGTCCTGAGCATCCCACAGTTCCTGGTTGAGAAGAACATCGCCATGCTGGAGCAACCTCCCTACTCACCCCACCTGGCTCCGTGGGATTTTTCCCTCTTCCCCAAACTCAAGGTGGTCATCAAGGGGACCCGTTTTGAAGACGTGGACGACATCAAGATGGCTGTGACGATGGAGCTGCGGAGGATCCCGGTAGAACCCTTCCAGCAGTGCATGGCGGCGTGGCAGAGAAGGCTGGGAAAGTGTGTTAGACTCCAGGGAGATTACTTTGAAGGGGAAAACTTGCTTGGATTTGAAATATATCTTTTGTGACACCAGTCCTTCAACTTTTCTGGCACACCTCATAGACCTTACTAATTTTGAGACCCTAACAATCCAAAGTTGGCTTAGAATTCCCTTTAACAAGCAGTTGTCAGTGGTGGGAAGTAACCAAACCCCCCCTCTGTGCATGAGCACTAACATGCACAGAGGGGGGTTTGCAGTGGTATTGTGCAGATTTTGAGCCATTTTGTTGGTTTCCCGTTTTAGACAACTGACTGAAAACACCGGATTTTGTTTTTCAGCGTGCAGACAGCTACTGTGAGGACATAGTTCCTGAATTTGACAAATAGTGTATTGGATTAGTCTCACCGACTCTACCTTTAAGTGGGAGGTGTGGATAGCTGTGTCGCCCCGGAGGCACTCTGATTAACAGGAGTGTTAAACACCTCAGGAACACTGCTTGTGTGGGGCAACAACAAACCACAGAGGAAACACGGCTGTTTACACTAAACACAAGCACAGCAGACACCGTATTGATTTCTCTTGGAATCAAAGCCATATTTTCCTCTGTCAAACTTTTATTAGCTGGTACTGTTATGAAAGATTTACTTCACATTTCAAGGTCTACATGGTTATGTTTAGTGCCAGATCTTTTCACCTGCCAAATAATTTATCTTTAGTGGTTCTTTCACTTTGATTTTCATTTCTACTCGCAAAAAAAAAAAATCTTATGGCCTGAGTGGATTGTAATTTGAATGGATCTGATTATTTTCATTATTAAATTAACAGGCACTCATCTTTCCGGAATAATAGGTACTACTTGCAGTGTCCCCGTGATTGTGAGAAAGTGCATCACCCTTGGTGCTGATGAGAATTGTTTCTGTCATGAAGCATGGTGACGATAGATGAATGTGCTCTTGCAGCGCAAATAAACTCATTATAGGGATAATCTGTTTAACAGTTTGGCAGCAGACTCCCCCTGCTGATCCAATCATTTTAATAAGATGATTATTCTGTGCAGGTGGATTTAATTAGGTGTAGTTGACCTGCTGTTAAGACACTATTAAAAGATTCTGCTGAAGGAGTGACGTCTCAGACATCAGAAGCGTTACAGCTGCAGCGTCTCCAGATGCTGCTTTCTACTTTTTTTTTTTTTCTCCCTGTCTGTCAGCCAGACGAAAGTGAAACCCCTTCACATATGACAGTCTGGCACTCGGCTTGAAGTATGTATACAATTTTTTTTCCCATATCTGCTTTTAAAATATTAGCTAATACCTGGATCTTGCACAGCTTTATCTTGGAAAAAGCCACAGAAAATTTGGTGATTGCTTCACACACATGATTTTAATTCAGCGTAGGTGTCGACAGATACTTCAGGGTTTGTTGGTTTAGAATCTGATCCCTCTCTGTCACTGTTTGTCTTCCTGGCTGTCGACTGTTAACAGTAAAAGTATTGCGTGCACGTCGACAGACTGTGTATTTTCTCTCAGCTATCATCCAATTACTGCAAATTTGTTTTATCTGTGCTCTCTTTTAAAACAAGGTAATTAAAAGGGGCATGAAGTCATATTTGACCTGATTAACCTCTATGAGCGAAAAGTAGGAACAGAAATAAAATTGATGGAGTGAATCTCCTCTTAACCTTCTCTGGTAATGATTCAATATTAAAGTTACATATTCACCGTGAGGATGAATGAGCAAGACACTTGCTATTCAGGCTGAACACGTGTCTGATACGAGGTGATACGGTGTATTACAATATAAAACACAATGGCAGCGGCAGCACTGCTTTAATATTGCCTCATAACAGATGCCTGCTTGCGGGACTGCCAGTAAAAATGCACCGAGAATGGCTGGAAGGTGTCACATGGACGCAGACCAGAGAGTCAGCCTTGAAGTCTCAGCACCTGGCTAAGTGTTCATTGATCAGATCAAGCTCCTTCATCTGCTTTCAGGCTATTTTGTGTTATCATAGAAGAGAGGGTTTTTTTCTTCTTCTTTTTTTTTTTACCAACATTTATTGAATGCCATGTCCAGATCCCATCAAATAAACATCTACTGGCACACATTTAATTTTTATCCATAAGATATACAAGCATATGCATGTGAATGTGAACTCAGATCCACTTTCAGGATATTTGAATTGAGTTTAACTATGCCTATTTCGGAATTTTTCACTATTTAAAAAAAAAAAACAGTTGAAGGGATTTGTCCTCAGGTTTTCTTGTAGTTTTTAGAAGATTTTTTTAGTTTACTACCATTTACTGTTTACATCTTACGCCAAGTAATTCTCTCACTGAACCTTTGTTTTTTAGCCTCCTCTGCCTCCTATTCCACTGCCCCTCCACAGTTCCTCTCTGCAGATAACACCTTTGACAAGTGTTTCTGTCCTGGGAAGAGTTGGCAAGGCAACAGTAGGCTAGCGTAACTTCTCAGGTTAAATTATCGTACCCTTCAATAGGGAGATGCTCGAGTGATTTAAAGCATGCAAAACAGGCCGAGGTAGCTGTATCATCTTCCTGTCACCTAACAATAGGTGTTGTTAGCTCGCCTGCCGGGGGAAAGGCTGCTTGACTTATAGACGGGCAGACAGTTGAAGGGAGGGGCTGACATTCCAGGGGCTGAAGCGTTTGTAGTCAGGCAATGATTTGCCCCTTTAAACGGTAACTCCTGTCTACCTTTGAAACGCCAGGCATAAATTGAGAAGGGATCTTCTGAATCTGTGAGATACTGTAATTCTCTGAGATCCTATTTCACCCTCATGACAAAACAGGAATGCAGAAGAGAGAGGAGAGAGGGCAGGAGGGGAAGGGACGCAAAAAAAAAAAAAAAAAGAAAGAAAAGAAAAACACTTTCGCTGATTCTCCCATGTGGCCTTAAAGTTTTTTTTTTTTCAGCTACTCAGCTCATGCCCAATTCCCACAAGTGTAATCCTCTTTGCTGCATAATGTTCCTCTTTACTTTCCAGGAATGTGGTGTGGTCAGAGGTGTTCTAATCCACTGGTTGGTGCTTTTCTTTCTCACTACATCTCTCTCTCTCTCTCTCTCTCTTCTCTCTCTTCTCCTTACTTATTCTCCACCCTTCACTATTTTATGTCAATCAAACCCTCCATGCCCCTCTCCCCCCCCATCCCCCTCTAACCCACTTTCTTTTGTCGAAAGAAGAGGCGCTGGACTATTTAACCCCACCAGTGTGGGCCGGTCGCCTTCCTATCTTTCTTCCCGTGGACCATCAGCCAGCGAGAGTAGTGACGGAGGGTGAGATTTGTCGATCGACCTCCCCTCGGCAGCTTCCCTTCTTCCCCCCTTGGCAACATGCATGGTGCTGCACTGTGTGGCCTGAGGAGGGGTGAATGTCACTCTCAACAACCTTTTTACCGCTTTCCGTCTTTCCTGGCAGAAGAGGCACCACCCAAGAGCAGGTTTTCAGTAGCATGAATGCCCAGCATGTCCCGTTTTTTTTTCTTTTTTTTTTTACCACTCTACATCAGCCTCCCTTTCTTTCGCTCTCTCACCCTAAAAAGCAGATTCTCAGCACCGAAGAGCCATCGTGATTTTCTCCTTATTGCCCTGTCCCCTTCCTTTTTATCTCATTTTCCTCTCTAGTCTTTTTTGAGCACCTGGAACAAGGAGCTCCTCCTTCTTTTCAAAACCATCATCGACATGGACGCTGCAGTCCGCCGACGCTGCTAGAACAAGGCCCGGAGTTCTAACCAGTGTTATCTTCTTTATAGAAAAGCATATCCCCAAGAAAGGGCCTGCTGCTAATCTCTCTGTCAGTGATAGAGGCGTGTCGGGAATGTAGCATAGCATACCTCAGTGGAGCTGACCCAGTAAACCACTCCACTTTGCATCACTTCAGATGTGTCTTAGTTGTTCATTTACCGTACAGTGAACTCCCCAGAGGGGCTTTCCACCTCTGCTATCACATAAGTTTCTGCAGTCCCGAGGCCATGTCGAACTGTCACTTGGTGGTCATATCTGTCCGTTATCTCTCAGTTTTCCATCCTTCTGTGTCCGCTGCGTCTCGTCTGTCCTCTCTCTCCACCCCGTTTTTTCTTCGTAGATGAGAGCCTGGCTGTGTCTTGTGTCTGGCTTGTGCTGATGCTCACGGAGCTTCCCCTGTCTGAGAATGTGACCATTTCAATAATCCCTCATTTACATTTTTAAGCTGTTTTTCAGCACGACGGGCAAGCAGAGACCTGTTTCTCTGCCACGCTGACGATGGACAGTGTTGCTATGGTTTTCTGTAATCGCAGTAATGAGAATGCCAGTTGTTTACTGCGAAAAACCAAGGAGGAAAACAGGACCGACAAGGCTAATTAAAAAAAAAGTGACGAGTCAAGATGAGCATGTGCATATGTGTGTGCAATTGTGTGTGTGTGTGTGTGTGTGTGTGTGTGTGTGTGTGTGTGCAGGTGTGAATGTTGTGGACAGTTGCAGGGTTTTGGCTGCAACTGTGAAAATGAACAGGGCGCGACAGGACGAATAATTTTGACTTACTTTGGTTTAATAAGGAATTTAGAGTCACTTCAGTCTAGAAATAGTGTCATTTTTAATAGGTTTTCAAAAAGACTAAGAAGTGGCCCAACAAGCAGTAGCACAAACACAGTCTAAATTGAATTGCAACAAGACTTATGTGAGTGAATTGCAATATTAATATTCATATTGGCATCTATGTGCAGCTTACTGCCTGCTTAAAGAACCTCTTTTTGTTTTAGGAGAAACGGCATTGGGTTGCCTTGAACATGAGTTCCTGTTTGCTCTTAAAAAAGTTTCAGCAATATTTCTATTCCATATTAATTCTGTGTATTTTATACCTTCTGATTAATTTAGATCATAATTTCAAACCTTAAAGCAAATAATATTTAGCTTTCCTAACACATGTAGACATTGTAATAAAATAAAAACTTTTTTTTTGTTGTAAAACAGTCAAATATCTCGCTATCCTTGCTAGTCAGTGAAAGTAGTGCTATAAATGTTTTATACAGTTCCCCAATGTAACAACTGCATTCACAAACTGACCACCACACACCGCAAAGAGTTTACATGGAAGTTGACTTGAAGTCTGGAAGGTTAAACATGCAGGCAGTTGGTCCAGATTCCTGTCACATCCACTGATCACTCAGCCAACTTGGGTTTAGCAGATCAGAAGATCCATTAATAGAAGATGAGGTCTGTGGATGTACAAACTGAACATCTGCTCCATCATTCATCCAAATTAATCTATGGTATCTGTTAAATGGAGGCGGTATGCGGCTCGCAGAGAATGTGCCCTGCGTATGTCCATAGAGCTAAACGTGGCACCATTTAAAGTGCGGTAGGCCAAGATGACCCATCATGTGCTGTACAGTGAGCTGAAGTCTATTTGTGATGGTTCTACTGTATCACAGAAACACACAGTCATATTCATAGTTTAGGTTATTTATATTTCTTTGGAGTCATCCCAGTGTGATGCATTCCTGCGTGGTTTCAAGTTGGATTTTTCCCTTCTGTGTCTGGTTCTCCCAACAGACCCTACATTCAGGTGAAAGAGCGGGAGTTTTGGATAATATATAGAAAAAAATATGTGATTCCTGCCAAGTTGGATATTTCCTCATAGCCATATGCATTGTCTCAATCAGCATTCATAAGTCTTTAAGCCCTGTGCACATACTTGCTATGGACTGCTTATTATTATGGACAAGACAGGGCAAATAGTCTGTATGAGTAATGTTGAAATGAAAACAGTGACCTGAAATTCTTTCAGCCTTTCATAACCTTGTTTAATTTTAAAAAATAAAATAAAAAATAAAATATCAAGCATCCAGTAAAATTAAGCTGAATGAACTTTATTGTTAAAGGAAATACATCCAACTAAAACAATTGTCCTGCAAATTATACAACATTTTTTCTAAGTGAAATTTCCTAGTTATTCAAGTTTAGACGAACAAGTGATAATTTTCACGAGTAAATATGATGTCTTACACTTTGAGACACTTATTGCACTGCCATGACATTAACCCAACACCACAGTTGCATATAGAAAGCCAGAATATCCAACGAAAGAAGAACTACTTTTACTTAACCTAAATTTAAATAAAACCAAGTAAAAATAAGAATTTAATCTAAGCAGTTCAGTATGAACATGTTTTACCATCCAGCCCCTCTTCAATTCACTGATGTTCTGCAGGAACAGTGACACTATTTTCTTTATGAGAAAGCTTCATCTTAAAAATTGCTTTAGGAGAGAGAGAAAAAAAGTGGTTTAAAGCAAACTGAAATGAAAAGCATTTCTCTCTGCCTCAGAACTGCATAACTGCATTCGACTCTATAAAAGCCTTTTTCTTTAAGTATGAGTGCAGGAAGAATCAGAAACAGCTCATATAAATGATTGAGTGCCCTCAGATTGTCCAAATACACAAAAGCAAATGTGAATGACAGTGATGGGAGTAAGTTCATTGCTTCCCACTGCCGCTATGAAAGCAACGAGATAACCCAAGAGATGTTTCATGCAGTAGACATTTGACCTAACGCAAAAAGCAGCGGTCTAACGAAGTACTGTCGGTGGCTCTAATTCTCCAGTCTGCAGGCATTAAGAAATTGTGGAAGAAGAGGCTGCAATGCTTCTGTGTGTTTCATGTATTAGATTTTAGGAGGAATCGCTTCTCAAAGATTTGACACTTTCATGTGCCACTAATTTTTTTAATGCTTTCAGTTGAGCAGAAGCCCTGAGTGGACAAGCTTCCCCCTCACTTCAGCACAAAATCTTTTTTTGAAATACACAAATTGAAAAAAAAAAAGCATAAAAACAGATAGATGGAAATGCACTTAATGATACTTCTGCTCCATTCAGGTGTGCCAGTGAGCCGGCGTGCTTAACATCACAGCCCAGAAACTGAAAATGGAATGCAGGCGTTATTTAATTTATGGGTTAATTCTTTGCCTCGCATGCAGTTACCTGTCAAAATATCTGTCATGAAAAAAGGGCTTAGAGAGATAAATTTCACCACAGTTTGAATGTCATGTTACTGCTATACAGTGAGGAATAAACACATTCATTTTATTCATTTAACCCAGCAAACTATAAGCTTTTATCTTTGAAGGACGCTCGTTTCGACACATCCCTGATTCTAAAACACTCGAATGGAAAGCAGATGTTTTTGTTTTTATTAGTTACGCCTTTGCTTTTCATGTGAAAATGTATGTAAATGTATTTATTTAAATTTGCCACTATAAACTTTTCGCATAGATGGCACTTGTCATAGCAGTAAGTGCAGAGGTTTAGCTAATGACATTAATCACGGCTCTGGCTGTCAGTAAGTAATCCCAGTGAGGCAGCAGACACAACACCAGGGCTCTGCTGCTAAAACACATAATGGAATTCTGGCATTAATAATGTTATTAGTTCCACCAGTGTTTGACTAGTCAAAATCTCTGTTCTAAGCAAAGTATAATGTGAATTTGCATAAGCATTTGACAGGTGTTGAGCTCAGGGCATATTCTTTTTCTCCCAGGAGCCCCTTCCTGCTCTGAACTCAGACAGCATCACTTTATAATAAGATTTTTATGGGCTGTTGTGGGTGAGATCTCCCCACTTTTATGTCTGCATAAAAACACTGGAATTATACATAACTGTCAACGGGAGCTGGATGGCGAAGCTGCAGCCTCGTGAAGTCAAGATGAGTCAGAGGGTATAATAGCATCTTTTATCACGTGCAGGTGGTAGTAAGCCTGACAGTTGACACCCTCTTCCTGGTAAATCATCAAAGAGGGCAGTTCTGGGCCTGTCAGAGCATGGCGACAACCCCCCCACCCCCCTTCCAAAACACACACATCAACACACACGTAGACAGGTAGACACCTCAAACTTGCACGTAAATGGATGGGTGAGGTTTGACGTGATTGACCTCTCCACCTTTGCCCTCTGACTAATTTCAGCTCTGCATAGGAGGGCCTCTCCGTCTCTCCTCCAGTCCACTTATGTCGTCCCTCTCTGTCTGCAGACCTGAACGAGTGTGGGCTGAAGCCGCGGCCCTGTAAACACAGGTGCATGAACACGTACGGGAGTTACAAGTGCTACTGCCTAAACGGCTACATGCTGATGCCTGACGGGACCTGTGGAAGTGAGTCTGTTTCTCATGCACACATCTACATCCATGTGATTGAACACACTGTAGTCTGAAATGTGGATATTTTAATTCCCTTTGTGTTTTCTCCCTCATCCCTCTCCTGCTGTGGAGCCTGTATGTGCTCCTATGAAGCACTCTTCACCTCACTACAAAGATGCATTCATCTGAGTTCCAACACAAGGCAACGCTGATGACATATGCTCTCTATTATGAAATACATTTTCCCACTCATGTGAATACCTTTGACAGCAGCCTCACAATCCTTTGATAGACTGTTTTGATTAAAGCCCCACGTTGATCTGCTTCATTACAGCAGCTCTACAGTGTGAAGAACCCCTGCGAAGAACCCTGCGAGGCCTTAAAATGAAAAATATGAAAGAAACACAATCTGTAGACCCTCCAGTGAATGTGCACTTCTTATTGGCTGCCCTGAGGTGTTCCACAGAATGCAAGCTGATGCCCGTACATGTCTCCCTGTAAATTTTGTTCCCCACCTGATAACTATTTTCTCCACACGTTTCCACTTGACTCCTGGTACCCAATTTTAATTAGTTCTTTTATATCAGAAGAAAATTCATTCGGCGCCTTTTAAAGTCTGAATTGCTCACCACTTGAGGCAATCTAAAATTATTCTCGGAGTTGTTGTGTAATGATAGAATGATAGCGTTAAACACCTTGCTGCTCCTCTTTTCTCCCCTGCTACAGCTATGATCAATAGATCACTGTAGCATTTAATCAGCCGGGCCTGCCTCAGTCATCAAACTGTACTCCAGGGTGCCTGCTGTAGCTGTAGTAGCAGCAGCAGCGTGAGCCTCACTTTTAATTTCCTTTTTAGGGTCCAAAGTTATCAAGAGAGGCTGAACAAAATCTGTTCTATTATATTATTATTTTGGAGGGGCCTTGATCTGCTCAGCACGGCTCCACAACAGTGGCGCTGCACACTGGTGCCTCGATACGGTGGAGATGGATTATCAGTCTTTGGGTGTAAGAAAGGATAAAAGTGGGCAAGAGAAGATTGCTTGAGCTAAGGTGTGAGCACATAGCAACTGCACAGCAGAGGAATCTAATAATGGGAGAGTGTGTGCTGTTCTGTTGTCTGCACCCCAGGGTCAAGCTGGCTAATATCAGAAAAGGCAGGCGAGTGGCCTGGCTCTTACAAATTGGCTGGAGGGTACGGATTGTGCGTGTGGATGTGAGGAGAGAAAGTGTGGGTGAGAGCAGCATTAACTGTTCCCCCTTTGTAGTCCCTTGTGGCACCAGCACGTGTTAATATGTGCTGTGTTTCTTCTGCATCCATCAGACGCTCGCACTTGTGGCATGGCCAACTGCCAGTATGGCTGTGAGGTGCTGAAAGGAGAGGTCCGATGTCAGTGTCCATCGCCCGGGCTGCAGCTGGCTCCAGATGGAAGAACCTGCGTGGGTATGTCCCAGTCTTAATATATCTCCACAGGCCTGAAAACCAAGCCGTATGTTGCCGCTCTCGTCCACGAGCGACTCCTGTGAAAGCATCACAAGCAAGATTTTTCAAATGTGTCTTTCTCACCCTTCAAATTTGCTAAGTGACAATCGGATGCAACTGTCTTGGCAAAGGCAGGAAAAACCTTGGCAGCAAAAATGGAAATTGGGAACTCGAACAAATCCTCCGTTGCAAGCCAAGCATCCAAGTTGAATTCATCCAAAATATTTACCAATACATCTTTTTTATTTGCTTTCATCAAAGACCCCAACAATTCATCAGTGGTTTTCAACTAAATGGGGAGTTTATTACAGACCTCCTTCAGCTTCTACAGCAGAAATGCGATCGGGGGGAAGCCCACCCCTCCACCGTCCTCCTGTCCTGCTTTCATTACCAGTTTTATGTGGCACTGCTCCTCCAATGGGGAACTTAACATATGAAGGAGCGGCAGCTGAGGCAGTTAACCTGTGTAAGGTTTTAAACACAGGCTGTTCCCGTCCGGCCTGTTCCTGTTCCGCTGCCTTATCGTCCCACTTAAGTGCTGGGTGGCTAATGGAGGGCGGATTTCTAAAACAGGATGGACATCAATCATGAAGAATGATGGAGGAGTGGACAAAAGGTTGCCTGCCACAGGTGTTACAACAGTTTAATGGAATGTTTCCAGACGCCTCTTGATGCAGATGTCTTATGGAGATTTTTATGGAGGCCTAATAATCACATCTATGGAGGTGATTCCTTTGAGTAGCCAGAGCTTGGGTTTGGCACAAATGATGCAGCACTGTTTTTACCTAATGACGCTGTGAAATGTGCCTTGTTGTGGCTTTATAAGTAGGCTGAGCCTAAATTTTCCAACTTGACAGTAAATATCTTTTGCTAAATGTAAAGAATAAGACATTTGAAGTGTTTAAAGCTGTTTTTGAAATGTGAATATATAGTCAGATCGTATTTCCAGCCAGCAAATGTTTGTTCCATCCCCCTTTCACTTCTACTGAACCCCACAGGGTGAATAAATTTAAAACTGTTTTGCTCCGATGGACTCACAGGTCAGAGTTTCTCTTTGTTCAACTCTGACTTGGAGGATGTCCTCAGTCTGCCAATAAAAATACAGACTGGCTGTTTTATCACTCTGTTTAGTACATTAACACACTGCCAATACAAACTATAAGTTTGCGCTCATGCACTGTTTACAGAGTGTAAAAGCTGTGATCAATATTTACGTGAAATCCACTTTAGAGAGCTGACGTCACATATTTTTTATGCCTGAGTGTAAAGAAGGATTCAGTTGAACAAAACGTATTGTGACCATATCTTAATAATTAAGCGTTATGAGCTGCTATTAAGTGATAATATGTTTAATCATGTGTGCTCAGAAGAGGGACAGTCAATGAAGAACAAGGATTAACCCACATTTTTCCCCAAAGTTAAATGCTCTTTTAAAAAAATAGCATTGTGTAATATTAATTAGGTGATTTGCTGTATAAATGTAAATATATTAGCTCCAGTGTTATTGAACATGTAAAACAATAATTAATAAATACTTTCATAATACACAGTTTAAGCAAACAATAAATTAATAGAAATTAAATAACATAAACTTGAAGGATATTCTGCTGTTGCTTGAAGAGGTATATTAGAAAATAATACAGTAAGGTGGCCCCAGACAGTGGTGGTGTTAAAAGAGTTTTCAGTAAGTCAGTATCAGCATTTGTCTGTATTTGTCATCTGCAATATTTTTTTTTATAATTTTCACCCCTAGACTTGTTGCTTGTTGTTGATGATGTGTCCTCACCTCACTTTTTTTGTTTTTGTTTAGAAATCTGATAATTACTTTTTATTCGTCAGTTTAAAATTGAAGTAAAAGTGAAAAATTGTTGCTTTTCAGTCCAAAGTTGTGAGCTGTGAGCAGTTCACTGACGTTTTCCCAAGTTTCAGTCTTTTTTTAAATAATAGCTATTTAAAGAAACCCTGCACGTGCTACGTTATTTGTTTACTAAAAGTGGATTAGGCCAGGAATCCCTTAACAGGGATGTCTTGTGATCCGTTCGAAAGGAGGTATTGACTTGTTTTTGCTGTGTGACAGAACTGCAACAAAACCCTCTGATTAAAGCCAAAGTGCACTGGTGTTTCTGTGCTGGAAAAGCTCGGGATTAGACAGCTTCATAATTTGCTGGCTCTCACTGAAATTGCTTAATGCATCAGACAAGTTGTCAAGTACTGTACGGCACAGTTTCAGATGTTTTATGTAACTGTGAATATGGGGTTAAAGCTGATGTCTGACAATTCGCCACTTTGGAAGAAAAACTCTGAGCTGGCATCAAATCCAGATGTACTGATAAAGGCAAACCCTTCTAAAGCAATGTTAGAGTTGGTGTAAAGACACAGTGGCTGTATTTATGCATGTGTATGTTATTTGAACCATAATAATCCGCTGCTGTCCTGACTGTAGCAGCGTAATGCAGCCACAGCCTCCAACTACTGGCCATTAAGGAGCTCCACTGAAGCAGTTTGGGATTAAGGCCCTTTGCTGATGAGAACCTCAGCAGTAGTTGTTGAGGGGATGAGGGAGCTCTGCCCACCGACTTCACTCCCTTGTTTTCCCAGCTGGTGCAGGTGTCTCACTATTTTTAAGGTCCTTTTAAACAGCAGTCCCTGCAGCACCACAGCGCCTCAGCTGCATTATGCCACAAATAAATTAATGATTTAAGGCAAATGCTTTGAGTCGCTCGGTGTCTAAATATTAATGCCCACATGCCTGCAAAGGTGATCAACAGAGACACTTAGAATAGGCTTTAAATAATGAAACAAGGTAGTGTGCATTGTATTGTGCTCACCGAACAGAATACATAATATGCTTTGTTCATAAATGAATACTAACCAGGGAAGGTGAAGAAGTCTTCCGGTATGAATAGCAATGTGTGTTTAGTTGTGGATTAAGTTGGCCTTTTTATTCTGTCTTTTTTTAAGGCATTGTTTTGTTTTGAATGCATTGTATACTGCATGCAAACAATGCTAATAGGCGGCTTCTTTCTGTGAAAGACTGGTGAATGCATCACTTTAATTAATTTGAATCTTGTCTTTTTTTGTGACAATCTGTATCTTTTTTTTCTCTCTTGCAGATGTGGATGAGTGTGCAGCAGGGATAGCGGTGTGTCCCAGGTTCAGGAAATGCATCAACACCTTTGGGAGCTACATCTGCAAGTGCCACGAAGGGTTCGACCTGCAATACATCAACGGGAAATACCAGTGCATAGGTAGTGACACAGTGTCTCTGCAGTGAGTCAGATAAAACTTACAAAGGTCAAAGATGTGCCGAAATGTTCTGACTTTTAGCCAAGTTATTTTTAGCGCTGTGGGCGGGGGTGAAGAAGCAAGGTGATAAGAAAACGAACATGCATAAATGACAGAAATTTACATGAACAGTTGCAGCAATCCCTTTGGAAATGTAATTTCTAAAAGTTATGTCACATGAGCAGAATCTCAGCGACACCATCCTTAAAAAAGGAATGTCAACTAGTTCTGGAAGCAACTAAGTACATTTAATCATTCATACATTACAGTACATTAAGTACTGTACTTAAGTTATATTAAGTTACTTTACTTGAGTATTTTCCCATAATGCTCCTCTGTAGTTCCAAACCACTGCATTTTAGAGACAAACATTCCATTTTATAGCATTCATTTGGCAGCTTTTTTATTTGTCATTTTGCAGATAAAGAGTTTACACACAAAGCATTTGACTAACTTACAATACACGATGCATGTAATAAGTGAAATTCAAACTCCTCTCCAATAAAATCATTTAGGTAATGATATGATACTCTGAAAGGTGCTATTCTGCAGGACTTTTAATACTTTAAGTACATTTTTATGATAGTGCATAATTTTAATGCTGTACTACTGCTATTTTTATTAGAGTAGTTAACCTATTTATAGATATTGCTACTTTTACTTTGGTAAAAGATCTCACTGGTGCCAGCCACCCCCTAACAAGTGGATCCTACTCTCAATGTATCAGCCACTGCTGATAGCCACAAAAGCAAAGTGAAATAGTAAAATAATGTATTTAAAAATGCAACAGGGGAGGTCATGTACCAGAAATATATCAAAATAGTCAAAAAACAAAGTTGTTTGAGGCTCATAAATCAGCATCACTGTACTAGAGTTAAATCAATACTCTATGAGAGGGTTTGGTCAATCACAACATGTCAATAAATGCTAAGAAACAAAATCTAATTAATTGGATCGCAAATATAATCAAATTTAAAACTGTAACAAACTAAGAAAATGAAGCAGACACTAAAAACACTTGAAGATATGTCAGGTTTAGTGAACTGGCACCAAACTGCTGCAAAACAAATTTAAGTTGGTTGTTTAATTTCCTCTTATTCAACTTTGCCTCAACAATTCACTTTAGTGATATACACTATATTTATTTTTTTATTTTTTTTATTTCTATTCTGTATGCGTTATTGATCATGCAAGTGGAAACTCTCTTTTCTCATATCTCGACTTGTTGTGAAGCTGGGGTCAGAACCCCCAATGATCAGTAGCCGAAAGCCTTAACCACTGAGTCACCACGACCCCAAAAATGTAATCTAATCTTATACTTGAATTAGTTGTCTATACAAATCTACATTATCTTAAATCAAAGTATACGTCACAGACACATTCATTTATCTAGTTTTACGCAAACCTTTAAACAGGTTGAACAGTTGTAACTTTGACTTTGAATTTGGTAGCAGTTTCCCCTAAAAGGCTTGAAGGACCGTGCAGCTCTCCATCACAGACAGAATTTCTGCAGAGCAACCTTGATAGTGATTTTGTGTCGGCATTCATGGAAAGATGGCTATTATTCACCTAAATGCTTTCACTAACAGCCAGACATGAACTTCGAGCTTTCCTTCAAGTGGATGTGAAGCAATTAGCCTTTGATATTCTACTGTTATGTCTGAAGCTTTTTACACTTGCACCCGGTAGCTGAATGTTGTTCTGTTTCCATTATCTTTCAGATGTGGATGAGTGCTCTTTAGGTCAGAGCCACTGCAGCAGCTTCGCCACCTGCTACAATACACCAGGCTCATACAAGTGCAAATGCAAAGATGGCTACAGGGGGATGGGCCACGACTGTAAACGTAAGAACCGAGAACAAAAAAAAAAAAAACCCGGCCCCCGATGTTCACTTTCGCAAAGAGGAACGGGGCCTCACATTTTTTGTTTTCTTTGCCCGTGTTTTTTAAGAAGGTAGGAAAGCAAGAAAGAGGGAGGAATAGCCTTGCAAGCAAAGAGCGGGGACTGAAATTCCCGTCTTTGTAAAGGCTGTCAGTCATTACTTAAATCACCCTGCTCTCTTATCGCATGCTCCCAGAGTGACTCCATTTTTGACGTCTGGCCATTTTAATCGGCCAAAAATAGGAGTCATCTTCAAATGTGAAATATTTCTTGTCCTGGTAGTTTGTCTCATTCTGCTTGCTGACACACAGCTCATTAGTCCGTGCGTCTGCACTTTTTACGGCAGCTCAGTGGATAAGAAGTCATCTATTCTCCACAGTTATTTAATCATCTGACACACAATGTAACACTCCACGGAGCAAAAGAGGAGGCCTCATGAAAGTACTTCACCCTGTCGCTTGCCCAAAGGCTGCGAGTTCTCTGGGGGTCGAGTTGCAATATCCTATTTGTGTATCGCGTATCAAAGTCGCCTGCAACCTGAGGAGGCAATAACTGAGTTCAAACCACTTACCTTTGTCCACTCTCATTCCTCACTCTGAAAACTCTTGCGAAGCCGCCGCATCACGCGAAAACCCCCAGTTTATGCCTCTGCTTCTGATGTGGAACAATGTGTGGAGAAACAAAAGACAAGGAGGTGCAGCTTTGATGACATCAGCAAGGGTGATCTCAGGGGCACGGCAGCCTGTTTGAGCGCAGAAATCATTCCACACACACACAGAGAGGCTTTAGCTTGATGCCGCAAGGCCTCTGGCTATGAGTACACAAAGAATTTGTAATCAGGATGACCACATGAATGGATAAACAGATGCTATTAGAAAGCAATATCGATTTCACAACAGTAGAAATCCTCTGAACTCAGTATGTGTAAGTGTTGAACCCATGAAGGTATCGCTCATTCTTTCCATAAACAGTCCCACTGTGTGAAAGGGTTCTTGTGGGATTCTAGTGCAATTGTGAGATTTGAGACACCCAATTTGTTTTAGGATGTTAACATTTAGTTAATAGTTAACATGAGTAGTCTCAACAGATGAAATAAAGCCCTCCTCTGCAAAAGTAAGACTAATCATCGCAGCTAGTCTGCAATTCTGTGCCTCATTAGCTCTTAAGTGCTCATATTTCTGTGCTCCATCTGCATTCTCTTATCATTTCAGCCATTCCTAAGGTGAATATTGACCCTCCGAGACCAGGCAAACTGCCTCCAAATCATCACAACTACATCCCAGACTTGGATCACAAGAGGACCACCACCGTCCGCCCGCCGGTGACTCAAAGGAGGATCTTCCCCGTTATTCCCAAATCGCCAACCACCACCACCACCACCACCACTACGAGAACCACCACCACTACCAAACCACCTCTGCCTCCAAAGAGGGTCACCCCACCTCCACGCAAGCCGGCGGTTCCCACCAGAAAGCCCTTTGTTCCCACGAGGAAGCCGTCAATGCCCACACGCAGACCGTACATCCCACCGAGGCCAGTAGCTCCCACCAGACCTCCCTTGCCTCAGCCACCGGTCACACCTGTAGACAACAGCATCCAGAAGGAGGTCACCAAACAGAGAGGGGATGTCCACAGTAAGAACAGTCTCTCTAATCCAATCTATTCTGTTCTGTTTTATTCATTAATTTTTTAGACTTCTGACTTGAAACCACTATTGCAAGTTTTTCGACGAAAGCAAACAAAAAAATCACTTCATAGCATTTTAAATACACAAACATTGTCATGATATTTGTCACATGTTCACAAACATGATTGAAGGTTTGAGCTACAGATGCAGATTTAGCTTTTCTTATCTGACTAAATTACACATAATAATAATAGCAGTAAACATTTGGAGGCAGCAACAACAGGCTGTGAGCTGAAAACGAACCTTTTCACCTCATAAAGTTGTTATCCAACATCAGCATTCATTTTCAGTAATTTTTCTTGTGATGGGGCAAATAGGTTCACTGTTCACTCGACTGTTTTGATGACCACAAAAGAAAAATATCAGGCTGTTAAGCTGGTAAATGCTCCTCTGTGTTCGCCATCTAGCTGCTGTCTTTGAGCGATTGATGTGCGGTGCAGGGCAGGTAGTGCACAGTGAGTGTTTACAGCCTTTTTCCCTGAAAACAGCTGCTGTGTCTGGAAACAGCACTGATTAGAGCAGTGAGACTGAACCAGAACAGTAAAACTGCAGGCTGTAGAACAAAAGGATTGAGCTAAAAGACTCCATAAAACTGAGGGACACTCCAGAGTCGAGTGATGATTCTCTGCGGCTCCATCACTACGCCCAGCACCTTTCAGATGACACCTATAGAAAAACACATTGCTTATATAAATACATTTATTAGAGTTGGTTTAACAGCTCAGAGGACTTATGGAACAAGAACTTGTTGCACTGATAGGTTCAAATATCTGTATTTTTTTTCATGTCTGATGGTCGGGTCAACCTAATATGTCACACCATTCATCTTCATCAGCTCTGAGAAAGCTCTCTGCAAACCAAATTGGAGCACATTTGCATATTTCTGCATCCAAATCCTGAAAGACTATGTTTATTTTGAAACATTCTAGGGAATGAGGAGTTACGTTTACCTGACAGATGATATAAATTATTAGAATTTATTTACACATTGATACGTGGATGTCAGTTCATAATGTGTGCAAAGTTTCCCTGCCAGAAACATGACGGTTTTAATGGCAAACACTTGGCAGGAAGTTTGCAAACAGTTTGCGATGCAGACAGGTGAGGACGCTTGAAATCAAAAGTCAGAATTAGTATTGGATTGGATGGGAACACTGTGCAAGTAGTTTTAGCAAGCACACTTGGCAGGGCGTCATTGTTACTGACTGTAATATTTAAGCCTCTCATATGTAAGAATTCAAGCTGATAGATATTTAAATCCATCAGTACCCACCCTGAGATTCCACTGTGATACAGATATCGTGAAAAAAATAATACCCATTTATAAAACACAACAAATTAGTCCCACTAATTGCAGTATTAAAAGTAAGAATATTTTCTTCTTAAGGCAATTATCTTTTTGGCTTCAGCAAACAAACACAAACTGGTGCTCAGCCAGACTGTTGTTTATCCAGATGTCACGCTGTGTTCTCTGCCAAGCATGAATCTTTGACACCAATTACATTCAAAATGCATCATCAGTGCTTGTTTTAGTTTGACGTTCTCAATCAAAACCACATAACGGGATTGACTTGAAAATAATGAGAGGTGGCGCCGTTTGTTTCTTTTTTTCTTCAACAAAGAGGGCAATCAGGCCAATCATGCGCTGCTTTCTTCTCCCAATGAGAAGTGCACGCACCTTTTCAAAACACTGAATTGTTTCCTAATGAGATAACCCCGGTGAAGTGTGACTTGTTAATGTCACAAACGTTTGGTTCAAGGTGAAAGTCGCTGTCTGCTTTTTTACGTGATGACACGGATTTGTTTCCTGGTAAACACTTTGTACTTCAGCATTTGCAGGATAAAGCTGGTGGCATTTAATATTTTGTGACCAGCAAATCCAATAAAAACACAAAAAGCAGCAACAAAATGACGCCGCTAACAGCTGTTACCTGTGTGTCAATAGCCGGACGTGCCATAAAGCTCTATTATTGTCCAAAAACGATTAGTAAACACATCAGCGAGCCACACAGTTGCACTGAGTGACAGTAAAATGTCATTCACCTCCACTGTTTGTGGTGGAAACAGAGTGGAATATTTCAAAACTTGGACACATAAAACCTCAGCAATCTGTTGGCTAGAAAACACGAGGGTTGAATGATAACACAAGTTATTTCTGGCCCGGTTGGACTGATACTTTTAATGTAAAAAAAAAAAAAAAAAAGAAAATGTAAATGAGGACTATTGTTTATACTCAACATTCTGGTGCTGTAAATCCTCACAAGCCACTTGCAACAGCTCCCAAAAAGTTCACTTTATAATTTTGAGTAAAGTTTGCTGAAATCTATAGTGTCCAGCTTTCTTGGGAAGTTATTTAGCCTTAAGGATTCACAGAAGGAAGATAGAGGAGTAGGAACATATTTAGAGGTAGAATAATGCTGTATTGTTTTTCTTTCTCCTTTTTTAGGTTGCAAGGCAATTAAAAAAAATAAAATAAAATAAAAAAATTAAAACCCTTAATCCTTTACATTAGAGGGGAGTTTTGTAGCCCCCAAAATCCTCCGGCACGCAACAAGAATATCAACAAACCAAACTACTAAAACATATGTTGCTTTGCACATTATGAAAAAGCAGCCGAGAGGGAGTGCCAGCACCGACAGTATAAATAGCTGTAAAAGTTGTAATGGAACAGAGATTGAAGTTTCTCTCTGCTCATTATTGGTATCAGGCTCGTAGGCACAGCAAACACAGAACGCCGAGCTGCTTTCGCGTGTCTGAAATGTCTGGTGAGATGCAACAGCCACACGCAGAATAGGAGGTGAGATACTGTGGTGCCTACTCACCTTGCCAGATGGCATCACATAATTAGAGAAAGGAAAGAGGAGAGAAGATTGCCTAAACACCTGTCTGCACTGCTAGAGGGAGACATCAATCTAATAGTTTGCACCACAGCGAACCAGTTGTATGAGAGCATCCTGAAGATGGCTTGAATAAGGTGAGAGAAGGAGGGAAGAGAGAGAGACATCACTGAGTGATTATTCAAATAATTAGATGGAAATAGGAGTAAAAATGAGAAGCTGTGCCTCAAGTGCAGATGCTTACTGTAGTCAGAGCTAATTTAGAGCTTTGTAGTTTCCTTTCGTCTTGAACCTGTTGGACGTTTTTCTTGTTTTCAGATGGGTTTAAAGAAAAGCTCAACATTTTTTTTTTTTTTTGAGGATCAATGTGACGCTCATGTCTGCATGTATAAATGTGGAGCAGGAAGTGGGTCATCTTAGGATAAAGAATAGGAGAAGAGGGCGATGAATAGCCTGGCTTTCTCCAAACTTTAAAAATACACTTGCATCTTTGTGTCTTGCTTAACCAGTCTGTTCTAGAGATTGAAAAGATACAAATGACATTCATTAATTGCTGTAATTATTTCTAGGAAATTTGCTCCAGCCATGTGATACGGTACATAAATGCCTACAAAACTACAAATTTGTGTCCCTGTGTGTCTAAGGATTAAAGACATGGTGCCAAATAGTGCGTTTTTGTGATGCAGGTTAGATGTTTCTCTCGGTTTCCAGTCTTTATGGTAAGTTTATCGCCTCAGGTCTTGATCAATGCATAGACATGAGAGCAGAATTAATCATCTAAGTCAGTATGAAAGCAAATAAACACATTTTCCAAAATATAAATAGAGATCTCCTTAAACACTCTCTGGATTGTGCCAAAAATGCATTTCTGTGCACCTTTTTAAAAAAAAAAGCAAGGCTGTTTTTTCTAAGCTGCATAAAAGCTTGCATTTTGGAGATGCAAGGCTTTCACCCGGTGACAAGGATACAAGTGTGATGGTGTAACATCGTGTCAACAAAGAGAAAGGTAGCAACGCCGCATCTGAAAAAGGAAAAAACTAAAAATGATGAAATGTGCTGTATTTGTCTCCAAACCTTAGAATCTCAGGGAAAAGAGTGTTGATTTAAGTTGCTGATTGGTTTTTAATTTGTTTACTCAACATTTCGACAGAACATAGCAGATCTCTTCCAGCAGCTTTTATCGACCTCCCAAATATTTGGACGGAATAAAGCACATAAGGTCAAGAGGTGCAATGTTTGAATATTATTTCTTATGAAGCATTTCATCATATCTGGGCGTGCAGATAGTTTATGATTCATATATTGAAGTTTTGAGCTATCCGAGATTTCTGTCAGCATCTCAACACAGGGGAGGAAATTGGGATTTTGTTTGTAGGGCTCAAACCAGAAACAGTGTCCCAGTTACTCTGGATCATCCGCTGACCTTGCTATGAGAAGTTTTCATCTGAGCTACTTTCTGCAAAAGAAGAAGTCATATTAAAACTGTTGACAGTAAGATCTATAGATAATGCAGTGTAACCAGGGCTTTGTTTTTAAAATGATGCACGACTACCGAGTTCTTAAATGTACATTTTTAATGTTTCGGGCAGCAAAAATATCAATTAATTGAACTTGATTGCATTTGGGATCAGGGTATAAATTTTGCAAAGACAGGTACATCTTTACAACTCTGTGTATTCTGTCTGTGACATAAAAAGTTAAAAATCCAACTCTTATTAATAATTTACTTTATTTTTTGGGGTTTGTTTTGATGTTTTAACTTACAAACCGTCAGCAGGAAAAGCAAATGTTTCCTTCAACACTGTTTCATTGTCTGAATTTGTGTAATTACATGATGTTCCCGTGCTGTTAAAATAGGACACCCAAACACGGCTATATTTTCATCGTCACAGTGTCAAATTACTGCAGCCGTAATCAGCATATCATTGGATTTGCTCTTTATATATCCACCCTATGACTGGATGCGCAAATTTCAAGGGAGGCCTAGTTCCTTAAAAGCACAGACACACAAACACAGACTCCCACAGAGAGATGCGCATGCCTGGGATTGCTGGAGAGCCTGGCGTGAGCATGACCTCCCTGCTCTCGGATTCCTTCGACCGACAGGCTACATCGCTGTCTGCCAGGTGGTGGTGACCCGACGCGGAGGGGGGACGGGCCCTGTCGGTACCCGGGCTGTCTGCAGGGGGGCCGCGTGTTACAGGGACTCTGGAGGGTTGTCAGTTCAAGTGCAGGTTACAGTTCATTCACAGCATAAGCACAAGCATCCGCGTGGGATGCTGAGAAGTGTCTTATTGATAGTTTGTCTCATTAAATCCCATTAACATGCCACATATGTAAATGCAACACATAGTAAAATTAAGATATTTATGTGTATTTTACATTTTTGGATGCTTTTTCGCCATGAAGGCATTTTTAAATCCTGTTATACTAATGGATTAAAAGGGTCGAAGCGTTTCATGTTCCAAAAGATTTGTCATGAAAAATAGACAGTTTTATGCTGCACACAGTTGACCTTTAAAAACACAGCTTGGCCTACAGTACAGTATTTTGGGCAGTGTGACCCCATTGGAGAGGGATAGAGGCTATTTCAGGACTGGTTGTGTACTGTCATGTACTGAAGCTCCCCGGTTGTGTAGCAGCAACATTTGCCCAGACGTTGCATCAGATGAACCATCGCCCTTTTCCTCGTTATGTTTCACATTTGACTTCTGGTGTTGCTATGGGTTTTCTCAGGTATTCTGGTCTCTGTGGGCGTCCGTGCGCTGTTATTGAATGCGCTTAGCCCCGGCTGCACAGTCGCTAAACCGTGACATTGATTCATCCTTGTAAAGTCCTTGTTGAGTAATGAAACAAAGCTATACAATAGCCACAAGCAAATGCCAGTGAACAAATATAATACCTTAGTTAATCCGTTATCTAAACTCGCCTCTCCCTCCCTCCTTTTCTTTCTCTCTTTTCAGTTCCTCGGAACCCCGGCCACAACACTGTCCTCGACATTGACTTTGACATTGAGCTCGGCAACACTGCGGATGAAGCCAAGGATGACCCAGGTAAACACATTTGATGAGACAATCAGCAGCAGCCCTGCAAATAGGGCCCAAATGATGACGGACGAGTCACATTTGCTATATGCAAAATGAAACTGACAAGCAACTCCTGCAGCGGTGGAGGTATTAGAGTGACCAGATGTGTTTTGATAGGGCTTTCACCAGGGGGTGACGCATGACATCTGGCCGTATCCGTTTAAATAATGGCTCACAGCCCAGAATGCACTGCCAGACTTTTCCACTTTTCACATTATGCCTGCTTGATTGCTTGACTGCTTGAATGATTAATTGATCATTTGGAAGCACATCAGCGCTCTCCTCAAAACCTCCATAGTATTTAATGTAGAGTTCCTACGACGACAATAAGCTTTTGTGAAGAGACAGCACTTTCTGTCATGCCTGCTCAATGTGATTTATTGATCTCGAGAGGATGAAGATTAAATTGCCTAATGATTTAGTTACGTGTTTATTTTGGTTCACAGTGCACCATTTGATATACTGAGAAGGCATTTTCATTGGCTCAGAAAATGAACTAGAAAGTGTTTTTTCAAAAACCCTGTTTCAGGGACAAAATGATGGATATTATTCCTATCTTTGAACCAATTTGTACAGCAATCCCTGGATAATACGGTAACTTTTGCCTGCATTGCTTTAATGTTATTGTCTAGGCATCATCGCTTGGAAAGAAATGATCAGTCATTGAATATTATGACTCTGTTGTAAACATAATGTTTGTTATTCTGCTGTATGGCATATATATGCATAGACGCACACTCACTGAGTTGCAAAACCAGCAAATCTTTCACATTCACATTAATTCCTTTCTACTCTTTCTACCTCATTTTTCTTCTTTTCTGAGATTACAACATTAGAACAAATGTTTGCACCTTCTTGGTATCAGCCTGCTTATCAGGAGCAGCTTGAGCAGTCGTCTTGCTCCCAGTGTAGTTAGAGGCTCACAGCAAGGCTACAGAGAGCAGACTGGAGCCCCATGCATGTGTGTTCGCCCTCCGCTTCTCTGAAATGTGGGTTTTGTTCTGTTCAGCGTCGGGGTATCTGAGCTGCTCCTTTGATGACGGTCTTTGTGGTTGGATCAGGGACAAAGACGGAGACCTTCACTGGGAGACGACGCCTGATCCGTCAGGTAACTGAGGAACACGGGTCAATTCTTCTCACTCACACACCTTTATTAAAGAATACCATTTGTTCTATGGTTTGCTTTATATAAATGGAAATGGCTCCTACACACACGCGCGCACACACACACACACACACACACACGGTCGAAGCAGCTCCGTTTTGTTCGACTCAATTACAGGTCAAGATGAAAATTACTTGAGGGAAGTAGTTTGTCTTGTCTGCAGATTAGTGCTTTGCTCTACAAAGCGATGCAAATGAGAAGTGGATTACGCGACCCATCAGTGATACCAGTGGCTCGCGTTAAACACGAACACAACACTGTGTTTCTTTAGTTCAGATGAGGCAAAGACATGGTGAATTATGTTGAGAGGACTCAGCGGAGACCGTGTGATGTCTAAACAGTGCGGCGTACTGCTACTGTTTAAGTAACAATAGCTACATCTGGCTTCTGCTGCCAACTGCCAACAGTGTGTTTCCACTCATTCAGTCCCTCATCAGCGCAAATAAACATGTTTATCCAGACATTTAAGTTGCCCGGCCAGTTATTTACAATAAATCATGTGCTAAGCGCTATTCCAGTCGCTGATTCGCAGCAACCTGTTTATTATTCAACATTTGAACGATGTCTTCGTTATAGATACAAGGCTGTCCACCTACATGTTTTTCCTACATCTTGAGCGTCTTATGAGGCACGTTACTGTTTGCTGTTCATCACTTTAAGTTCTTTGATAAACAGCCAAGGGCAAACACTCGTGCCTGTTGGAGGAATGGCACAGATTTGGAAGGGAGCTCATAGCTTATGCAGAAAGCCTCTGTGGTCCAGAGATACTTATTGCAGCCCCCGTGGTTAGCAGCAGCCATACATGGATCTGCTGGATAAGCAAAATACATCAGCATTAATCAGCCAAAACCCAGAAGCTCTTTCACCTTTAAATTTTTAAAAAATATAGCTCTGCTATCTAATGCATGAATTAACCAAAAAAAATCTATTTGCCACTGGCAACCGACTGTATTATGAGGCAAAGGCACATAAGTGGGTCAAATGTTTATCAATTGTCTCATTATTTTCTGTCTACATTTTAAAGATCAGGTCACCCAAATAGTAAAAAACAAGCACCCTAAAAAAACACACATTTTCTTACTTACCTGTGTTAGTAATAGTGTTTTTTTTCTTTCCAGTGAAGTAAATGGAATACTGTGCTGCTCCAAGCATTCAGCACCTCAGTAAAACTCAGCTACAATTTGGCTTCCCAGGAACAGGGCTCCACTTGGGACAGTCCACAGACCCTGTCAGCAGTTTGCATGCAAACAGCTTCTGATGTGGAAATTCGTTCCAATGAAAAACTGTTAATAGTGAGGTGTGTGAATTATCCTGGGTAAACCAGAACACTGTGTCTGGAAAACTGGAAAACCAGGCTGCTGTTAAATTTTTCAGATGTTACGTTTCAGTGCTGCACACACACACACACACACACACACACACACACACACACACACACAAATGAGACTCAGGGTATCACTTTTTGTAGCAGCAAGAAAACACATATATCCCCAAACCTTTGCAAATAACAATAGTGTTTTTGTGTGTCGCTTGGTCCTAGTGGGTAAATAAAAAACAATCTGTTTGTGTGGAGTTTTTTTAATTGGATGGTCTACTTTAACTCAGTTTTGTTTCAGATAAGTTAAAGGAAAAAATAGTTTTGTTCAATTTAAGTAGCTATTTCTATCATATGCGCACTGTGTACAGACTATATATGATGAATATTAAATGGTAAATAGTAAGTAGTCTGCACTTACACAGCACTTTTTTTCTACTTTAGTGGTACTCAAAGCACTTTACAGCGTTTTCTCGTTCACACACACATTTATACACCAATGATGACAATGGCTGCCGGCCATTGGGAGCAACTTCAGGTTCAGTGTCTTGCCCAAGGACACTTCAACTGTGGAGGGGAGGGGGATTGAACCACCAACCTTGCGATTAGAGGACAACCTGCTCTACCACCTGAGCCGCAGCCGCCCTAATTCAAACACCTACATTTAGATAAACTTGCAAAATTACTTAAAAAAGTATACTTTAATTGCTATAAGTGGTTTTCAAGGACCGACAGAGGTGCAGCCTTCTCACCACAGGGTGGAATATTTTTTTACTTCCGTCGAGGGCTACCTGTCAACACAGTTTGGTGTTTCCCATTTTGACAGCAAATTTTTATTAGTGTTCTTCCATTAATGGACTGTAATCTCCACAGGCGGGCGGTACCTCACCATTCCCGAAGCAGGAAACAAGAGGACCGGCCGAGGCGCCCGGCTGGTCCTCCCACTCACCCCTCCCTGGAACGACGGCAATCTGTGCCTGTCATTCCGGCACAAGCTGGCAGGTCACCATGTGGGAATGCTTCAAGTGTTTGTGAAGAAGGGGAAGCAGTACAGTCCGGCAGTGTGGGGTCGAACAGGTGGAAATGGCTGGAGACACACCCAGATCACACTATGGGGCACGGGCCTGGAAAGTGTAAGTATAATATCATAAACTTTTTTTTAATGCTCACTCGTACAGCATCTTTTGAATTTTAAATGATTATTTCTACAGATTTTCAGTGAAGAGAAATGTCGGTGTTCTTGTTTATAAAAAATAAATCTAAGGAGCAGTTTGCATTTTGAAAGAGCGGGATCTGCAAAATTTAATGGCGTCCACTTTGAATAACTCCTCTTTGATCATGACGGGGCGTGCGATTCTGCTGTGGCAGTACCTCAGTGTGTGATGTGCCGTTCTCCAGGTGATCCTGAAGGGGGAGCGTGGGCGAGGCAGGAGCGGGGAGATGGCTGTGGACGACATCACCTTGAGGAAAGGCGCCTGCACAGAGGAGCACAATCTGAGGAGACTCTGACTGACAGAACAGAGGAAGGCAGACAGAAAACATGAGGGAGAATCATCTCAAAGAGAACAGACTCTGTTGTGACACCCCCTCACTCTGCCTTGGCGCTCACTGATCCCCTCCCTCCCTCCTTCCTCCCTCCTTGCTCCCCCTCCTCCCAGCCATCACGTGAACGGTACCCAAAAAATTGTGTGTCTGCAGAACATTGTTTTTTTTTTCCTCTTTTTCTCGACTGTCTGTGAATATAAAAGGACTGAAGCTAATCTCATGGGCGGATCCTGGCAGCGCACCCCTCGGCCTCTCTCTTGCTCTCTCTCTCTCTCTCACTCTCTCTCTCTCACTCCGTCACCTTGTTACTCTGAAACCTGCATGCACCTACTTACCATGGAAATGTCCTCCACCTAACACAGCCCTGGCAGCCCTCCAGCCACACCTCTGAGAGGCCCACATTCACTTCATTTCTTCCCGGAGAGGATCTCTTCCTTCATTATGGAGTCCACTTTTGCTTTGCTTTGATCCTCTTTCACCACGAGCCATTGCTTTTTTTATTTTTTATTTCTTTTATTTGCTTGATGGTAAAATATGTGGCCACGGGTGCAGTTTGTGACTGTTCAGCAAAATATCAGAACATTTCCTTGAGGGTTAGAGATGAAAAAATAATGCAAACCACAAATTGTATTTGTCAAAATTCACTCCAAATCTGATACAGACCGATAGTATTAAACCAATTTGCCATTCAGTTTAACCTGCTTTTGTTGGTCAAATCTGAGTTTTTGGTGTTTTTTTTATAGCAAGTTGTTTTTTCACGGCTTTTCTTTTGTTGTCACAGTATTTCAAAGATCTGCTTGGTAGAAGAGAGTTTAAGTATTTAGCACCTTTTCTATCCTGACCTTTTATCGAAGACTCGTAAAGTTTATTTAAACTCTCTGCGATCACGCTCGTCAGATACTTGAAACGTGTCAAACAGAGTCGGTGTATCATTTTTTTGACACTTGCAACTCAACAGTTACTTTCTATTATACAGTATGTGCTTTGTTATATTAAGTGCAGTTTGTTATAAAGACAATGATGCCGACGACTTTTTAGGCTTTCACAAATTGTATTATTGTAAATGTAGTCGTGTGTACATACTCTAAAGATGTACAATTCCATTTGTTGTGTGGTTTGTATGTCGTGTAAATTCATGCACAAGTATTAATTGGATTTCAAGTGGTTGGTTATTTCAACATTTAAAGAACATGTACGCAGATGGAAACCTTGCGCAGTGCAAGGCTGTGTGTAAAGTGCGCAAAAATATGTGTGTGTTCATGTGGTATAATGCTCTGTCTGTTACTTGCAAAGCACATAATTGCATATTGTATGCTGTGATAATGAAGGGCATCGGCTGGAATTTAAAGGTTTTCTGTATGCATGGATGCATTCACCAAATTCAGATTTATCCAGACCAGTATGTAAATAAAAGACATTTGACTGACGTATTATGAAACAAAGCATGATTTTTTTTTTCTCCGTATCCGAGTTGCTTTATTTAAAAGAAAAACTTACTTTTAAAGATATCCTGCTAAGATTTTCACTCCTGTTACTATACACAATCCTATTGTTATGTTTTAATGAGCACGTGGGCATGCATGCACACAACAAGTACAGGAGCATCAGAAGCAGGTTGTGCCTCAAAAATGTCACCGCTCCTTTGAAAAGAACCAAATAAAAACCAGAGGACAACCGTTTAATGGTGCTGTAACGAAGCATAATGTTAAAACAAACTGCAGTAAATATATGAAGAGTTTGGAAATGCATCAGGAAACCCAAGACAGAGTATTTGGTGAGGAAATAACACAACTCCAACTTGAATAGAATTGTTGCCCACAGAACTATAATGGGTAAGATGATCAAAGTTTCAGATCCTAATAATTCTCTCATTTAGTCAGTATTATTATGATACGACTGACTTTTTTTATGCAGCACCAGTTTCATAACAAAATCCAGTTACTGGTGCAGTTCATAAGGTTTTGTCTGTAATCAGTTGGTATTTGCAGTCTGCTTTGATTTATTTGGCTTTATTTTTGGTGTGATTTCTTTTGTCAAACTAAAATAATTTATACACCATATTCGTCACCCAGGGATTGGCAAATCCTCCAAATATCGTATGAACACATATGCAACAAAAGATTATTTAAATAACGATGTTTAAGCTAAGATAAAATGCCATGGAGAGCACAGCATGACACAAATGTTTTACAATAAAATAAAGGAAAGTGTTTTTTTACAGGTACAAACTCGATGATGGAATGATCCCTTCCTGTTTACAATAGGCTAAAACACAGAAGGACACGTACTTTGATTTAATATTTTGAATTCCTCACATTCAAAGCTATGTTTTCTTTGTTTCTACAACAGCCCAAAGCATTGCTTGTGTAGGCCAGATGACATGTGTCAGATAAAACTAAGCAGCTTCAAAAGTAGTTCCAAGTTTTCACCGGGCTACTATTGTAAATGACTGTGTAAGCTGTGTTGAACCGCAAGCAGCTGTAATACTTATCCTTCACACTGCATTACTGGTTAATTGTTACCATGAAGCAAACTGGATCAGAGTGAGTACTTTGATATAAGTCTCGCTGATTTAGTCTCCCTGTGTTTTCTATGGTAAGTGGCCATGGAACAGTACAAGCACAATACACCGTGACGCGGAGGATTTCGTTCACCTTGTCTGTTTTCATATTTCAGGGTATCTCATTATGTCGTATCACATAAAAGGAAACCTTTAGATTGCAGCAGTAGATGAAGCCATCATCATACTTTCACAAGTTCAGCTTTAACGAACTTTCGAGTGTTTATTCACACTGGTGGACAACAGGGAAGTCTGTTGACCTCTAAAGAAATGTCTGCTCTGGATAATCTCTCTTTCTCTATATAACTCACATAGACCGCAATACAAGAACAAATGAATCAAATTTTTGTTTGCTCAAATAAGGTCTGCAGTTTTGATATTAGATCAGTCTCGTAACAGACCATATTCCAAAGTCCTGTCACTGACCTGGGATGAAGCACCTAAAAATCTTCATTTTGCCTTGCAGCTTCATTTTTGGGATCAAAAGGGCAAGCAAACAGTCCTTTTATTAAGATAAACCACCACGAAGGAAAGAAATCCAGAGGTTGGAGGAAATAGCCAATAGTCTGTGTGTGTGCGTGTGTGTGTGTGTGTCTGATTCCCAATTGTGTCTAGAAGGGGTGCAAACTCATTTCTTCTGTGTTTTGTCTCACATAACGTAACAGAGCATATATTAGCAGAGAGACGAAAACATCAAACACCTTTTCGGTTATTGTAGAATAAAGCATGAAGCTTATGGCTTAATGAAGGACCTTCGTCGACTCTGTTATGCTTGTTCCATGGAAATAAGAAATCTATCAGTGCTAATGGCACATTAATGAATGTCATACGAGGAGATGAATGATGCAATTAAATATGAGCGAATGTTCGCAGAGTTCAACAGCAGTGACATTCTTCATCGTACAAAAAGACAAGGCAGGCAAGGTCTGGTGAGAGTTATTGTTAATCTCACTTTGTTGGATAGTCAGAGTTTAGACTTGCAACTGAACCTACTGTGTTTTATTTAAACATTATCTCAATGCATCACATACTATGTGTGTATGTGAAGGACATTAAACTAAAATGATTTATTCTCTTACTGCGTGAGTACGTTTTCCGCCAGAACCTCTGTCTGACTTTAACTGCACTTATCAATCTGATCAGTTTTTACATCCTAGAACTTCCTGATATGGTATTAACCGATAATTGGTGAATCCAGTAAATTAACAGCGCTCTAAAAAGTATTTCAAAGTACCTATTCCTACCACTTAGTTCAATGCATGACTGTAAGATAAAAAATTAAAATTTAATGATTTAGATAGTCCGTTTGAGTTGCAGTTTAAGTCAATTACTTTATTGGGTTGGGTTGACATAATGATGTTGTTGACTATATCAATTCAAATTTCTGCATTAGTTGGTTTAAAACTAAATTTAAGGTGAGGTAACTTACTGAAATTGGCTTTGCAAGTTCAGCTTTTCTTCATCTTGAGGCCAGGATTTTAAGTCCCCTCCCCTACTTACTATACACCAAAACAGCTTCATTTTAAAAAGAAATTGCCAACCTAAAAACTTGTAGTACATCTGGTAATTAAATATGTAACACTTAAAAGTCATTTTTAAAATAATAAAAACACTACCTGGAACAAGTTGATTTTTATAAGCAATCCACTAAAACACTTGTGTTCATGTTACCAATCATTAAGCGGTAATTAAAATACCTTTGGTTGCAGAAGAAAAGTCCAGTCCCCTAAATAAATGTAGTTAGTTGGTTGAACATAATTTCACTAGAAGTTATCATGACTCAAAAAGATTGATGCAAACAGTTTTTTGTCGAGCTCAAGTGCAACACATCGATCTGCCTCCAGTAATCCACCACTACAGTCCTAGAAAGCGTTTTTTACAACTACATTAATGCTGATGTCTTGTCAGGCATCAGCGCACTGCACTGATCCGAGTATGTAGCAGAGTAATAATAAGAAACTTCGTTCTAACGGAACGGGACCAGGAGCTGTCAGTACAGAGTGCAGATGTTTTGACTGATTTCTGCTTCTGGTTTATGTTTTGATCCAGGCTTGTAATGATTTTTTTGGATGTGTGCATTCTGCACTCATTTTGCCCCCAAACAACCTGCTACAAGTACAACCTGCCAATTTGATGTACAGTGTTTCCACAGCTTCACTCACTGGTAGTGAAGGAAAATGTCAAGCTGAAGAAGAAGTCTTCCAGGATAAGGATGGAAATACTGACTCAACAGTGAAGCACTGGCAGGTCTGAGCAGATGATGACTCGATGTTCTCAAAGACGAGGAATGCAGAAATTATTTGGGGATAAAGTTGGAAAGTGTCAGCGATCACACTGAAGAACTTGTTAGTCATTTCCTCTGGATAGTCGGTGCTGGAGGATTCAAGTTTCTTGTTAGCACAGAAGTCTGAAAGCTCCAAAGTGGCAATGTGCTCAGTGTGAATGAGACTGTTGCATGAAGACTTTGGATGTCAGTGAAGTACCATTGCTAGTAATGTCATCTCTGATGTATTTATGCTGACTTGCTGGCCCTCGTTACAGTAACTGACTGAGAGAAAACTTCAGCATCTAACAGGATGAATACAAATCCAGCAGGCCCTTCATGATATTGATCCCCAGGTAGAAACACCCTCCGGTCACTTCCATTTGTACGTGTTCTAAAACATCCAAGAGCTAATAACCAAATGGAGACAAGCAGGAGGAGTTTGCTGATGGAAGGTCATAATGGCTGTTCTGCTCACTCTGTTTTCAACACAACCTTTATACAATCTCAGTATCAGGGGATAGAATAATCTCAACAATAAAAACACCACTAATGATGTTTCTTCACAGTGAAACCTTACAAGAAAGCACACACCTGAAAGAGTACGACTGGACTTTTGCTTCAGATGAGTACATGTAAAATTAAAACTAGAAGTGAGCAGCTAAAAAGCATCTAATCAGCTCCACCAACACAGTCAGATGCCATCTGCTGCGGTATAAATGTGTTAAACTTACTGTAGTGTGAAGATAACAGGTGTTTTGAAGAACTTAGATGATCTGATATCAGATACCTGGACACAAATAATCCATTAGCAGCGTATACCAGTGTTGGAAAGTACAATTTTTCCACACTGCTGCTGCCAGAGTTTTTTTTCTTCTTTTTTTTAAAGTTTGACCTTCCTTGGAGCTTTATTTTGTTATGCTCTTTTCACTACAATACAAAAGTCAATCCGTGAAAACCTCAGAGTTGCCTTACTGTCCTGAGTCAACCAGCGTGGCACAGCTTCAGATTGGTAACTTCAGTGGCTGTTTAAAATGAGCTTTCAGTAATCATAGGAAGAGCAAAAGGGAAAGTCATCACCATAAGGTTGAAAGATTTATTAGACTTGAAGATTCCCTCATGAGGACGTCAGCCCTGTGGGTGAAAAAGAGATGCTTAATCAGCAAACCGTCTGTGTAGTCTGAATCAGGAAGGAGGTCAAACCTTTATTCAATGTGTTATTCAAATGGACAGACTATCCGTGGAAGTGCATGAGACTTCCAATCTCTTGTTTTTAATGTTCTGCTTAAAAGTCCTTCATTAGCTTGCAGGTAACCTCCTCACAGAAATCCTTCTCTGAGTTCTGGCCAAGAGGGACCTGACAGGATGTGACAATGTGTTAATAAAATGAAGAATAACACATGACTAAAATCATTACCTTTTTTTTCCCTCCTCCTCTGGACAGTTTCAGTTTTACTCTAAATGCAAAAGAATGCAGCGATGCGGTTTCAAGAAGACGGTACACTGACATGTCGAAGACATAGTCAGACAATGTGTTGGCTGCTGGAGAGTTTAAATAATACAAACGTCAGTTTGATAGATGCAACATGAAGTATTCAAGCACTTACAAAGTCAGAGATCTGCTTGCTGAGCAGCCACATTGTGAACATGAGGTGTTGACACCAGAGGACGTCTCCAGCCATGCCAACTTGGGATTGGTTATAGGGGGATGGGAGTGTAGGGCATCCAGCCACCGTAGTTATACTGCAACTGGTGAACGAATCACTGACAAAGTTTTTAAAAATCATATGTAAATCATGATAGTTGAGGTTAAACTTTAAAAAATATTGTTTTATTAAAGTCAGGTATTGTACTTTCACATGCTGGGTGGCCATGGTTCAGGCGGTGGAGTAAGTTGTCCACTACGTGTATCGGCTGGCGGTTCAATCCCCAGTCCCTCCATATGTCAGTGCCCTTGGGCAATACACCGAACGACACCAGTGGTAGGTGAGCACCTATCATGGCAACTCTGCCACCAATGGTGTGTGTTTGTGTAAACAGGTGAATTAGAAGCACATTGTAAATCACTTACACAAGTCAAAAAGGTTTTAAAAAATGTGCTATATATTAAGACATATACTACAGGATGTCAGCCTGCTCAGAACAAGTTAAAATCGTCGCGATGACAAGTTCGACCACTTCAGCCACGATGCATAAACTTTGAGGGATTTCTGAGGAGTCAATAAAACAGCAAGACTTAATGTTTTTAGATTAATTGAAAGCTCTCTGCCAAGAATCTATAATTTGCAGACTGGTAATATAAAATGTTCAATGTCTGCAAACTAAAACATCATTTCACAAATGTCCTGAATCAACTTCTGCTATTTAGATTTTTTGGTGAACCTTGCAGTTGCACGAATCACTAAGAGAAGTAGATGTCCACTTAAATTAGAGATTTGAAGCCACAAATTCTTGACAAATTCTAACCCTGTTTTAGACCAGCACACTGCAGCTTGTTCAGGGGCATCGGATGTGTTGTTTGGCTCTTTCTCCATTGTTATATTATTATTCTGACATCCTTCAGGAGCACTCATGTCTCAGAGCAAATGAAAATGACTATACAGTTTGATTTGGCATCCTCCTCTTGGAGATGCTCCCTGCTGTGGCAGTACAGCAGCATGAAATACATAGAAACATGAGGAACAACATGCAGGAAGCCTTGTAAACAATCCCCCCCAAACAACCCCAACACAGACTCTCATAGGCTCTGGGGTGTTGGAGTTAAAGTAATATTATGCTTATTTATAAATAAACCACTGGTTTTGTTGTTTTTTTTGAGTTATTTCAATTTGGTAAAGGAAGCATGTTTATTGTGCTGCTTATCGCGTTCCCTTTTTCCACTTAGAGACTCTCCAAACAGTCTTTTCTTCTGCAGAGCAGGGGTTATTTTTCATTATTGTTATTATGTTTTGTTTTGTTTTTTTTGCTCATCCCATTTTCTCTTACTCTTCCAAACCACATCACTCCAACTGGAACGGTGGTTATAAAAGTACCTGTTTTAGTTAAAAAATAAAATAAAATCCTGTATACGCTTGCACAAGAAGAAGCAAAATATAAGGTTAAAAGTAACAATGCGGTTGTGTTTTTACCACAACACCAGGCGCCTAGAACACCTCAGAAAGTACAAATCTCTAGACAATGCTCAGCAATATTATCAGGTACACAGAGGCGGCTGTGGGTCATGGAGGGCATCCATCGCTTCAGGAACGTGATCATGCTCTCTCCTGCAGAATGTACACCACAGGAAACAGTCCAATTGCAGTTGGAGGCAAATTCTGTACATGAGAAGAGTTCTGTGTGAAAACAAAGCCGTGCTAAATGGTTGATCCGGAGAGTGTGGCAGGTGTGAGGAATGAGGAACCAAGAGAAAAACAAGTGATTATCACGAGAAAAAAAAGATAGCTGTTAAAGAACTTGTTATGATGCTTTACAGTATCGCTGTGAGTGTGAAACACTTAAAAATACCTGGTAGTTTAGAGCAAAAGTTGGGCATTTTGGGAACAGCTCTCTTTTTCTAATAGAGCGGTTTCTGTATTTCAAGTCTTGTCTTGTGCTAAGCTATACAAACTGGCTGCTGGATCCACCAGGAATGAGAAGAGGATGTTCTCAGGTAGCTCTGAGCAAGAAAGGTCAAACCTGAAAGGTCAAACAATTTCTGTCAAGATGTCCAATTAACTCACACTGGGTAAATAATTAACTCTACAAATACCTGGCTGTGTATTGTGTTTATTTCTGGGGGGGTTTGGCATTTAGAAATGATATAACCCACCTTGTGAGTAACGATCAGATGGACATGTGTAGTAAAATCATGTGATCATTTAGCTTGAGCTTTCAGAGGCATCAAGAAAGAAAAACAAAAACCTGGTATGTATTATAGTACAAGACACTCTTATGCATGAACCTTGTACAGAGGAGGCTCCATCGACACGCTGCTCAGTCGTGACACGGAAAAAAACTGCCAGCAGGGGAGCTCACAGCAGGTGAACACTGTGGAAATCTGCACTTCTCACAAATGTCTTCGCCAGTCGTACCCAGAATAAGGAGGACAAAGAATTAAACATCAGCAATGAAAGAATGAATGAGCATGATCATTTAAACCATATGCAAGCAGTTTAGACAAATATTCTATCTCCACTTCTTTATTTTTCCCCCTTATTTTTCCAAATTTGTTGGCAAAGTTTTGTTAAGAATCAATGGAAAAATTAAACACCAAGACACCAATTATTGTATGGAGCTGCTGTTACAGAATCTTTTTTCAAAACTTCTCAGTATTCATCGAGGAATACATTTTAGCTGACTTGAAATTTTGGCACGAAGGATTTTTAAAAATTCAGAAGGCAGCATCTCACACAGTTTGACTGACGCCGTAATTAGTTGGCTGAGTCAGCTGTCCGAGCTATTAAAATTTTCCACCGGCCCAATCAAGTTCATTATAATGAATACGTAAGATTTAGTTGGTGTTCTGGTAATTACAAATAGCCGGAAAAGGTTGTGTTTATAAATAAATTGTACGAAACCTCGCGTATGGCATCTGTTTTAGTAACTCGGTAATTATAAACCTTCTATACTGAGCAGTTCTTGTGCCTGGAAGCTGTGACTCAGACTAAGCATAGCCTGTCAATTAAATGTTAATGCCTTATTCAGTTTTCATCCAAATACCACCAGCAGAACATTTTTGTTAAATGTCTGTGTGGGAGACCGAGCATGTCTACTGAAGAATTTTTAAATCCATACACATGAAACACTATAAAACTCATGATAAAAGCGGTTATCTGGGTTGTGGCTCGTTATGTTAGACATATTAAGCAAAACAAAGTATGGTAAGTAGGCCATCCTTTAATAGTCTCTGGCAATATTAATGAAGAAGTCCACATGATGGTGCTATAAAGAAACGTTTAATGTAAAAACATTTCAGAAGAGGCCATAAATCCAACGTCCTTTGTCCAGTGAACAAACTCAGTTAAAGCCATTTCATCGTGCCATAAATCCCAGCTGCCTTCCATCGAATTTCGTACTAAACGTGTCCTGTCATGTTAATGTTCAACTCAAGCAATGTGTAAATTCGTGGGTCAGCCTCACCTGAATAGGAACTGGCATCAGCTTATCATGAGGAGATTTGTAGCGCTGTATGAAGGGAGGCATCAAATGCTGCTTCTTACATTTATGATGTCTGGTTTCGCTCAGGTTGGAATTTTATTCCATGAAAAATGTATAAAAGTGCAAAATAATGCATTATACATTCTTATAATAATATTAAATTAAAATGAAATGACAGAAAGCAGGGCAGGTTTACGTCTCTAATTTTAACATCATCATAGGTTTAGATTCTTTAAGGAGTCCAACAACACCCAGCACTGCTCTCGTCTACACTCGTCCTCAAATGTATTCATCCCCTTCAATTAAAGAAAAGGCAAAATTCACAGTAGTCACTCAAATAACTAGAAACTGAAAAAAGTAATAATAAATAAAAATTTGCTAAATTATAATTTAGTGAAATAAGATGTTGCTTTTGAATTGCGGTTCAAAAGAATAATTTTAAAAAACAACCCAAACTGTCCCGGACAAATTAGTGCACTTTGTTGATGAGCAGTGGACCAAAATCAAAATACTGTAGTACAGGTGCAGAAGTCTGGTTGAGAGTTACAGAAAACACTTGATTGCAGTGATTGGCTCAAAGATTTTTCAACTAAATATTAGTTCACGGGTCCCATCATGCTTATTTGTTTGTTTTTAATATTTCTGTTGAACCACAATTTAAAAGCAATGTCATGATTTTCATTAAATTTGTATTTATTATTACTTTTGTCAGTTTCAACTTATTTCAGTTACAGCTGTTTTTTTTTCCTTCCTTAACAGGAGGGTATTAATACCTTTGAGGATGACTGTATGTGCTGTAGCTGCTCTCTCAACTTCACATTCTTGTCATCATGAATTCTTAGAGTTGACAAAAGATATGATTCAGAAATAATTCTCCTTATTCTTTGTGTTTGGTAAACAAAACAAGAAGTTTACAGCGTAATGATCATGTTCTACAAACCTGTTTCTCTTTCTGAGCGTATGTACCCTGCTTGTCAGTGCTTCAGCAATAGATGGGAAAGTTGTACATGTCTCCCTCTGGGTTCTTCATTTTAACCTTGCAGGGAAACCACAACTCTTCTGGGTGCTGCAGGAGAGGCTTTTTGTCAGCCTCAATCAGCAGCAGCTTTCCAAGGGAGGTCCTGCAGGACACAGAAAATGTAAACTCCTGCGAGCAGACAACAAGAAGGTGAGAGGCTCTGTGCTCTGTGTGCACACGCGCTGCCTGTGGTGGCACAAATGTGAGAGTGGTCACAAATTGAAAATATCGTTTTGTCAGAATTCAATGTCTCTGCACCTGAAGTGATAATTTGGGGGAGTGAAGTGCAAATTTGGTACGAGGTTTGTCATTATGCTGCTCATAGTGCAATCATAGTGCCTTAATTGCATAGAGAGAGACATACAGAGACCTCTGCAAAATCACCAGACTGAAGCAAAACTACTTCTACCTTATTTCTTATGACAACAACTTTTGTACACAGTATAAATCCAGACCAAAATGCAACACACACACACACATATAAATATATATACAATTAGTGATTTAAGTCCTTATTAAAATAATTAATGGTGATGATTTTAGTATGTGCGATTAGTTGCAGATGTAATTAAACCTTACTTATTTTACAATCAGCATCAAAATAAAGGTGAAAAAGAAATCTTTTAATTAATTAACTGACTGAAAAAAAGAAATATGGGGATTAATAACACAAAATTTAAAGAGTAACATTAAAAGAATTAGGAATTTAATCTGAGAAATCCGCTTTATTACGCGAAAATAATAAACACTAAATGAAACCTTGAGTTGTTATTGTTTCTTCCCCTCGCTCTTTTTTTTTAAGGCTCTCCAAACACACGTAGGTGGGAACCTACGATATATAAGAGGATTACAATCGCATTTAGGCTAATGAGTCGGTCTCCATGCAACAATATAATGGCCTATTTGTGCTGAAAAATGTCTGTATTATGAAGTGTTAAAGAAATATGCAACACATTTCAACACTAAGTCAACAGTAGGTGTGAAATCCAGGGATTATCCAGACCCACTGCTCCGAGGTAGAAGGTTGCAGTGCCTTTAATGAATGTGAGTCGTGTGCAATTACCATCCCCATCTGTGCCGGGCAGATTAGTGAAAACATGGTCACACCTTAAACGATGCTCTGTACAGTGCAAAGAGCAGCTAATTTACAGTGCTGTAATGCATCTCCAGCAGTGACGAAAGGTGACAATGTATAGTATGATGTGAAAACTATGTAATCAGAGCTCACTTAGCAAGTGCTGCAGAAGAACAAGGGATCTATTCACTGCTGTGTGAAGACATAAATGCATAAAACAGCACCTTCTTTTGATTACAACCACAAAAGTTTATTGTTTTAAGTTCAGTAATGCTATTGCGGTACTTGTAAAATGTGGCAGTCACATAGTATTTTGTCATGATTCACTAGTTTATGAAGCCAGTAAAGATAAGGAACTGTCTGTCTGAAAGTGAAGTGATGCTTGTCTCAGTGTCTGTTGTGCCAACTTGTGTTAAATGTTTTTTTATATTGTTTTGTTTTTGTTTTTTTAACAAAAGGAAAAGAGTCATAAAATAGCAAAAATAGGAGAATAATTTTCTTACACAAATATTTGTAGGACATTGACTGGTTAAAAAGAAAGAGGCTCACATGCAAATCAAATTATAGCTCAGTTTATTAGTGCAATGCTACAGGAGAACAAACATTTACAACAGTAGTTTGAAAAAAAAATGATTTGCTTATTCTTGTGTTGACAATAAAGCACACATGCATATGTAAAAATGCAAAGTTTCTTCACAAAAAACAAGACTTTAGAAAAAATACTTCTTAATGCAGCTGCTTCACATCTTGTACTTTACATCTGATTTCTGCTAAAATACCTTGTAAAGCATAATCACTGATTAACTAGAAGATTTAGGATTACGAGGTAAAGCAATACTATTTTTCTCCAGCTACATTTACGAGCCTGCATAAAAAATACAAATCAGCATACAAGGAGCACAAACAGCAGCTTAATATCAGTTGAAATGAAAACACACATTTCTTCCTCTGTTGCCTGTTTATCTAATATGAAGTTGAAATTGGTCACTTGCAGAGGATGTCCCACTTTCTGGTGTTCAAATGGCCACACTATTTTCTACCTCCAGTGGATCCATGTATGTGTAAGGCACATCCAGTCCCTTGTTTCTGTTTTTGATCACTGCGCTCAGCACTTCGAGCTCTCCTTGGAAGTTCTTTATCATCTTGAGGGGAATCTCCTCACTGAAGTGGTCCTCTGGGTGCTGGCCGAGAGCGACCTGATGAGATTAATGACGCATTCAGTTTCTCTTCCGCGAATATTTAAACTTTTATCAAACACAAACCCTTGACATTATAATGTACAGTTGCAGAAAGTTGAACATCAACGCGATTTATGTAATTTTTCAAGTCTTGTCCACTTACGAAGTCACTGGACTGCTTGCTGAGCAGCCACATGGTGGCCATGCCCTGAGCCGTTGTGTTAATATCAGGGAACGTCTGCAGCATTGTGTCCTCACTCGTCGTCCCCTTTGTGGTTGGTGGGGGAAGTTGCAGGGAGATGGGTGTGTTGGGCATCCAGCCACCATAGTCAAACTGCATTGAAATGATAGAAGTAGTGAATAACTAAAAAACAGAAATGAATTTCTTCTATGTTTTTAAGCATTATTGATGCTTTTTTGCTATTATTGTTCAAACAGACATTCACAGACCAAGAGGATGAATGTAGTGAGTTTGACATTTGCACTTTGGACAGAAATGTCTCAACAACTACGGATTGTCATTACATCTGAAACAGACATTCGTGCCCCCGTCAGGATGAACTGTAATGACTTTTGCTTCACATCACGTCAAGAGTTCAGTTTGTCTAAAGCCTCTGTTTACAGACAAATGCCTGAAAAAATATATTCCACCCAACTGTTTGCATGTTGCTACTGTAAACTCTGTCCAATAAAATTATGACTATGAGCATGTTTCCATTTTCAGTGCTTCTAATGTGCTTGTATAACAACCTTTAAAGTTCAAGGTCATTTATTAGCAACAATTCATCCATTTGTGCAGTTTAGAGAGAACTATAAAACCTTATCACGCCATGCCACAGGACAGTGTACCATTATCATCGATTATCTATATTATAGGATTCACCTGTCCAGTGTTCACAGCCGAGTGCTGGCCCGAGCCAATGAAGATCACCATGGTAACATACTTGACCATCTCGTCCACAGTGTGGAGGCTCCGTGGAATCCCTGACAATTAGGAGAATAAACTGCATGACTTCAAGATGTTCAGGTGACAAAACGTATGTGTGATTAATGCATGATTGCAATACTATATAATATACACATAAACAACCAATATCATCTTAAGGTTTGCATTCTCCTTGAAAGCCCACCTGTGTTTGGGTTGGATAGAAATCCATGTTCAAAAATGTCCGATATCCACTTCTGCAGCTCAGTGTCCTGCTGGACCTCAGCATCACTCTTGTAGTAATGGCCAAGGAGCCCCTGCACAAACCTTTGAAAAACGAGAATATATTTTGTAAAATGCAATCCTACTTAAATTATAGATTTTCCTCTTTTTTTGTTTGTTTTTTTTCAACGCCTGTAGACGCCAGAATTGTTTAAGTAATATGGAACAGTTTAATGTTTTTTTCTGTTTGTTTCGTTTTGAGTGATATTTTTGGTAATTATGTTTGATTGCACTATCTTGTGTTATCTTTGTCATTTTAACCACCCATCAAGTATTTTGTCTTCCCTCTGTATTTACCATTCTATGTTTTGTTAATTGCCTGGCAATGTGAGGCCAATTTCATTCATCTGAAAAGTGGTATATAAATAAAGTTTGACTGACTGACTGAGTGAAGCCAGTAACCCAGTGATTTAGGCACAGACCACAAGGACACAAATGCTGCCAAGCAGTGAGTCTCCGGCTACATTACTGATCAGCTGGACCCTTTCTGCATGTCACTCCCCTGCTCTCTCTCTCATATGTCCCGTCCATCTTCACTGCTCCTGTCTACCAAAGGCAATGAAAGAAACTGAAAGATATTCTTGATAATTTTTCAACATCTGGACTCAAACCAAGAGTGTTGGGGTTCACATTCATAGGTGTCTTAGCCATGGTGGCTGTAAGGGTCACGCTAACTTTAAACTCTTCACCTCCATTGTAGAGATTCAGGGAAGTGTGGTGTTAAGGTGGGGCGATTTAGGATTCGCTCTCTGCAGCTTGGAGTCTGCAACAGCCACTTTGCTAACGGCAAAAGGAGGTGATGAGCACAAAATTAGCACGACACTTAAGCCTCCTTCAGACATGTACTCTGTTCCATTAGTCTGACAGAAACTGAACGTGTAGGCTTTTTGTCTGAATGAGCACCCTTCTCACTTTTCTGCAAAATTTGCTGCGGCCATCTTACTGGGTTGGATGTGGTAAAATGTAATGTTATATGCAACCTGGCAAAAATCTGAACTGCACCTAGTCACAGTAACAGATAGGTAGGCACAAACAACAGCACTTCTATTTGTGTAAAGTGATTAACAGAAAGCTTTGCTCCACATTTCAGCACCAATAGTTGTCCAAAAATATCCCAATGAGTCTTTCTTTTGAGTTTAATAAATACCTGCAGCATCAGACAGCAGGACAATACATATGAATCTCTACAAAGTGAGAGAGTTGTGCACATTTCCACACAAAGCAAACGCAGTAAATGTATTAATTAGTTAGAAATATCAGTTATCCCTGACATGGAGATGGGATTGATCTGTTCTTTTAGTTGTCAGCGTTTAGGAAATCAGAAATAAAACAGGCTGTTGGGTATTTGGACACTTTGATAAGCTGCTATTAGTTTAGATTTAGACTTCAGTTTATTATTGCATGATTATGTATTATACATCTCTCGGGGTATTATCTAATCTTGTGTAAATGACTGATATCACAGGCAAAGTGCCCGATGTCTGAATGACAGAATGCCACTTTAATTGACTGATGGACACAGCAATGTTAGATATGTTGTGTCTGGAAAGGGCTTTATAGTCACAGTGGCCACATTATTGGGGAAAAATGCCAGGGTGAAATATACCCAAATTGTCTTTTAATAATCTGGCATCTGAGAGCCCAGAGATCTATCAGTAGGGACACCAGAACTCCCAGCAGTGCCTCAGGTAACAATGACTGCTGCACAAAAGCTTTTGCAGTAAATTTCAACATAAACTGGTCAGAGGACATTGCATTAAACTGGACTAACTGAAGGAACTGATGCAAAGGAAATGTTGGTAAAGAGCAGAATACGGGAAATAAAATGGGTGGAGATCAAACGTTCCACTGCAGAAGTTGATATCTTTAAATCAGGAATGGAAGAACCTATACAAATGTTTTAGCTGTTCAGAAAGTCTGAGTCTAGCTAATAGATTTTGGCTTTCTCATTATCCAGTTTCAGGGGCAACATTCTTTATGATCACCAACTTTAAAAGGGCACTGGGATTTTTTAAAAAGATGTATTGTATCCCCAATATTTACTGCCACTATCTGTATAGTGATTTACTTGACTTAGGTTTACTTTATACTGGGTAACACAG